>NC_090024.1:228956110-229330277 GCF_037176765.1 Anolis sagrei
AACCCTATGAGGAGTGGCTTAAAGAGCTGGGCATGTTTAGCTGAAGAAGAGAAGGCTAAGAGGAGACATGATAGCCATGCATAATTATGTGAGAGAAAGTCACAGGGAGGAGGGAGCAAGCGTGTTTTCTGCTGCCTTGGAAACTAGGATGCGGAACAATGGCTTCAAACTACAAGAGAGGAGATTCCATCTGAACATGAGGAAGAACTTCCTAACTGTGAGAGCCATTCAGCAGTGGAACTCTCTGCTTTGGAGTGTGATGGAGGCTCCTTCTTTGGAAGCTTTTAAACAGAGGCTGGATGGCCATCTGTCGGGGGTGCTTTGCATGCAATTTTCCTGCTTCTTGGCAGAATGGGGTTGGACTGGATGGCCCATGAGGTCTCTTCCAACTCTATGAGTCTAGGTTGTTGTAGGTTTTTTCGGGCTATATGGCCATGTTCTAGAGGCATTCTCTCCTGACGTTTTGACTCTATCTATGGTAGTGAGGATGCTTGCCATAGATGCAGGCGAAACGTCATATAGCCCGAAAAAACCTACAACAACCCAGTGATTCCGGCCATGAAAGCCATTCTATCTGGTATTTCTTTTTTGCTTCCAATATCCTGCGTACCTAAGTCAAATATGTAACCAAGATATCATCATTTAGATCTAATGGTAGGTCCTTATGCCTTTTCTAATGGAACCGTTTATAAAATCCAAAAAAATGATATTTTTTCCCTAATATTTATACTTACCGAATTAACTAACCTGAGCATCCTTGGGTACCTCCTAAACTAGTTCAAAATCAAGGAGGAGGGCCAGAGAGAAGTCTTCCGCTTGTTGTCTCCTCCCTTTTCCCTCCAGCCAGGCACAATCTACACCAGGCATGGGCCAGCTTGGGCCCTCCCTCCAGGTGTGTTGGACTTCAACTCCCACAACTCCTAAGAGCCGAGATGTGAGTGAACACCTGGAGGGAGGGCCCAAGTTTGCCCATGCCTGTTCTCTACGCTGTCGCCTTCTCCTCTGCGTCCCTCTCAGGCCAAAGGGAGGGCGGTGGCTGCCAGCCTTGGGCGCCTGACCCATCCTCCTCTTCCTCCTCCTCCTCCTCCTCCTTCGCCCGACTTCTCCTTCCCAGGCTGCGGACGTGCCAAGAGAGCCTCTGGCCCCGCAAGACTCAGCCGACGCAGCCCTGGCTCCTCTCGACACCCGACCTGCCGCCACCGCCCTGCGAGGAAGAAGAGGAAGAGGAGGAGGAGGAAGGAGAGGGACCATGCCCGCGCCCATCCTCTTCCTCCTCTTGCCGCTTCTCCTCGGCACTGCCGGCCACTCCTGGGAAGAAGGGCGAAGCTGCCACCAGCCCAAGCCGGGGAAGACCCCGGGGCTCAGGTGAGGCATCCCTTCCGCCTTCCCTACCTCCTCCTCCCTCCCTTCCATCTAGCCCAGGCATGGACAAACTTCGGCCTTCCCTCCAGGTGTTTTGGACTCCAACTCCCACAATTCCTAACAGCCGGTAGGCTGTTAGGAATTGTGAGAGCTGGAGTCCAAAACACCTGGAGGGAAGGCCGAAGTTTGCCCATGCCTGATCTAGCCTCATCCCTTCCACCTTCCTCCCTTCTCTCCTCATCCCTTCCACCTTCCTGCTGTGGCTTAGACCAGGGCTTTGGAATGCTGTGCTAGAATGAGAATAAATCTCAGAAGCTCTTTAGGAATGAGAATGCTCAGAAGTTCTTTTGGACCAACAATCTCCAGCCTGGCCCAGGTGTTTAGACCAGTGGTTCCCAATCTTTTTTTTGACCAGGAGCCACTTTGACCAGGGACTACTTTGACCAGGGACCGCTTTGACCAGGGACCGCTTTGACCAGGGACCGCTTTGACCAGGGACCGCTTTGACCAGAGACCGCTTTGACCAGGGACCGCTTTGACCAGGCACCACTTTGACCAGGGACCACTTTGACCAGGCACCACTTGACCTGGGACCACTTTGACCAGGCACCACTTTGACCAGGCACCACTTTCACCTGGGACCACTTTGACGGAGAACCACTTTGACTAGGGATCACTTTGACCAGTCACCACTTGACCAGGGACCACTTTGACCAGGGACCACTCTGACCAGGGACCACTTTGACCAGGGACCATTTTGACCAGGGACCATTTTGACCAGGGACCATTTTGACCAGGGACACTTGAACGGGAACCACATTGACCACGGATCACTTTGTCCAGGAAACACTTTGACCAGAAAACACTTTGACCACGGACCCCTTTGTCCAGGCACCACTTTGACTGGGAACCACTTTGATCAGGAACCACTGTGATCAGTGACCTGCTTGACCAGTGACCAGTTTGACCTGCAACCACGTCTCTGTATACGGCTGCGTGTCATCGAAAATGGCGAACCTATGCATTTGCAAATGGCGAACCTATGCTTGAAATGCATAGGTTCCCCATCATGGACAATAGACCCCTTTTGATGCAGCCCAAAATCCCATTGGCCTTTTAGCTGCTGCATCACACTCTTGGCTCATGTTCAACTTGATGTCTACAAAGACTCCAAGATCTTTCTTGGACTGTTGTTGAGCCAGGCATCACTCATCCTGTATCTTTGCATTTCATTTTTTCCTGCCTAAGTGAAGTATCTTACAATTGTTCTTGCTGAAATTCATCCAACAGATAGGAAGGCAGTCTAAAGGGTCAAAACTTCTGCACAGCAAATCATTGGCTGCCCTCTCCCCTTGTTGGAAGAAGTTTATAATTCCCACTGCCTTAAAAAAAAGCTCAGAGCATTCTTGGGGATCCATATCACCTGGCATATTTTTTTTTAAATTATTGCCATCTGGCAAACAGTACAAAGTGACAAAGACAAGGGCAAACAGACTGAAGGATAGCTTTCATCCTAGCGCTGTGGCTATGGTAAACTCTGGTTTTGCACTGAGGTGGCATTGGGGGCTGTGCGGTGGTGTGTGTGTGGAGGGGTTGGTGTGTTGTTTTGTCTTGTGTGTGAGGGAAGGTGTGTAATTTCATTGTGCAATAACAGAATGGCAAATAAAGCTATTAAATTCTATATCAAGGCAGATTATCCAGAACATCTGTTGAACTGGGTTATCTGAGTCCACACTGCCATATAATACAATTCAATGTGGATTTTACACAGCTGTGTCCACACTGCCTATGTTTCCTTAACGTAAGATACTCAGTAGAGTTTCCTCCACAGTAAACGTACAGTCTTCGCTGTTCTCAAATAGTGCCAAATCAAAATTTCAATTTCTGAGACACCCTTCAAGGCACAGAGTAATGGACCACTTATCTGGAAAACCAGGTGCCTATTCGGAGACAGTCAAGTGGGTCTTGAAGGCAACACCATCATCCTATTGAGGCCCTTGAGAAATAGGATACAAAGGCACAAAAGTGTGTAACTCACTTCCAAAGCAAGTATGCCAGCATGGATATTTGGAAGGAAGTTCACTTCAAGGAAAAGTCTTGTGACTGCCAACCAAGCAAAGAAACGGAGGTCAGGAGAGGATGACTTTGTTCCTCATTCCAGAGGATGGGGGAAAAAAGTGTTAACTTGCTCTTCCTCTTCTTCCCTACATTTTCAAACAGAACATACCCTCGTCCACATGAATGTTTGAACATCTCAACGCTCCCAAAGAGCTGGGACTGGCGAAATATAGATGGAGTCAACTACGTGAGCTCCACTCGGAACCAGCACATCCCAAAGTATTGCGGCTCTTGCTGGGCTCACGGCAGCACCAGTGCCTTGGCGGGTAAGTGGTTTTCATAGTGGGATTTTGGTTGCTTTCTTGTGCTTTCTTCACATTCCGAACAGTAAGAGTGCTGGATGTGTGGTCAGGTTTTAGTCCCAGGATCCTCTGGAGCATGCGTGGGCAAACTTTGGCCCTCCAGGTGTTTTGGACTCCCAGTTCCCACAATTCCTAATAGTCGATAGGCTGTTAGGAATTATGGGAGTTGGAGTCCAAAACACCTGGAGAGCTGAAGTTTGCCCATGCCTGCTCTGGAGGTTACATAAACTGCCCATAATGCAAACAAACAAACACTGGTACCTATTTACAAAACTAATTGACACTCCAAGAGGCCTCAAGGAGAAGCAAATCATTCTTTCTTATGTATTTGCTTTTATTTACTTTGTTTTTGTCCCAGCTTTCTCCCAATTGAGGGATTCAGAGCAACTAACCATCACATAGAAAACAATGTTAATTAAAAACAATGTGAATACATAAAATGGAAATAGATAACTTGAAAAACAATCAAACAATTTATACTATTAAAACCATTAAACACTGAATAATATTAAAATGTATTCAAACTTTATATCAATTTATAATCCTAATCATACGGCTTTTAAAAACCTCAAAACTCGTCAGTTGTCAGATGGCAAAAGTTTTTACCTTCCACTAAAAGGTGAAGGGGAAAAAAGATGTTCTGGGAGAATCAAGCCTATGGCTACATTTTAGTATATCAGCAGAGATGTTCCATGAGTTCCGCCTGATTTTTGGGATTATGTTTGCCCTTTG
Organism: Anolis sagrei; assembly: GCF_037176765.1. NCBI lineage: Eukaryota > Metazoa > Chordata > Lepidosauria > Squamata > Anolidae > Anolis > Anolis sagrei. The sequence goes on from NC_090024.1 coordinate 228,960,625, forward strand.
GCTCTCTTTATTTGAGGAGAAATGGCTTTGATTAGCTTTGGAAATTAAACTGCCACATTTGCAGCCATTTGAAGTCAGTTTTGGCTTGTTTTCAGACAGAAAAATAACTCCAAAGTCAATGCAATTTTTTTCCGTATGGAAAGGTTTGGTAGCTTTGGGACCCAGAGCTGTACTTTGCCTGTCTTAGATTTAAAGCCAGTTGAAGTATTTTGCAGTGGGAGGCCAAACTCCCACAAACAGCCTTCCCATTTCTTGCAGTAATAATACAGTGCCAACAAATGATACATCAAAAGTTGCCACCCATCAAATGACCTGATACTTGTTCCTTGACTCACAGAGCTGTACTTTTTTAATTCATCTGCTCTCATTGCTTGGATCCTAAGTTTGTTTTCTGTTCACGTTAAAACCCTTATCTTCTTACCCTCCATTACCACCAATTCAAGCTTCTATCTTTCACTTCCCAGTATCTCCCACCATTGCCACACTTATCTGAACTTCAGAATTCTGCAATGGTTGTCTCCTCTCTCCAGATCGCATCAATATCAAGAGGAAAGGTGCCTGGCCCTCGGCTTACCTGTCTGTCCAGCATGTCCTTGACTGTGCCGAGGCAGGGAGCTGCCACGGAGGGGACCACCTGGCTGTCTGGGAGTATGCGCATCACCACGGCATCCCGGACGAGACCTGCAACAATTACCAGGCCAAGGACCAAAGTGAGATTATGGGGAAATCCTGGGGTGCATTCCCTCTCTCCTTTATTTCCTTCCTCTTTCTATTTGTAATTACCCCATCCCACCTGATGGTAGGGCAAGTTATAGTTGTATGTGCTAAGGATGCTTTTTCTCTAGATAGGGTTTTGTCATGCATACAGCATTGGGCATAGGGGCTTCCTTGTGAAGTGCTGAAACCTGTCAGCTGATCAGCTGAACCAGCCACACCAGTTTGGCCATCAACTGGACCAGTTACATCAGTTTAGTTGGCCTTGCCTCCCAAAAGACAAAGTCAGAAAACTACAGAGCCAAGTGTATGCATGACAAGTTTCCGGGCTCAATTCAAGGTGCAGGTTATTACCTATAAAGTCCTATATGCTTCGGGCCCAACCTATATTTGAGACCGCATCTCTTTCTATGAACTGTCACGGGCTCTGGGATCAACAGGGGAAGCCCTTCTCTTGGTCCCATCTCCATCTCAACTGCATTTGGTGGGTACGAAAGAGAAGGTCTTCTCGGTGGTGGTCCCCCAGCTCTGGAATACCCCCCCCCCCAAGAGATTAGATTAGCCCCTACTCTTCAATCCTTTTGTTCCAACCTGAAAACATGGATGTTCAAACAGGCTTTTGACCTTTTGGGCTGAATGGGTTCATATGAAGTTGACACTTAAAATAATAGAATCACAGAATCAAAGAGTTGGAAGGGACCTCATGGGCCATCTAGTCCAACCCCCTGCCAAGAAGCAGGAATATTGCATTCAAATCACCCCTGACAGATGGCCATCCAGCCTCTGTTTAAAAGCTTCCAAAGAAGGAGCCTCCTTCTGAATTGATGGCTGCTAGTTTTATCTACTGTTGTTTTTAAAATTGTATTATTTTGATGTTATGCTATATGTATTGACAGGGGTTGTTGTTATAATTTTATGTGACTTTTTAAATACTTATGTACCATTTTTATTTGTTGTATGTTATATATGCACCCTGGAGTGCCTTTGTAAGCTGCCCTGATGATGGCGGGATATAAATAAAGTTTATTATTATTATTATTATTATTATTATTATTAGTAGGAGTAGGAGTAGGAGTAGGAATAGTAGTATTAAGCGGAAGACACTGTGGTCCCAGAGACAATGCAATCACTACCAAGCATAAACTTTTATAACCACCCAATCTTGCAGAAATTACTTTTATGGGTTATGGTTCCTAGAACCTCTCAACCAGAATGTTTAATATCCTAGAGGATTTTTGGAAATGTAGACCAATGTAGTTTCAGGTTGGAACAGAAGGACTGAAGGGTAGGGGCTAATCTGACACTTACCAAGTATGCTTGGTACTATAGATAGTAAAATGCCCTGGCATTATTTATAGAATATTTTAAGATATCCAGTTTTCGATCTTTTAAGCCCTCTCATAACACTCATAGCACTTGAACTACGTACAACTGGGGGCACATCTACACTATGGAACTAATGTTATTGAATCCTGGGATTTATCCTTCGGTGGTGCATGAGCAGTCTTTGGCAGAAAAGGTTGAAGAGCATATAAAGCTATAACTCTTATGATTCCATAGTATTAAGCCATGGCAGTTAAAGTGGTATCAAATTGCATTAATTCTACCATGTAGAAGTACTCCAAGTACACAGGAAGAAACAGTGTAGACTGCTCAGTTTCTGCAACGAAGATCAAGCTGAGAAGGCCTGTCCTTAAAGTATTGTCGAAGGCTTTCATTGACAGAATCACTGGGTTGTTGTAGGTTTTTTCGGGCTATATGGCCATGGTCAAGAGGCATTCTCTCCTGACGTTTCGCCTGCATCTATGGCAAGCATCCCCAGAGGTAGTGAGGTCCTCACTACAAAACCTACAACAACCCTGTCCTTAAAGTTTTGTGTGTTCTGAGAGGCTGAGAATTTTAACCCCCCAGTTCCTTCTGAACACACAAACACAATATTGCTTGGATATGTCTACTGTGACAGACTAAAAATTAGAAAACAGTGTGTTGGAGAAGTTCATCCTATTGTGTACAGCAATTGGAAAAGAGATTACTTTCTGCATCAATTAAATATTTTTGTTAAATTTTGTAGAGTGCAAGAAATTTAATCAGTGCGGAACATGCATTACTTTTGACAAATGCCACGTGGTGAAGAACTACACCCTTTGGAAAGTGGCAGATTATGGAACGATCAGTGGAAGAGAAAAAATGATGGCAGAAATCTATGCAAATGGCCCAATCAGGTACAGTAATGCAGCCTCAATGGCAGGAAACTGTAGAACAACCACTGGAATCCCATGAACTATCTGCCAGAGTGTCCTGGTACACACTACACAACAAGGCAGGAAACCACAGGAATTCAAGCAGTGGGAGGCTCTAAACAAATAAGCTATGTTGACGTTGTGATTTGTTTAGCAAACCTGTCATGACCTGACACTCTGGATTATTTCTCCCCCAGCAAACCAGAAATGGTGCTGCTGGGAAGACTAGCTTGTTGGAACAAAAACAAAACAGAATACCATCTCCTGCTAGTCATTCTCTATGAATTGTTCAGTGGCACTGGTTTAGAGTATGCTAGCTAATCCACAAATGCTGAAATTCATCAGAATTCCATCTTCTGAGACATTTCTATACACCCAAATTTATATTAAAAGTTAAAAGCCCAGACAGTCCCCAAGTTATGATAACAAGGATTGGCAAGAAAGCTTCAGTGGAGACACCTTTTCCCCATGATAACTCTTCCAGGAATGAATTTCCCTTCCAAGGGGAAGATTTCTCACCCTTAAGTATGAATTGTTTGTAAGTCAGATCTCTGTAACTTGGGGACTGCCTATATTCAGGTGGTTTGAGACCCTGAAATATTCTATTTTATAAAGACTATATTGTTTGGGAATTAGCTCATAAGCTTTGCCAAAGAAAAGAACAAAGAATTTGGAGCCCTCACATCCACCAATTCAGCAAGGTCAAACATTCCTGTACTAGCAGACCAAGAACGTCTGTAGAAAGAAAGTATGCCAAAGCCAGGATTTGGTGCCTCAGTTCTCCTAGAGATTTACTGGGATGGGAAAACTCGTGATTTTTATTTATTTATTTATTTATTATTTTTTATTTATTTTTATTTTTATTTATTTTTTAAATTATTTAAAAAAATTATTTAAATTATTTTTATTTATTTATTTTTATTATTTTTTATTTATTTATTATTTATTTATTAGATGCACTTATTGACCGCCATTCTCAGCCCTTACGGGCGACTCATGGCGGTGTACAGTACACATAAAAAGACAGTTACAGAGGCCAGTATCAACAACATATGACTATACAACAAATACAAACTACATAAAAATCCGCTTCGTCTCTTAGTTGAATCATAGCCAGTCTCATTTTCCTTATACCATTCCAGTTCTCATTACCGTAATGTTGTTGCTTAGCACTTAATTAAATGCCCTCTCGAACAGCCAGGTCTTAAGGCTTTTTCGAAAGGACATGAGGGAGGGCGCCTGTCTGATGTGTGCCGGGAGAGTGTTCCACAGCCGGGGGGCCACCACCGAGAAGGCCCTCTCCCTCGTCCCCGCCAGCCGTGCCTGTGATGCAGGCGGGATATAACTTCTATCTAAGCTGACCCAACAATTCCAACCCCTAGGGCTCCTGTCATTCATTGTGCCCTTTTACCCTCAAGATCCCTCCCTGGATCTAGTACTCAGGCTTCATAATGACCTCTATATTGAATGAGAGACTATGGTGATCTATCGGTTCATTTGGGTTTGTTGTTGTTGTTCATTCGTTCAGTCGTCTCCAACTCTTCGTGACCTCATGGTCCAGCCCACGCCAGAGCTCCCTGTCGGCCGTCACCACCCCCAGCTCCTTCAAGGTCAGTCCAGTCACTTCAAGGATGCCATCCATCCATTTTGCCCTTGGTCGGCCCCTCTTCCTTTTGCCTTCCACTTTCCCCAGCATAATTGTCTTCTCTGGGCTTTGCTGTCTCCTCATGATGTGGCCAAAGTACTTCAACTTTGTCTCTAGTGTCCTTCCCTCCAATGAGCAGTCGGGCTTTATTTCCTGGAGGTTGGACTGGTTGGATCTTCTCGCAGTCCAAGAAGATCCAACCAGTCCATCCTTGCAAACAGCTAATTCTCTCACACCAGAAGCGACTTGCAGTTTCTCAACTTGCTCCTGACACGGGGAAAAAAGCCTTTTGTCCCCCAGGTGTTTGGAGCTAAAACTCCCAGAAACACCAAACAGCTTGACCAGTGGTCAGGAATTCTGGAAACTGAAGTCTAAAACACCCAGACAACCAAAGTTGGGAACCATTGCTCTAAGTTATTACTATTTTCTCCCCAATTGACTGTCTTTCATAGCATTCCAATGGCTGCAATTGGCTCTGAGCAGATTTGTCCAACATAGACTTCACCATTATTGTAAAATCTGTGGGGAAATTGTCAACAAAAGGCTTTTGAAGCTTGAATCCAGTTGGCAACATATACCCTCAATTGTGCCAGTGAACATGCAACTTTAGATATTGCAAGAAGAAGTATCTAGGACAATGTTTTCATTAGCACCCTAAAAGATTTTTGTTGTTGTTCATCATGTTTCAACAGTTGTGGGATTATGGCCACATCAAAGCTGGATGAATACACTGGAGGACTCTACTCAGAATTTAAACTATTGCGCATAATAAACCACATTGTCTCTGTTGCTGGCTGGGGAGTAGAAAATGGAACTGAATACTGGATTGTACGGAACTCTTGGGGAGAGCCCTGGGTAAGAATCCAAATACTTTCTGTAGGTTTGGTTGGATTGGGCAAAATCCTTTGAAGGAGGTCAAGATGGACCTCTTTCAGAGGATATATAATGAAAATGTTGGGGGTGGAGGTGTAGGTGCATTGCATTGGGATGGGGCTTGAATTTCCCAAATAGACCATGGTAGACTTTGGTAGTACAGAACAGTGGTTTGCAGAAGAGTGCGCCTGTATTTTCCTGCACAGATCTCTTTGCAGTAGGCATGGGTAAATGTGGCTCCTCCAGGTGTTTTGGACTTCAACTCCCACAATTCCTAACAGCCGGCAGGCTGTTAGGAATTGTGGGAGTTGAAGTCCAAAACACCTGGAGGGCTCACGTTTGCCCATGCCTGCTTTACAGTGTTACTGAACCAGCTTAGATAATTTGGGACTGGTAGGCCAAATGTACCACCATAAAATCCATGAAATAGGGCTATCAGCTAAGCTCTGGCGGACTACTGACCAGTGTTATGCCTGGAGAGACATCCATGTTGTGCTGCCTTAATCCAAACCACAAATATTATTTGCATTTTCCCTTAGGGCCTTGACTTGTCTGTCAAGAAATATGCAGACATTTTTTAAAATGTTGCCATCATAAGAAACACAAATTTTGGATCAAATTCATTAGTCCTTGTGGTCCTCATGGACAACGAGTTGAACATGCAGCGGCAAAAAAAGCCAATGGGATTTTGGCCTGCATAAATAGGAATATAGTGTCTAGATCCAGGGAAGTCATGCTACTCCTCTGTTCTGCCTTGGTCAGACCACATCTGGCTTACTGTGTTCAATTCTGGACACTACAATTGAAGAGAGATGTTGACGAATTGGAATGTGTCCAGAGGAGCGTGACCAAAATGATCAAGGGTCTGGAGAACAAGCCCTATGAGGAGCAGCTGAAAGAGCTGGGCATGTTTAGCCTTCAGAAGAGAAGGCTGAGAGGATGGCCATGTATAAATATGTGGGGGAAAGTCATAGGGAGGAGGGAGCAAGCTTGTTTTTTTGCTGCTCTGGAGACTAGGACACAGAACAATGGCTTCAAACTATAGGAAAGGAGATTCCACCGGAAATGAGGAAGAACTTCCTGACTGTGAGAGCTGTTCAGCAGTGGAACTCTCTGCCCTGAAGTGTGGTGGAGGCTCCTTCTTTGGAGGCTTTTAAGCAGAGGCTGGATGGCCATGTGTCGGGGGTGCTTTGAATGCAATTTCCCTGCTTCTTGGCGGGGGAGTTGGACTACATGGCCCACAAGGTCTCTTCTAACTCAATGATCCTATGATTCTACGATTCTCATATTTCTCTACTAATACAAATGGATATTTTACAGGGGGAACAAGGCTGGCTTCGGATTGTGACGAGCGCGTACAAAGGAGGAAGAGGAAAAGAATACAACCTGGCCCTGGAAGAGAACTGCGCCTATGGGGACCCCATCCTTCCTGGTGGCCACAACGGCACTTCTACTTTTGAAATGAAAAGCATCTTGTAGCAAGATTTTTTCCCACTTCTTAACAAAGGGGAAGGATAGCGTTTCAGTTGTGCTTCACACATTTTTTTTCTTTAATGATCCAAAGTTTTACATGAGAATCAAAAGGCTTTGCTGTTCTCTGTAAAAGCTGTAGGAAGAGAGGAGAAACTGTGTTACAGGTAGAGAAGGAAGCCACAGCCCTGAGTTCGCAAGACCTAATAGGGAAGATCATGGCAGGGAGCCTTGGAAGCCTCTCATTCACTGTCTGCCAAAGCTGACTTGATGGCAGTCATGGAGTGACATGATATGTCATCTCTGAGATAAACATCCCCAATGAGGGACAGGTATTATTTATACAGGTAAAGGAGACGAGGCTATGAAATGCATGTATATTCTGTTTGGAAAAGTTTGTGTTCAAGATTTGTAACAGAATGGGTTAAAATGACTTTTTTGGTATGCAGTGCATGGATCCAACCCAGCTAAAGATTTGGTGAAATGAAATATGATTCCACAACACCCATAAATAACTTGTTATCCTTTATGGTGTGTTCCTGCCTCAATTTATTTATTTACTGTATTTGTATACCACCTTTTTCAGCCTGTTGGCAACTCAATATCATCATTCCATATTTAACTATTGATTTCTATATTCTGATCAGTTTTTAAGAAGTTTGGAGTATAGTCATACTGATGAAGTGAGTAGATTCAATCTGCTAACTGGAAATGTAACAGAGGAATGAAGGCTAGAAAACCTCTGGGATAAAGGTCATATTTATCCTCACTACCTCTGAGGATGCTTGCCACAGATGCAAGCGAAATGTCAGGAGAGAATGCCTCTAGAACATGGCCATATAGCCCGAAAAAACCTACAACAACCCAAAGGTCATATTCCCCTTCCGAATTTCTTCTGTGAGAAAGGAAAATATGGTGGGAAGAACAGACAGCAGACATCTGTAATCTCCCCTGCCCCCAGCTCTATTTCAGAAATGCCAGAAAGAGAAGCAACCTACATTGCGTGCAAGCTCTCTTATGTGTTTTGCATACACCTTTGGAAGTTCCTCCTGGATTCATCTATCCAACAGAAAAAAGAAGTTTACAGCATGTGAAAGTACTTACGAATACCCCAAGAGATCACAGCAGGAAAAATGTTGCTGTACTCTAAAAAAATTATTATCACACTCGATTGGGGCATTAAATATATATGCAAACCTATATACCAGTGGTTCCCAACCTTTTCTTCATCAGAGACCACTTGACCAGAGACCACTTTCCAACATTAGTACCAAAAGAATTACGAGTCAGTTTTTGGTCAACTTTAGATTCGGTTTAGTTATTTGGGGTTGTGATTCAGAAAATTGCATTGGATAGACCACATCAGCTCTAGTTTCTGATACAGAACATATGCCATTCAGTAATCACCATCTACTCACCCACAGAAAACTATATTTAATCATCTAGAGCTGATGTGGTAATAGTAATCTTTCGTGGGTAGTCAGCCTCTCCCCTCCCAACATCCCCGTTGCCTCAGCACTGTAAGAGGGTTTTGCAATTCTAGTCACTCATTGCCACATTGTTTGAGGCAATAGTATAGTAGTGGTGAGACCATGGATCATATTTTCGTACTGGCAGACCACTGGTGGTCCACAGATCACAGGTTGGGAAGCACTGCTATATACATTTGGAATCTGAATGAAAGGAACACATCCCTCAGGACTATGAGAGGCTGGAGTGAAATGATTCTATCAATAGGAGAAATCCTTCCATCTGTAGCCCCAAGTCTAGAAACAAGGACATTTAAAGAAATTCCTTTATTCAATTTTTAATGAAGAAACATACAGAAGTACAGCATTAATCAATTTAAAAACCCTTGGTTCTAGATAGTGGGGTACCCAAGAATAAAAGACCCGGGATGCAGACAGAGATACTCCACAAAAGAAGCTTTATGGAGAAAATAATTTAAAGGCAAATGACGTATCATTCTTGAGGTGGGGAGGAGTTAGGATCCTGTGTTGGGGTAAATTAGAAAGGAGTAGGAACCATGGTATGACCTTAATTGGCCAGATGAGGTTTGTGGGTGGAAAGGTGGACACTCAAAATAGGAGGATGTTGGTTGGAAAAGTTGCCATGCACAGGGAGCAGAAAACCTAGGAAAACGTCAAGGGACATGATGAAACTTAAGTTCCTTAAAGCAAGTAGAGTGGGATGGGGAAGGGACAGGACTCAAGGGTGGAGGGCATGCCATCCATACAGGTGGTCCCGGGTGTTTTTCACAGATTGGTTTGGAGAAGATTTCTCTGCAGCAGCACAGTGTGGCTATTAGTGTTGATACTGGATTGGTTTACAGACCAACAGTCTAATTCAGTACAAGGCAGCTTCCTCTTGTCAGGAGACAACTTCCAATCAAGAATAAAGAAAAGACAGAAGAGTTTGAAGGTAAGACTACAGAATTATAGAGAGAATCATTGTCAGAAGAGACCGCAAGGTCCATCTAGCCCGATTCCATTTTGCACTCTCGACATGGCAATTCAATTTCTGCAAACATCCAAAGAAGGCAGCATCTAATATTTAGGCAAAATCTCTCTTCCTGAAATTTAAATTCATTGTCCTAGTTACTATAGCAGCTGAGAACAAACTTCAATATGTCAGCCCTTCAATGTTTAAAGCTATCATGTTCCCTTTCTACCTTCTCTTCTTCAGGCCAAACATACCCAACTACTCCTCATCAGACTTGCCTTCCAGGCCTTTCACCATTTTGGTTTTCCTCCTCTGGGCACCTTCCAGCCTGTCAATGTCTTTCCTGAATGGTGTTGATCAGAACTGGACACTGTATTTTAGGTAAAGTCTGACCAATTGTGGCCTTAGAAGAACCTAAAAGAGAAATGTCCAGGTCAAACAAAAGGAGTTGACAAAGATTATCCTTTTCTGAATGACGGCTGTGATCCACTCAAGAAGGAAAATTTTTAACACTGCTTCAGATAGGTACAGAAGAGCTTGTGATAAGTGGCCAGTATCAGTAGCCAAGCGAATAGCCTTGTCACGATTGCATCAAGGCACAGAGGACACATGCCTTCTGTACCTTCAAGAGTCTCTTATCCCAAGTCCAAGAATGCTGTCATGGTCTTGCGTCAATGTCCAAAGAGATTGGGGGTGACTCATCCTGCAAATACATTCTTGCCCTGAATTGTCAGCCCTATGTGGCGAATGTTGTCGACAAGACAGAAATCGTGGGTCAAAGTGATAAAGGGCAAGATGGCAGTCTCTATAAATATTTTTGCTCCAGATTACTGCTGAAATTTGTAAGTTTATTCTCCCCCCCCCCCCCACCCCCCACCGAAAAGGTCAAGACAATTACAACCTGACCTTTGCCAGCTTGGCTTTCTCTGTAATTACAGCGCAGTCACATGAGCAGTTGAGCTGCAAACCAGTATTAAGGGCAGTAAGACATCAACCGCCACTAAGAACTAGCCAGATGAAGGCAACACACCAGTGACACAGCACAGGTCAGGGCCGGATAACATGTGACATCCTGGATGTTGTGGGATTCCAGCTCCCATTATCCCTCAATACTAGCTGTTATGGTTAAGGTTGATGGGAGTTACAATCCTAGCATTGTTCAAAAACCACATGCACACATAGTTTTTTTTATTGAAAGAGTGTGTTTGTCTGTCTGTCTATCTATCTATCTATCTATCTGACAGTGCTGCTCCCCATCTGCTTTCACCATATTCTTTCTCTTCCTTCCTTCCTTCCTTCCTTCCTTCCTTCCTTCCTTCCTTCCTTCCTTCCTTCCTTCTCCCTTCCCTTTTATTTATACCTTTGATCTTACCTTTCCTTTCCCCCTACCACTCCTTTTTCTTTCTTCCCCCTTCCCTCTCTTCCTTTTCCTTTCTTTCTCTTCCTTTCTTTCTGGTCCTTTCCTTTCCTCTTCTCATATCTTTTCCCCTTTCCTTTCTCTTCCTTCCTTCCCTCCTTTTCCTTCTAGATCAATCAATCCATGTAGGAGCCTTTGTCATACAAACCAACCAATAAACGAATCAACAGAAATTGATATTTTGACATTTTATATATATATATATATATAATTTATTTATTTACTTTGCTTATATACCGCTGTATCTAAGCAAAGTAAATAAATAAATAAATAAATAATATATAATATATATATATACATACACACACTATCTTGAATCATAAAATCATCAAGTTCAGGCCTCCTGTCACGAGGAAATACACAATGAAAGCACTCCATCACTTGTTGGCTGAATTGCATCTGTGCAGGTACAGCTGTACCAGGAGCTCCAATTTTGTTTGCTTTGCATTGAATGTTTGTAGTAGTCCTAAGTTTCAGGGACTCTGCAGATAGGTGGCTTCTTTTGGCTGCAATCATAGGGCAGGCCACCTGTCAATTATAGTTAGGTTCCCTGGTCCTGCCCCCTTTTTGGGTTTTTGGAGGGAATAGGAGCCCTTTTGGGTCAGTCCACACAGAGAAGCCTTTCATGCAGGATGTGAAGATCCCTTACCTTGCCAGCCGGGGTGGCAGGGCCTAGGAGAGACAGGCTAGGTAGTTTCAGCTTAGAAGGCCTGGCAGGGAGCGGCAGGAGCCATTTTGGTTTAGGGAAAAGCTCCAGTTCAGAGAGGGGGAGTGGCCTAGGCCTGGGCCAGCCCTGAAACAGCCAGGATTGGTTTGTTAAAGGGGGGCGGAGTTAGCATGTTGGAGGGAAAGTGAGAAGCTTCTTTTAGTCAGTTCAGTTCAGTTCTGGTTGATGTTAGAGTCAGAGTGGGATCAGAGAAGCTTGTAGGAGTTCCTGATTAGAATAGGCAGTTTGCCTGAAGTTTGCACAGCGAAGTAGGCTGTGGCAAACTAGTTACAGCTATTTAAGAAAGAAATAGCTGGGTTTTGTAATAGGAACTGTAACAAAGATAGAACCATTCTCTCATGCAACCGTTACGCTTTTAAGAACAAGAACACTTTAATTGTAACAACCAAGCTTATGAAACTGCATTCCCTTCATTCTGTAACTTTTACTTCAATAAACTTTCCTTGTTATTTTTAAAACTTAAGCCTGAGTCACGTGCCTTTTGTGGATTTAGTTCCTTTCCATTTAATTCAACCTCATCTGTTTTCTTATAAAGAAGCCCTTCTAAAAGACACAGTACTTGGTGTAATAAAAAAGCCTTTTCTTAGTTTAAATAGCTAGAGGGTTCCTGATTCTTTTAGTTTATGCTGGCAGCGAAGGTTTTAATAAAGAGACATCCCCTCAAGTGTTATCTAGGGGCCTAAGTGGTGTGAATTCCTTATTAAAGGAGGGACAGTGGTGGGATTGTTTGACCCCCTGCCCAAATAGCATAAAGGAGTGTATTATACAGGACATAATACGAAGAGCTCCTGTAGAAAGCTTTGTCTTCAATGGCTTGGCCGGGGAGATATACAGCCCACAGCTTGGCTGGGGTTATACAGCCCTACAGTTCCTTTGCTGAAGGACTTCAGTCAGCCATCACAGAAACCTGAATTCCTTTCCCCCTGGAAGTCTACAAACTTTGCTTGGTAAGGGTCACTTGTGGAAGCCGTTGGTACCGGGTGCAGGGGCTCCACGCCAACAGAGGCAAAGACAGACTGCCCAGATTAGAAGTTAAGGATTTCCCCATTAGCTAAAATACAGTTTATTAAGATAGTGCCTGTTCCCTGTGGACAAGATTGAGAGAGAACCAATAGACTGTTAAGAAAGCCTTAAAGTACCTGTTTGTTTTCAATAATAAAGAACTTTGTTGAACCTTTAAGCAATCTAAGGGCTCTGTTTTAAGGAAATCTAAAGGCCTTTAATCTGAGGCAGCCCCGACGTCCTGTTGGGCACACAGATTTATGTCCTGTCTACAGTCTTATACACAGGCCCAACGTGCGACAGCACAGCATCCGATTGTCTATCGTTTCTCACAGCTTCATTCCTTCGATTTGCACAGAACTACCAGCAACCCATCATGTCATATTTCCTACGGTTTTCTGGAGCAGAACTTTGTGAATTAGGGCATTGGACAAATTACAAAGAGCAAATATTATAATTATTATTACACCCCGCAGGTCACCTGTCTAAGTACAAATCAGGGTGAGGAGACATGGGAACCCCAACGGGTTCAACACTTCTAAGGTTCATTTGGCGTTGGTACCAAGGCATATAGTAGAGAGCAGAGTTCTGTCCTAGTCTTCCATTTGAAGACATGCAGTGATTGCAAGTGGGACACATGGGTCTACAGAAGGCATTGGCAAACTTTGGCCCTCCAGGTGTTTTGGACTTCCACTCCCAAAATTCCTAACAGCTTACTAGCTGTTAGAAATTGTGAGAGTGGAAGTCCAAAACACCTGGAGGGCCAAAGTTTGCCCCTTTCCCTCCATAGAGTATTGTTTGTATTCAGCAGTGTAATGTGGGGCAACGAGGGCATTGTCTCCCCCGAAAATAACAGTTCTCCTCCCCTACATGGACTTTTCTTTCAATCCTCAAATTTCTGGCATTGCAGAGAATGAGACAGTGGAAATGTTCACACCTTGAATTCTTTAAGTAACAATGTCCTCACTCCCTTTATAACTCCCCCCACCCACCCATTTTCTTTGAATGTCTAGACATAATTTCAAAAGTTTTAACTTCCTGTAATGCTAGAAAAATTAGGACACGGACTAGGATTTCCAGACATCAAATCTGAAGCAATCTCTTCAGGTCTTGGCATATCTCAGAGTGCTGGAGTACTTGATTATAATTGGCACAGATGTGGGCAAACGAATAGCACTCCGAGATGCCATCTTGGCATAGAAACCTGGATGAAGGTATGCATCACCATAATTATTATATGGTTACATGGCTGAATGGGGATTTGAATCCTGGTCACCAGAGCTTGAGGGTGCATCCACACTGTAGAAGCAATGCAATTTGACACTACTTCAACCATCATGCCTCAATTATATGGAACCATGATAGTTGTAGTTTGGTGAGGCACCAAGACACTTTGGCAGGAAAGCCTAAAGATATTGTAAAACTACAACTCCCTGGATTACATAGCATAGAGCCATGACAGTTAATGTGTTGTCAAATTGCATCACACCTGTAGTATAGATGCACCCACGGTTTTGAGCCTTCTCTGCCAAAGAGTGCTGGTGCTTCATCAAACTATAAATCCCAGGATCCCATAGTGTGGAGCCATGGCAGTTAAAGTGGTGTAACACCACATTAATTTTACAGTAGATGCACCCATAGTCCAAAACTCAAATTACACAATGTAACACAATTTTGGTTCCTAGTTGTAAATGTTATTTCCTAATTGGTTCTTTCAAGCATGGAAAAAAATATTAAACTGCTAAAACTTTGCTTTGCAGGACATCCTGCAGCACATTTTGCTATAGTTTTTCAATGAATATCTTGTAAAGTCTCAATCAATTCAACATAGTTTGTGGCAGCCACAAAAACAAAGCTTCTGGAGTATAACAACTACTTTCAAAGTAAGTACCGCACAGGTAAAAAGGAAATAACATTTTCAAACCAGGAACTGAAAATTTCTCAAATTTTGTCTCAGAGTGTTATTGTACCACACTGGCTCTGTTTGGAGTGCCTCTTTGCAAAAACAAAACAAAATTAAGGAAGTTAACCCTAACCCCTTCCTCTTCTTTAGGCAATCTCCTCCTTGTTTAATGCTATCAAGCCTACTGTTTGCCAGGGTGAAGCCCCTGCTTCATACAAGGTGGATCAAGTGGGACGAAAGCGTCACAAGTAACTGTTTAACTTCTTATCATGGCAAGTTCTGCTACAGCTAGATTAGGATGAGCAAAGTAGGGGGGGAGGAAGCAGGCTTCTCTTTTGCTTGGATCATTTTATCTCACAGGTTTTGAGATCCAGGTTAAACTGGTCTGAGAAATCTCCAGTCCATTTCCAACCCTCCATTCACTTTGTTGCTTCTTCTTCCTCCTCCTCTTTAAAAACCCGGCAGCCGAAGAAGAGCCAGTACTGAGTTCGAGTCCAGTGGAACCATGGGCTTGACTCTCCTCCTCCTCTTCTTACCTTTCCTGAGGCTTTCTCTGGGCGTTGGACTCTTCTTCAAGAGAGGACAGAGCTGCTACAAACCGTTGACTGATGACCCTCCTACTCTCCGGTAAGAAACTGTGGATGATGGGTTAGGGTTCTGTGGTTTATTGGGGAGGGGGGGGGGAGGTGGAATCTGCATGTAGAAAGGCTCTCTTCCAGTAACCATAACGTAGCTGCAAGAATGCCAAACAAAGTCATTATCTTCCCAAAACCCTGGGTGCGTCTATACCAGGCACGGGCAAACTTTGGCCCTCCAGGTGTTTTGGATTTCAACTCCCACAATTTCTAACAGCAATAGGCTGTTAGGAATTGTGTGAGTTAAAGTCCAAAACACCTGGAAGATAGAAGTTTGCCCATGCCTGATCTATACTGTTGAATTAACCCAGTTTGGCACCGCTTTAACAGCCACAGTTCAATGCTGGGGAATCCAGTATAGATGTGCCTCCATACAAGAATTCTGCCTTCTAATGGAAATTTCCCTTCGATCCCGAAATGTCGAGCCTTGCAGCTGCTGAAAACATCAGCTCAGCATTTCGAAGTAAGCCTCTTGGTATCCAAAGATCAGGGGCCCTGCAAAGGTAGCAAAGCAGATGCAAACAGGAGAGGATCAGGTGTTAATGATTTTCAAAGTTTCTCCTTTTGCAAAGCTGGACATTTGGGGATGTTTGTCCTGATCCTAGTGATTCCTCCATTCTGTGCATAGATGGTGCTTGCAGAATGTAGTTACTAATAGCATACTTTGGAAAAGGTCCTTTTTTGAGTGGGACTATAACTCTCTAACAACTATGGTCATGCTGTCTTGGGAAACAGAGAGATATACTTCAGAATACAATATACAAAACAGAGAGCTGGACAGGAGGAGTGTGTCCCCATTGATTCTACTGGACGTCTCAAATGTTTCTATACCTTCAACCATGGTATCCTTCTGGATCATCTTGCTGGGATGAGATTTGGAGATACTGTCTTACAGTGGCTCCAGTACTTCTTAGAAGGCCGTACCTAGAAGGTGGTGCTGGAGGGACTCCTGTTTGAACCCCTGGCCGTTGATCTGTGGGGTTCCTCAGGGTTCTGTTTTGTCCCCCATGCTGTTTAACATATACATGAAATTGCTGGGAGAGGTCATCCAAAGTTTTAGAGTGTGATGCCACATATATGTAAACAACACCCAACTCTAATACTCCTTCCCACTGAAAGCCAACAAAGCTCTCCTGACCCTAAACAAATGCCTGCCATCAGTAATGGACTGGATGAGGGCAAACAACTTAATCTAGACAAACCATAGGTGTTCCTGGTCAGTTGGAAGGTAGATCAGAGAATAGGGATCTAGCCTGTGCTGGATGGGGTTACACTCCCTCTGAAGACACAGGCCCACAGTTTGAGGGTCCTCCTGGACTCTGCATTGAACCTGGAGGCACCAGTATCTGTAGTAGCCAGGAGTGCCTTTGCACAATTAAAAGTTGTGCAACAATTGCACCCGTTCCTTGAGAAGCCTGATCTGACCATGGTGGTCCATGCCTTTGTTACATCCTGTCTTAATTACTGTAACACGCTCTATGTAGGATTGCCACTGAAAAGTGCTTGCAAACTTTAGCTGGTCCAAAGAGCCACAGCCAGGGGCTGGCTACAGAGAGTGGACAACCACACTGGTGCAGCAGCTCCACTGGCTGCCAGTCTGTTACCGGGAAAAATTTAAAATGCTGGCCATGACCTTTAAAGTCCTAGATGGTTTATGTCCAGGCTATTTGGCTGACAACATCCCCTTGTACAAACCTGACCGGGATCTGAGATCTTCAGGAGGGGCAATTCCTTCTCTCAATTCCACCTCCATCTCAAGCTCAGTTGGTGGAAATGAGAGAGGGCGCCTTTTCATTGTATTGAAATGTTTCAAATGTAAGATGCTTTGTGGAGAAAAAAGCTGGGTATAAATAAACATAATAATAATAATAATAATAATAATAATAATAATATCAACTTTTTGAAGCTGAATTTGTCGTGCTAATTATTGTAAGCATTTTCTATGGCAGGTTTGTAAAAAGAATGTAAAGGCTGGGCAAGCCTTCTATCTTGAGTAGTGTTTCAAAAAGGGTTGTTATCTCCTGAAAGACCTGAAAAAATATCAGCCTCAAAGGTGATCACAGGACTGCTTAGACGCAATGGAAATGTCACAAGAGCAGTCATGTGGTGGCCAGAAAGAGGGAAGATTAAATCAAGACAGTGTGACGATAAGAGCGGGGAAGGGGAATTGTTAGCTTTCCAGACTACAATTCCCACAATCTCTTGCCCTTGGACATCCTAGTTGAGGATTCTGAGTGTACAAATCTGAACTATCCAAAGGATTAGTAGGTCTCCAGCATTGAACTAAACTTAGCATCAGAAATCAAAGTGGTGCTATATCAGCCACCAATGTGAACATTGTCAGATTCTTGAGTATTTAGGCGTTCTGGATAAGGGATGCTCAACCTGTATGTTCTTTCAGTCCCATTCTCTGCAGATGTGCTAAACTATATCTTAGGCATGGGCAAACTTTGGCCCTCCAGGTGTTTGGGACTTCAACTCCCACAATTCCTAACAGCCGGGCCCTGAGATCTTCAGGAGAGGCCTTGTCTCCATCTCAAGCTTGGTTGGTAGGAACAAGAAAGAGGGCCTTTTCAGTGACCGGTAGGCTGTTAGGAATTGTGGGTGTTGAAGTCCAAAACACCTGGAGGTCCAAAGCTTGCCCATAATTGCTATATCTTGTCCCCAGTCATTCCAACATATTTGGGAGCCACCAGGTTGGTGGGAGTCTGGGTTAATGTGTTAGATTCGGAGTTTGGAGGCCCAAGTCATATTGTCCTCAAGCTTACAGGTCAGTAAATAATCTTGGGCTGTTTCTTGCTTTTATCGTAACCTACCCTGCAGGGTTGTTATAAGAATAAGGGAGAAAGGGAGAAGCCTATGCAGGCAAATGAAATAAATGTAATAAATTAAAGCCTACTCCTTTTTGTTAAGCGTGGAACCAAGATTTAATCTGTGCTGTCTTTTTCTTCCACCGCACAGAACCTACCCTCGTCCCCATGAATATTTGGACATCGCTGAGCTGCCCAAGACCTGGGACTGGAGGAATGTAGACGGTGTCAATTACGTGAGCACTACCCGGAACCAGCACATCCCTCAGTATTGTGGGTCCTGTTGGGCTCATGGCAGCACCAGCGCTTTGGCAGGTAAGGCAAGTGGGCTGAGACTAGTAAATGCACACAGCTGTGTGCCAATTCTTTTTTGGTAGTGCCTTCGTTCATTTATTGTGGTTTGCTCTATTGGACCAGAAAAGCTTTTGCCAAGATTTTAGATCAGCTACTTTGCCATGGAAATGACTTGGTGTGTAGCTCAGGGCTCTATCACAGTGGTTCTCAACCTGGGGTCCCCAGATGTTTTTGGTCTTCAGCTCCCAGAAATCCTAACAGCTGGTAAACTGGCTGGGATTTCTGGGAATTGTAGGCCAAAAACATCTGGGGACCCCGGGTTGAGAACCACTGCTCTATCATATGACACTATTATTTAGTTGTTGTTCCACTTCACCTGGAATTCATAGAGAATGCTGAGACTTGCAGTTTAGGAAGGGATTTTTAGAGTTTTCAGACAGAAAGCTCTTGGGCCTCGCTATACTACAAATCCCAGAATTCTACAGAATGTTGTCATGGCAGTTCAAGTGGAACAATTGCACTATAACAGTGTAGTGTGATAAGGATCCAAGGGCCCTTCCACACAGCCTTATAACTCAGAATATCAAAGCAGATAATCCACAATATCTGCGTTGTAATGGGTTATCTGAGTCCACACTGCCATATAATACAGTTCAATGTGGAGTTAGGGGCCTAAGTAGCATCTCCCAGGCCAGCCACCTTAAATACTTAGAGGATAGAAGCCTCTTTGAGCAATAACAGAGTATTTTCTCCTGTTGATCAGGACACAGAGTTAACATCTCAGAGTAGAATGCATCCTGGCCAATGTCTAAGTTTTCTCCTTCAGCCTTGCCTGCTCCCCAATTCTCTTTTGGAATGGCCTTCGTTCATGAACTACAGTTTGCCTTGTGTTGCTGTTACTTTAGAGGGGGAGGGAAGGAACCTCAATTCCATAATCTCTTTGGGTACATGGAGTTAAGTCATGCTAAGCTCTTTTCCTGGCTCTGAATCCCTGATGTCAATATAAGCTTCTTCCACACAGCTGTACAAAATCCACATTAAACTGGATTATATGGCAGTGTGGACTCAGATAACCCAGTTCAAAGCAGATATTGAGGATTATGGGTTATTTGGCCTTTAGCCAACTTGTCAGACCAATTTCTTTTTTTATTTTTGTTTTACTAGAAGTTCATATTTTACTAATCAGTAGCAAGTGCAAAACTCTGTGTTGCATACGAGCCTGAAGTGGAAGCAGTGACCAGCTCCCCTCCTGATAAATCTTATAGTACAAATTGAAATATCATATTGTATTTATTCTTTCTCAGATCGCATCAACATCAAGAGGAAAGGTGCCTGGCCCTCGGCTTACCTCTCTGTTCAGCATGTCATTGACTGTGCCGGGGTCGGGTCTTGCCATGGAGGGGACCACAGTCACGTCTGGAGGTACGCACATGACCATGGCATCCCGGACGAGACCTGCAACAATTACCAAGCTAAAGACCAAGGTATGTGAGGACAAATAACATGGGGTGACTTCTCATATGAAGCTGATGATAAAGAAAGTAATGTAAACAACTTCATTCTTTTTTTCCAGTCTTGTAAATAAGCCCAGAATTTACTAGCTTTTAACGCCCACCTAATTGTGTATTATTATAAAAGAAGGGAAGAAGAGCAGAGAAAATCTTTCCTATGACCTTTGTCACATTTTTGCAAGGCCCTTATGAAATTGTTTTTGATTATTGTCTTTGTACAGTGCAGTTAAAGTTTAGAGCAACGTTTCTCAACCTGGGGTTCGGGACCCCTGAGGGGGTCGTGAGGGGGTGTCAGAGGGGTTGCCAAAGACCATCAGGAAACATATTATTTTCTGTTGGTCATGGGGATTCTGTGTGGGAAGTTTGGCCCAATTCTATCGTTGGTGGAGTTGAGTTGCTCTGTGATTGTAGGTGAACTATAAATCCCAGCAACTACAAATCCCAAATGTGAAGCTCTATTTTCCCCAACCTCCACCAGTGTTCACACTTGGGCATATTGAGTATTTGTGCCAAGTTTGGTCCAGATCCATCATTGTTTGAGTCCACAGTGCTCTCTGGATGTAGGTGAACTACAACTCCAAAACTCAAGATCAATGCTCACCAAACCCACCCAGTATTTTCTGTTGGTCATGGGAGTTCTGTGTGCTGAGTTTGGTTAAATTCCATTGCTGGTGGAGTTCGTAATGATCCTTGATTATAGGTGAACTATAAATCCCAGCAACTACAACTCCCAAATGACAAAATCAACCCCCCTCCCCCAACCCCGCCAGTATTCATAATTGGGCGTATTGGGTATTTGTGCCAAATTTGCTCCAGTGAATAGAAATACATCCTGCATATCGGATATTTACATTACGATTTATAACAGTAGTAAAATGACACTTACGAAGTAGCAACAAAAATAATGTTATGGTTCTGGGGTCACCACAACATGAGGGATCGTATTAAGGGGTCGCGGCATTAGGAAGGTTGAGAACCGCTGGCTTAGAGGGTACTAATTGGTCTTTGGATTTGGCCAAATAATAGTGTGATGCTTCTGGCTTCTAAACAACGTATTTAGTAAAGAAAGACTATCACTTTCACTGATAGGAATCTGCTTGAGATTGGTGTCAGAAAGTTGCCATTTCCCTTATCAGTGTCAGATAGCAGAACCTTCTTGGCGATGGATCACACAAGTGTTTAAAAAATCCATATTGAAATCAAACACATTCCCTCCTTTTGAATTTTTAGTTGGGCTTCTATTATGGAAGCTGTTTTGTTATTATAATTTCTACTCCCCCCCCCCCCTAATTTTTCTAAGCATGCTTTAAATGTTTGTTTTTATTTTGTTCAATGTTTTATTTGTTTTTTTGTAATGTAAGAACTTTATAGAGAATTTATCTGGCAAACCCAGGATAGAATTAATAAAGCAAGGGAATATGGAACAGTTCCAGCTTTTATTTGGTGAATACATTTGTTACAAGAGGGACATTATCACACATAACCCTTCTGTGCATCTTTTTTTTGCAGAATGTGACAAGTTTAATCAATGTGGGACTTGTGTTACTTTTGGGCAATGTCATGTGGTAAAGAACTACACCCTCTGGAAAGTTGGAGATTATGGCCATGTCAAGGGGAGAGAGAAAATAATGGCAGAAATCTATGAAAATGGCCCCATCAGGTAAAAAAAAAAAAAACTCTCATAAAGATGCAAAGAAATACGGTAATTGTGATGGCATTTCTTCATATCCATTTTTGTTTGTTGTTTAATTACAATATTTAGGGATAGAAACCAAAGTAGGGCATTTTTATTGTCATTGTTGTTGTTGTTATGTGCCTTTAAGTTGCTTCCAACTTATAATAACTTTTGGGAAATATGAATCTCTATAACCATTTTGGAAATGGAATTCATAACCTTTTGGAAAATCACTGGAAAGGCATGACCTTGTTAGAAGTCACAACCTTTTGAAAAGAGATGTTCACCACCACTTCATGCAAGGCAACTAGGTCTCTAAGCTGTTGAACTGATGTTCCTAGGTATGTCTTTGAACTGTCAGGGACAAAGACATGCCAATGCACAAAATATATATTCATTTAGCAGAGTTTCAGATCACATGGTCTGCAGCCTCTCCCACAACAAAGAGATTAGATAAAATTGCAAACCAATACACACATACAATACAGTAAGAAATTATAAACATAATAAATAACTAATGGAGGCTTCGGAAGGTTGCTATTTCCAAAAGTAACCTCAAAGCAAGCCTATCAGAGGGGCATTTACCTTGCCTTCCTTTGAGGCTGAGAGAGTGTGATTTGCCCAAGGTCACCTAGTGGGTTTTCATAGCTGAGTGAGAATTCAGATTGTAGTTGGAGTCCAACAAACCATCACATTATGCTAGATTCAGATAGATAGGTAGGTAGATCTTCACAAATACATATAAATGCACACATTATGTGAACTCGCTGATTTCAGTTATACATGAAGAACTTTGAATTGCGCTGGAGGACCAAATGATGGCTAGATGTTCTCTCTAGGCCTCCAGTGTGATTCTGTGTTCAACTTCTGCTGAAAGGTGATCAACTGGTACCAAAATTCAGGATGGTCACAACAAGCCATGCCAACTGAGAGTTGTTCAGAAGAACTTTTTCCTAGTTCTTATCAATTAAGAAGGAAAAAGAGGACATTTCATGGTCAAAGCTCCAAAGAATTCCCAGAATTCATAAAATTGTGTCCCAACCATGTTGTACTATTCCTATCCATGTAGTTGCAATGGGAACATAAGGATATACAAAGATCACAAAAACAGGTTCCTTTGGGAGATAAGAAAGTTGCTGCTCCTCTTGACTTTCTGCTCTACTAGTATGAGCTTGACAGGGCTTTGGACAAGGCATTACAGCAGATGTATTGTTCTGTTGAATTATCTTGTTTTCATCAACTACAAAGCTATTGCAATTTTCAAACAGTGGTTGAAATAGTAATTTTGTTCTTTACAGAATCAGAAACATAATGCATTCAACATCCACTTTTCTGGCTGACGTCCTTCCAGCAGATTCAATGGCCAATATCTGTTTAGTAGCTAACTCAGGCATGAGCAAACTTTGGCTCTCCAAGTGTTTTGGACTTCAACTCCCACAATTCTTAACAGTTGGTGGGCTGTTAGGAATTATGGGAGTTGAAGTCCAAAACACCTGGAGGGCCAAAGTTTGCCCATGCCTGAGCTAACTCCATTCTTGCACTGATGGTTAGATTACCAGTGATTTCTTGACAACTTCGTTATCATTGCTTTTTTGAAAAGCAAACCTTTACTATTGAAATGGCAACAATTTTGAGTTTGTCTGGCAATCTTTAACAGATTTTGTTACTATCTTTCATGCATTAAGACAGACAAATAGAAGACCCTTCCATTAAGTGAGCTTTTTTTGTTTTCTGAGAATCTTTAGCAGATATTGCTACTATCTTTCATACATCAAGACAAACAAACAGATAAACTTTCCACTGAGTGAGCAGTGCTTTGTTTTCTGATTTCATTGAAAGTTCAAGTGTGTTGAAGTTGGGGGGTCAGGTTACAGTTCCTGAATTTCCCAAAGTTAATTCTTGTGTCTTTCTGAATTGGGCCAGTCCACTGATGATCAAATTATGCTCCTTTTATTTTGATGCATCATGGTCTGCAAAAATGCTTTCCACATTTTGTCCCAATATGACAATTTTTTAATTAACTACCTTTCCTCACTGCAATTCTATACCTACTTCCCTGGGAATAATCTCTGAACTTGCAAAGGGAAGTGTGCCTCTCTTTTGAGTAGAGTCATATAGGACAGAATAATTGATTGTATGAAAACAACAACTGATTTCAAGGGGATACATAAACTAGCATTGCATCTTAATCTGCATCATTTTGCATAATACATGGACAGAACTAGAGAGCCACTGCAGCATAGTGGTTTGAATTTTGGACTACAGCTCTGGAGACCAGTGTTTGAATTCCCAGTTGGCTACGGAAACTGGTGATCCCAGGCAAGTCACACAGTCCCAGAAAGATCCATGATTGGAATTAGAACTGCCATAAACCCAAATTGAATTGAAGACACACAACAATGATTCGAATGTATGCGTGTATATATATTAAAAATTAAATTGGGAACTTGAAAGTTTTGCAAGTTGACCTCAGAGGAACTTGTTGGTTTTGACTCGCATTTTTAATATCACTTAATTTCAACAGTTGCTCAATCATGGCCACTCCAAAACTGCATGAATACACTGGAGGACTATATGAAGAATACAACCCCTCGCCTTCTACAAACCATGTGGTTTCCATCGCTGGCTGGGGAATAGAAAATGGGATAGAATACTGGATTGTCCGCAACTCTTGGGGTGAACCCTGGGTAAGCTGGAGACAAATTCTACTCCCAAAAATCCTTCTGTTTTTCCCTTTTTATTATTTTACTAAAGAGTCCTAAGGAGGAAGTAGAATGCAACATTATAACACAGAGAAGCAGGTTTTGAAACAACTAACCCTGAAACAGGGATCCTCAAACTTTTTAACCAGAGGGCCAGGTCACAGTCCCTCAAATTAGGGCTGGATTATAATTTGGAAAAAAAACCCCCATAATTTGAATTCCTATGCATACTGCACATATCTTATTTGTAGTGCAAAAAACACTTAAAAACAATACAATAATTAAAATGAAGAACAATGTTAACAAATATAAACTTATTAGTATTTCAATGGGAAGTGTGGGCCTGCTTTTGGCTGATGAGATAGGATTGTTGTTGTTGTGTGCTTTATTTATTTACTTATTTACTATATTTGTGTACCGCTTTTCTCAACCTCGGGCAACTCAAAGCAGTTAACAATAGCAAAATTCAATGCCCAGAATAATATAAAACAGTTAAAAACAATTAAAACATTGGGTATTAAAACAATCCATTATATATCAATAAACATCTCATTAGCGTCTCGTAATTAGAATAAGGATACAGTTTCATCATCCAATTGTTCCATATTCCTATATTCTTTACACTGCCTATTTCAGACTTAGGTTGACCTTGAGTGAGGGCCGGGTAAATGACCTTGGAGGGCTGTATCCGG
Organism: Anolis sagrei; assembly: GCF_037176765.1. Taxonomy (NCBI): domain Eukaryota; kingdom Metazoa; phylum Chordata; class Lepidosauria; order Squamata; family Anolidae; genus Anolis; species Anolis sagrei. The sequence goes on from NC_090024.1 coordinate 228,985,377, forward strand.
GCCCCGGGCCTTAGTTTTTAGGACCCCTGCCCTAAAGGCACCAGATGCATCTGAGCTTGGGAGCTAAACAGAGCTGTCTCACATTAGTATTTAGCACTAATTAATATATTTCAAAAGGGGAAAAACACTTCTGAGGATTCCTTGCCTAAGAAAATCCTATGAAATTTATGAGTTCGCCATAAATCAACTGGCAACTTGAAGGTACACACACATCATTCACTATCCTCATCAGATCACATATTTAGGACTCCAGGAAAAGTCCAAATTGGTTGCTATGAGATTTTTGGGCTGTATGGCCATGTTTCAGCAGCATTCTCTCCGGCAGCAGAGAATGCTGCTGGAACATAGTCATACAGCCCGATAAACTTCAACCCGGCCATGAAAGCCTTCAACAAAGTCCAACATATTGGAAATATTGGAACTTTTATTCCAAAGATCTGGAATAAGTCAAGTTAAAGGAATAATAATAATAATAATAATAATAATAATAATCTTATTTGTACCCCGCTACCATCTCCCCAAGGGACTCGGTGCTTACATGAGGCCGAGCCCACAATACAACAATATAAGCAATAACCATAACAATACATGCATTTAAAATAAATCACATAGACAATAACATAAGCATTGACAATAGCACAGAACACTTTAAAATCTATGGCTGGGCCAAATGTAATTAAAAATTTAAAATGATGCTGGTGATGGACGAGATAAGGAAATGGGGCATAGTGGAAACATACAAACATACCTAAATCGATATAAAGTGCTTTAGAGGACAAAGTGCTGAGGATTCATTATTCTGGGAAGGCACACTGGAACAACCACGTTTTCAAACTCCTTCTGAAGACTGCCAGAGTTGGGGCCTGCCTGATGTCCTTAGGGAGTGAGTTCCAGAGTCGAGGGGCCACTATCGAGAAGACCCTCTCTCTCGTCCCCACCAATTGCGCTTGCGATGCAGGGCCTCTCCAGATGATCGAAGAGATTGTGTGGGTTTGTATACAGAAATACAGTCTATTTTACTCACAAAAGTCTATTTTACTCATTGAGACACCCCCCCCCCCGCCCTCAGGCTTTAGAGAGGTCTTTTCCCATGGAAGTTTGTGTCACTGGATGTGATATGTTCTCCATGGAAAGCATATACGATGCCACCAAGTTCTGAGCTTGGCACAGTAAACTGTAGAAACCTTGTTGCAATCTTTCTTTGTTCCTACTTTCCATATGCAGATATGCATGGCCAGTTTACAGTATGAGCTTCTCAAGATTTATAACTTTGCATAGTTTTGGATGTTGTGTTGGTTATTATTTGTTGCTAATTTTGTTATTCTGTTATGCTTATGTTATTTTGTAAAGCACCAGTTATATGGTAGACCATGTTAACTAGACTCTTTTGGGAGCTATAGCCCCCAAAGTAATGTTTCCAAATGCTGTACAAGACATAAAAGGTAGCTGAATGTGACTTCGTGATCATTTGCCTGTATAACTAATGCCACTTAATATCTTGCAGGGTGAACAAGGCTGGCTTAGAATTGTGACCAGTGCATATAAAGGGGGCAAAGGAGCAGAGTACAACCTCGCTGTTGAAGAAAAGTGTTCTTACGGAGACCCAATCCTTTCCTGAGTTTGCACTGATCTCTGTTTGCAATTGTGGTTTAGGAATGCAAGGACAGTTCCAGCCAGTTATCTCTCCTCTTCAAACAGATGGGCCGATTTACTGCAATATCATGGACTCAGGGAATGGTAACATAACTGAACCCATTCTCCCAGGTTCATTCTCTGAGGCTTGAAAGCCCCTTTCCCCCAGTAATATTACTCTCATAAACTTGTCTGGTCAGAATTTGAAACAGGGACTCTGCTACTACGATTTTTTGGACCACAATTCCTACATGAAATAAATTAGCTCCTTCTGTTAGCGGCTGAAGAGTTCTTTTTAGTGTGCTCTTCAATTTTTATTCCTTGGGGGTTTTTTTAGTGGCTCCATTTGAAATTGCTTGCAATCATATGTTTGCATTTGTACATTTTTACTGATACATCCTTTTTATCTGTATCTATTTTATAAGGCACCTTGCATCCAAGCGCTTGAAGGGGACCTGGGTGGGGGGAGATGTGGTATGAAGAAATAAATAAAATGACAATCATGATAACTGAGACTGAGTGTCGCCCTGCATTATTTAATGTCAAAATGTCTGCTTTTTTTAAACCAAAAGCGGACTGGGTCATTCGTTGTATTTTATTTTAGAGTCCACGTGGCTGCAGAAAATTAGAGTAGAATCATAGAGTTGGAAGAGACCTCATGGGCCATCCAGTCCAACCCAAGAAGCAGGAAAATCACATTCAAATCACCCCTGACAGATGGTCATCCAGCCTCTCTTTAAAAGCATCCAAAGAAGGAGCCTCCACTACACTCCGGAGCAGAGAGTTCCACTGCTGAACAGCTCTCATAGTCAGGAAATTCTTCCTAATGTTCAGGTTGAATCTCCTTTCCTGTAGTTTGAAACTATTGTTCCACTTCCTAGTCTCTAGGGCAAGCTTGCTCCCTACTCCCTATGACTTCCCCTCACATATTTATCCATGGCTATCATGTCTCCTCTCTTCTGTCTTCTTCTCTTCTGAAGGCTAAACATGCCCAGCTTTTTAAGCTGCTCCTCATAGGGTTTGTTCTCCAGACCCTTGATCATTTGAGTCGCCCTCCTCTGGACACAATCCATCTTGTCAACATTGTCCTTCAACTGGAGTGCCCAGAATTGGACACAGTGTGGTCTGACCAAAGCAGACTAGGGGGTAGCATGACTTTCCTGAATCTAGACACTATACTCTTATTTATGCAGGCCAAAATCCCATTGGCTTTTTTAGCCGCGGCATCACATTGTTGGCTCATGTTTAACTTATTGCCCATGGGACTCCCAAGATCTTTTTCACATGTACTACTGTCAAGCCAGGCATCATCCTCCATTCTGTATCTTTGCACTTCATTTTTTTCTGCCTAGAAGAATCATAGAATAAAAGAGTTGGAAAGGATGACATGGACCATCCAGTCCAACCCCGACATACAGGGAAAGCACAATCAAAGTACCCCTGATAGATGGCCATCCAGCATCTGTTTAAAAGTCTCCAAGGAAGGAGCTTCCACCACACACCAAACTTTGGCCACTGGACTTACTTTGGTTGCCCAACTCTAGCTTCAAGTTGAGTTGCCTTCAGCTTCCACTGGAGCCCATAGTTGCCATCTCTAACCTGGACTAAGGACAGGTGCCACAAATCTCTCACATCTTTTTTGACCCCATATCAAGTGATTGCTGAGAGCACAAAAGTTCTTGTGTAAACCTCTGATGAAACACACCCAGCCATTGTTTCAGGAAAGACAATCACTCTTTGCTTTGGTTTGTCCAAAACCCTTGGGTCAGGAGTCCTTCTTATCTTACCTTGGCTTTCTCTTGTACTGAGTCACACAATTGGTTTATCTAATCCTTTTACAAAGGTGGCACTCCTTCCCCTGGAAGTGGAAATCATGTGCTCTCCCATTGAACTGGGGCCTCTTCTCCTTCTCCTGTCTTCCAAAGACGGTTCCTACTAGTGGCTATCTTGAGACATTTGTGTCGTGCTTGAGAATGGGCCAAAAAGCAGCTCGCCTGCTCAAAGTGCTCATGGAAACGGCAAGGTTGGGTACCCATGTTTTTCTACTGTTCAAACAGGCATGGCAAAAGTTTGGCCCTCCAAATGTTTTGGACTTCAACTCCCACAAGGAATTGTGGGAGTTGAAGTCCAAAACACCTGGAGGGCTGAACTTTGCCAATTCCTGATGTAGAGCAACTCTGAAACTTGAGATGACATTTAACAAAACCTGAGGTACCATTACATGTTCCATGGTTTGTTGATTGCCCGGTGCCAGATGTGAAAGGAAATTCACCAGATTTATTTCCCTCAACTTATCTAACTTCTTATTCATAGGGATATCCCCCAAATGGTTAGTGATCACTACCTACCTACTTATCTAATACAGTAGTGTATTTAAAGATGTGTAATACATATTTAAAAATTGCAGTCTCGACATTTTTTGACAGTCCACAGAGGGTACATGGAGCACAAAATTGGCTCATCTCTGCTTTGCAGGGCGAGTAATTATAATAAATGGAAAAGTATAATCTCTAAGGATTTGCTAAGTTCTCCAATGCAGCTCTATGGTAACTCCTGGGGGAAAGCATACCATAGAATAACCTGTCCATGGAGGATTCCAGCAAATTCTCAGAGAAACCGTTTTCCCCTAGATGTGAAGTGAAGTTGCCAATATGTGTTCTAGGGATCTTATGGAACCCCTGGTGACACAGTGGGTTAAAACCTTGTGTTAACAGGACTGCTGGCTGATAGGTCAGCGGTTCAAATCCAGGGAGCAGGGTGAGCTCCTGTCTGTCAGTTCCAGCTTCTCATGCAGGGACATGAGAGAAGCCTCCCACAGGATGGAAAACATCTAGGTGCCTCCTGGGTAATGTCTCTCACACCAGACTCGGTTTGCAGTTTCTCAAGTTGCTCCTGACACACACAAAAAATGGTATATATGCAACCTTTGGTCAGCAAGTTATTTTTATTCAAAGGTCTATTGCTATGGTGTCAACTGTAATAAAAAGGGCCAAGATCCCAGTATTCATTCCAAAACATACATACATAGTATGTTAGAGCTAGCTATGATGCTGACTTTTTTTGTATTAAGGATCCCTATTAGTTACAAAGAACAAGCTGTATTTGTTGCCTTCTGTGCTCTCTGCTGATGCAGTTGCCAAATGTAGTAATCAAACTGCACCCAAATGTTTCCTACAACCTCTTACTACTATATAGCATCTAAGAAATTCATATCATGCAAAGTAATCTGCCCATTCAGTTTCTGTGCTTCAACCAACAGTGGGGTTGGTGGGCTGTGCATTTTTATGTGCAGAGGTTTTTGAGTTAATATGCACATTAATCCAGCTCTGGGCTGTTCAGCATATTAATCCAGCTCTGGAGCAGCCATGATCCATAGGTGTTTGGAGATTAACAACAACCACAACCAACAAAGCACTTTTAATATGTTAGCAAAAACAACTACTGTATATACTCGAGCATAAGCCTAGTTTTTCAGCCTCTTTTTGGGCTAAAAAAGCTCCCCTCGGCTTATACTTGAGCCAAGGTTATTTATTATTTGACTCTGTTATTAGTATTATTTTTATTATATTTATTTTATTACTCTATTATTATTACATTTACCATTTTACTCTATTATTATTACATTTACCTTATTTTACTCTATTATTTTTATTACATTTATTATTTTACTCTCTATTATTATTACATGTATTATTTTACTCTATTTATTATTTATTATTGTTATTATTACATTAATTATTTTGCTCTTTTTATTATTATTAGAAGGCTACTTAAGCACATTTACATTGAAGGAGGCTAGAATAATGGTTTAATCAGAGTTGGAGAGTCTTATATTACAGTTTTATGTAAATATTAAAAAACATTTAACCTACTAATGCCTCAGTTAATGGAATGTTATTGGTATCTATTTTTATTTTGAAATTGACCAGTATCTGCTGCATTTCCCACCCTCGGCTTATACTTGAGTCAATACATTTCCCCAGTTTTTGTGGTAAAATTAGGTGCCTCAGCTTATATTCGGGTCGGCTTATACTCGAGTTTATACGGTTGTCATTACAAAAAGCTTCATCTGACATACAGAGAAAAATATTTTCCAGGCGGGAGTTAAGACGACTTCCACAATCCCATTTAGAGGTAGAGTTCTAGTCTCCAAGGCCTTTTTTGACATTCCCCATCCCACCTTTTATATAAGTATCAAAACCCTATGTGTTCCCAGTGAAATTTTCAGATCCTCCATGTGCAGAGTCACTGGAGAACCTGGCAGCAAGATTCTCATCATTACAATTCAAAAACATAGTTTTACCAAACCAAATCTCACAAAAGAAATGCCTGCACTTTCCAAGTTTCTAGAGAGCTGAACTAAAAACAGATTAGACAACAAATTGTTGAAATCTTCCCTTAAAGAAAGGATAGTGAGATGAAGGGAGAAGGGGGGGGGGGGACACAGAAAAAATGACTCGCAGCATCAACACTTAGGATTGAGCCCCCGGTGGTGCAATGGGTTAAACCCTTGTGTCGGCAGGTCAGAGGTTCGAATCTGAGGAGAGCACAGATGAGCTCCCTCTGTTGGCTCCAGCTCCCCATGCGGGGACATGAGAGAAGCCTCCCATGAGGATGGTAAACCATCAAAAATATGCGGGTGTCCCCTGGGCAACGTCCTTGCAGATGGCCAATTCTCTCACACCAGAAGTGACTTGCAGTTTCTCAAGTCGCTCCTGACACGAGAACAAAAATCCACTTCGTCAGATGCACTTCAAAATTAAATTGAAGTGGCAGTAAAGTAGTTGAAAAAACTAGTTTTGCTCAGCCTTGGGCTTTCATGTGTCAAGAAAGGCCACTAAATGACTATTTCAGTCTCATTGTTGGCGGTTTTACTGCCAAGTGCTGGTCTAAACATCTCCATCTGATTTCAGAAACTAAGCAGGTTGTTAGTCCAGATCACCAATGAATAGCAGGTGCTGTAGGCTTTCAGAAGAAGGAACAGGCAAAACCACCTCTGAGTATCATTTGACCAGAGGGGAAATAACCCTGTGAAATCCCTGGGTTTGTTATTGTGTGGTGGAAGCTCCTTCTTTCAAGCTTTTAAACAGAGGCTGGATGGCCATCTGTCAGGGATACTGTGATTGTGATTTTTCTGCATGGCAGAGGGTTGAACTTGATGGCCCATCTGTTCTCTCCCAACTCTATTCTTCTATGATTCTATGCAGTCATAAAACTTCTGTTCTTGAGGAAGTAACTATTAGTTCTGGTTAAGGAACCAGGTATCCAAAAGCACAGTCATAGTGGTCTTCTACTCATACAACAAAACTCAAGAGACCTTTGTTCTTTCCAAATAAGCAGGAAGACTTTTCTTTCTCTATTGTTGCACAAAATATACAAGGTTTACAGCACCTTCTCTGTCACTACTCAGGGCACTAATTCTCCAATAGGCTTGTGCAAGGATTCGGTTTGATTGGTTCCCATCGGCCTATCCGGCTTGTTCGGCTGGCCATAACAGTTAGGACTCAGCCACCATGTTTTTTTTTTATCACCTGAAACAGCCTGAAACAGCCTACGTGGCTGCCGGGAAGGCTTCTTTCCTTCTTTTCAGAAGCATGTAGTGCATGCTTCCTTAACCCCATTCCTCAGGTCACCTTGAAAGGAAAAAAGGGAACAAGCCCTGGAACCAAAAGGAGAGTCTTGTAAGTTCCCCATTCCCACCAATGGGCCGAATCTTCCAGCTGCCTAGCCAAAAACAGATTTTTCGAATTGCACACACCTATTCTCCAACATTCTCCAAACCACCACTCTCCAAATCTCCCTCCTTCAGAAACTGTCATCAAATTTACTCACTAGTACTATAAGATTTACTCAGTACTTACAACTCCCATTGCATTAACCACCACACCCTAACTTAACTTTTTTACAGGTGGTTAGGCCAGAGGTATTAACTCTGCTATCACTTAGATAATGTCACATAATTTCCAAATCCGAACAGTTCTAATTGGACATTAGAATCATAGAATCCTAGAGTGGATGGGGCCATCCAGTACAACCCAATCCTGCCAAAAAGCAGGAAAATTACATTCAAAGCACCCCCAACAGATGGCCATCCAGCCTCTGCTTAAAAGCCTCCAAAGAAGGAGCATCTACCACACTCCAAGGCAGAGAGTTCCACTGTTGAACAACTCTCAAAGTTTGGAAGTTCTTGCTAATGTTCAGGTAGCAAGAAGCCATTATTCCGAGTCCTAGTCTCCAGGGCAGCAGAAAACAAGCTTGCTCCCTCCTCCCTATGAATTCCCCTCACATATTTATACATGGCCATCAAGTCTCCTCTTCTCAACCCATGGGTCTCCAGTTGTTGTGGCCTACAACTTCCAGAAATTCCAGCCAGTTTACTAGTTGTTAGGATTCCTGGGAGTTGACGGACAAAACATCTGGGGACCCACAGGTTGAGGACCACTAGTCTAGAGCCAGGGAAGTCATGCTATCCTTTTATTCTGCCTTAGTCAGACCACGCTTGGAATCGCACTGTTTCCAGTTCTGGTCACCACAATTGAAAGGAAATGTTGACAAGCTGGAATATGTCCAGAGAAGAGTGACGAACAATAGCAAACTAATTTTGATATTAGATTGCAGCACTTGAAATAAAATGATGGCAAAGAGGGAACGAGAGAATCTGAAGCTGGAATGCGTCCAGAGGAGGGCGACTAAAATGATCAAGGGTCTGGAGAACAAGCCCTATGAGGAGTGGCTTAAAGAACTGAGGATGTTTAGCCTGCAGAAGAGAAGGCTAAGAGGAGACATGATGAGGGCCATGTATCAAGATGTGAGGGGAAATTCATGGGGAAGAGGGAGCAAGCTTGTTTTCTGCTGCCCTGGAGACTAGGACCCAGGGCAGTGGTTTCAAACTACAGGAAAGGAGGGAAGTCCCATCTGAACATTAGGAAAAACTTCCTGCCTGTGAGAACTATTCAACAGTGGAACTCTCTGCCCCGGAGCGTGGTGGAGGCTCCTTCTTTGGAGGCTTTCAAGCAGAGGCTGGATGGCCATCTGTCAGGGATGCTTTGAATGCAATTGTCCTGCTTTTTGGCAGAAAGGGGTTGGACTGGATGGCCCATGAGGTCTCTTCCCACTCTAGGATTGTCCTCCGACTTCGGGCAGCAAAATGTCTCAGGCGGCCCTTGATATGTGCAAGTCTAGGCAAACCCAGGTGAGCTGTGTCCTTTCGCCTCTCTCTCTCTCTCTCTCTCTCTCTGTCACTCACTCATTCCCCCCAGCCTTGGTTTTGCTCCTCCCCCCTTCTCTTCTCTTCCCCTCCTCCCTCCAGACAAAGGCGCAGCCCATCGAAATCACGCGGCTAAGCCAAACTCTTCTCTTTGCTTTTTCTTTTCTCAGCCCGGAAGGAGACCTCCGACCGGCTTCTTCTTGCAAGGCGGGCTTTGGAGCGGGATCATGCCGGGGCGCTTCCTCCGTGCGGCTCCTCTCCTCTGCCTGCAAGCCCTCTTCCTGGGGCTTTCCTTGGGCGCCGGCCTCTATTTCCAGGAAGGACAGAGCTGCTACAAGCCGCTAAAAGGGAAAGCGGCCTCTCTCCGGTAAGGAAAAGAACCCGCCCTTGAGGAGAAGGACGGGATATGTATCCACACTTTAGAATTAATGCAGTTTGATACCACTTTTTCATTATGCTGCTTTGGAGTCATGGAGGTCGCACCCTTTGGCAGGGAAAGAGAAAGATTTCATGTAGACAGCGCCCGGGGAGGTGGCATTCGAAACCATAACTCAGCTCCAAAGCTGTTGCAAAAGTCCTTTGCACTTGGGCAGGTGGGGCGCAGAAGGACGGAAGGAAGGAAGGACCTGCTCTATGCAGCTTGGCTTCACTTGCTTGCTGGCCTGAAATGACCTTGTCACTAGAGTGGTTCAGAAGAGCCAAGGGCCATGGCCTCCCCCTGAGGCTGAGAGAGAGGGACTTGCCCTTAGGTTTCCTGGTCTCTAGAGGCCTAGGGTGCATCTACACCAGGCCTGGGCAAGCTTGGGCCCTCCGGGTGTTTTGGACTTCAACTCCCACCATTCCTAACAGCCTCAGGCCCCTTCCTTTTCCCCCTCAGCCGCTTAAGCGGCTGAGGGGGAAAAGGAAAGGGCCTGAGGCTGTTAGGAATGGTGGGAGTTGAAGTCCAAAACACCCGGAGGGCCCAAGATAGCCCAGGCCGAATCTACACAAATCTATTTACTTCCAAAGAAGTCTTAATCATCTATTACATGGGGGCAGGGAATTTCCCAATGGAGCAAATATCAGGTCATATTTGGATTGAGGAGGCCAAGATTTGATAATTGGTTCCAATTTAAGAGATACATCTACACCAGGTATGGGCAAACCCAAGCCCGGGAGCAAATGCGGCCCTTGGGGTATTTTCTCAGCCCCCCTCTTTCTCACCATCCTATCCTTCCTTCCCTCTTTCCTTACTTCTTCCTTCCTTCCCTCTCTCTTTCTCCTTTCCTCCTTCCTTCCTTCCTTCCTTCCCTTTTGTCTTTCCTCCCCTCTTTCTCCTTTTCTCCCTCTCTCTTTCTCCTTCCTTCCTACCTACCTTCCCTTTTTGTCTTTCCTTCCCTCTTTTCTCTTTCCCCCTCTCTTTTTCTCCTTCTTTCCCTTTTGTCTTTCCTTCCTTCTCTCTCCCTCTCTCTTTCTCCTCCCTTCCTTCCTTCCTCCCTTCCTCCCTCCCTCCCTTCCTCCCTCCCTCCCTTCCTTCCTTCCATCCCTTTTTGTCTTTCCTTCCTTCTCTTTCTCCCTCTCTCTCGTTCTCCTTCCTTCCTCCCTCCCTCCCTCCCTCCCTCTCTTCCCTTTTTGTCTTTCCTTCCTTCTCTCTTTCTCCCTCTCTCTCTTTCTCCTCCCTCCCTCTCTCCCTCCCTTCCTTCCCTTTTTGTCTTTCCTTCCTTCTCTCTTTCTCCCTCTCTCTCTTTCTCCTCCCTCCCTCCCTCCCTCCCTCCCTCCCTTCCCTTTTTGTCTTTCCTTCCTTCTCTCTTTCTCCCTCTCTCTCTTTCTCCTTCCTCCCTCCCTTCCTTCCTTCCTACCTTCCCTTTTTGTCTTTCCTTCCCTCTTTTCTTTTTCCCCCTCTCTTTTTCTTCTTCCTTCCCTTTTGTCTTTCCTTCCTTCTCTCTTTCTCCCTCTCTCTCTTTCTCCTTCCTTCCTTCCTCCCTCCCTTCCTTCCTTCCTTCCTTCCTCCCTCCCTTCCTTCCTCCCTTCCCTTTTTGTCTTTCCTTCCTTCTCTCTTTCTCCCTCTCTCTCTTTCTCCTCCCTCCCTCCCTTCCCTTTTTGTCTTTCCTTCCTTCTCTCTTTCTCCCTCTCTCTCTTTCTCCTTCCTTCCTTCCTCCCTCCCTCCCTCCCTCCCTCCCTTCCCTTTTTGTCTTTCCTTCCTTCTCTCTTTCTCCCTCTCTCTCTTTCTCCTTCCTCCCTCCCTTCCTTCCTTCCTACCTTCCCTTTTTGTCTTTCCTTCCCTCTTTTCTTTTTCCCCCTCTCTTTTTCTTCTTCCTTCCCTTTTGTCTTTCCTTCCTTCTCTCTTTCTCCCTCTCTCTCTTTCTCCTTCCTTCCTCCCTCCCTTCCTTCCTTCCTTCCTTCCTCCCTCCCTTCCTTCCTCCCTTCCCTTTTTGTCTTTCCTTCCTTCTCTCTTTCTCCCTCTCTCTCTTTCTCCTCCCTCCCTCCCTTCCCTTTTTGTCTTTCCTTCCTTCTCTTTCTCCCTCTCTCTCTTTCTCCCTCTCTCTCTTTCTCCTCCCTCCCTCCCTTCCCTTTTTGTCTTTCCTTCCTTCTCTCTTTCTCCCTCTCTCTCTTTCTCCTTCCTTCCTCCCTTCCTTCCTTCCTACCTTCCCTTTTTGTCTTTCCTTCCCTCTTTTCTTTTTCCCCCTCTCTTTTTCTTCTTCCTTCCCTTTTGTCTTTCCTTCCTTCTCTCTTTCTCCCTCTCTCTCTTTCTCCTTCCTTCCTCCCTCCCTTCCTTCCTTCCTTCCTCCCTCCCTTCCTTCCTCCCTTCCCTTTTTGTCTTTCCTTCCTTCTCTCTTTCTCCCTCTCTCTCTTTCTCCTCCCTCCCTCCCTTCCCTTTTTGTCTTTCCTTCCTTCTCTTTCTCCCTCTCTCTCTTTCTCCCTCTCTCTCTTTCTCCTCCCTCCCTCCCTTCCCTTTTTGTCTTTCCTTCCTTCTCTCTTTCTCCCTCTCTCTCTTTCTCCTTCCTTCCTCCCTTCCTTCCTTCCTTCCTACCTTCCCTTTTTGTCTTTCCTTCCCTCTTTTCTTTTTCCCCCTCTCTTTTTCTTCTTCCTTCCCTTTTGTCTTTCCTTCCTTCTCTCTTTCTCCCTCTCTCTCTTTCTCCTTCCTCCCTCCCTCCCTTCCTTCCTTCCTTCCTTCCTTCCTTCCTCCCTCCCTTCCTTCCTCCCTTCCCTTTTTGTCTTTCCTTCCTTCTCTCTTTCTCCCTCTCTCTCTTTCTCCTTCCTTCCTTCCTTTTTCAGTGTCCACTGATTCGTGTCATTCACCACCGAGAGACTGCTGATGTTTTTGGTGCATGAGAGGGAGGTATTGGCGTAAACTGAAGACTATGTGGTGTCAAACTGCATTTGATGCACCCATCTAAGACGGAACCCTTATTGGATTTCCTTGGGTAGATTTGTTCAGCGATGTAGTTTGCTTTGGGCACATCCACACAGCAGAATTAATGCAGTTTGACCCCACTTTAACTGCCACAGCTCAATGCTGTGGCATCATGGAAGTTGTTATAAAAGGTCTTTAGCCTTCTTTGCTAAAGAATTTTGGTGCCTCTCCAAACTATGGCTCCCAGGCTTGCACAGCATCCTATGATAAGTTCACTTTAAGAATTGCCATAAGTTGAAAATGACTTGAAGGCACACAATAACAATCTCCCCATCTTCAGTTCATTTGGAAGTGCTGACATGGTCCAAATAGCTGCCTTTCAAACCATTCTAAGCATTTCCTGGGACAGTTGTGCAAGAAGCCGGTCAAATTCCTGCTTTGGGGGAAATCACATGAGAATGAATCGGCCTCCAAAGTGATCACATGGTTGCTGAGGGGGAAAAGGTTAAGTTTGCAAGAGCAGTCATGTGATTCCCAGGCAAGAAAGGTCAAACTATGCCAGACCAGACTTCATGTTTGAGGGCAACTCCTAGTTTTTTTAATTGTTAGTAATGATATGGGCTCGTGGCTGGTCTAGAGAATTAAAAGGTCTCCATCTTTAAATTAGACTACTGGTGGTGCAGTAGTCTAATCTCAGTTAAACCACTGAGCTGCTGAACTTGCTGACCGAAAGGTTGGCAGTTCAAAACTGGGGAGTGGAGTGAGCTCCTGCTGTTAGCCCCAGCTTCTCCCAACCCAGCAGTTCAAAAACATGCAGATGTGAGTAGATCAATAGGTACCGCTTCTGCAGGAAGGTAGTGGCACTCCATGCAGTCATGCAGGCCACATGACCTTGGAGGTGTCTATGGACAACACCAACTCTTCAGATAAGAAATGGAGATGAGCACTACTCACCAGAGTTGGACACAACTACACCTAATGTCAGGGGAAACCTTTTCTTTTCCCAGGCTGTTCCCCTCTATTGTTTATAGATATCCTGCACTTTCTCCAAAAATGAAACACAAGAACTTGACTTATAATAATAATAATATAATAACACTTTATTTGTACCCCGCGGCCATCTCCCCAAGGGACTCGGTGCGGCTTACATGAGGCCGAGCCCAAACATAACAATACAGGCAATAATCACAACAATACTAGCAATTAAAATAAAACATAAACGATAAACATATAACATTATCAATAAGACAGCATACAGTTAAACTGTGGAAAGGCCAAATGTAAAAATTAAAATTGGAATAATGCTGAGACTTCCAAATGTTTAAAAAGATACAAATAGAAACACATTCAGTTATATTATTACCACATGATGAAACAGATTATCATCTTAAAGCATAACCACACAAGGAACAATTTAAAACCACAAATATAGTTAAGATCTCCTATTTAAGGTGGCAGTAGTTTGCCGAAATCTGAAAAAGAAAGGAAGACAGGTAGACTAAAAAAAAGTGTCCTGGTTAGTAAGTATGGTAGCATATTAGGGTAGCTGTTTTGGCCACATAGCAAATACCAGTAATGCCCAGAATCCACAGCATGCAATATCTTTATGCATTTAATACAGGATTCAAGCTTTTGTAGCTCCATTGGTTTCTTCATCAAGCAAAAATGTTTCAAATCTTATAGGAAAAGGAGAAAATGATTATATTAGAATCAAAGTCCTCCATTTTGTCAATATATTTTTGTTGTTGCCAGTTAAGATTGTTAGGGACATCCATATAGGCAGTAGCTAATCCTTTCTTTGACTCTATGGACTCTGGCAAACAAAGAGTCATGAAATCCAGGAAATAAATTGTAAATTCCTTTAGCAACAGAAAACAGCAACTTCCTTTAAAATCCAGGGTGTTTCTTTGCTTGGTGTGGCTTCCAGCTCCTTTCTTAGACAGAGATCATTGAACTACTCAAGAAGCCTTTGTATGGTTTCATATCGAAAACTGTTTCATGCTATATAGAGAAATAGATACAGTGCTCTTCCACAGAATATCAAGGCAGATAATCCACAATGGGCCTCATCACACTAGAGGAAAATCCACTTAAAATCCAGTTTCTGCTTCCTGCAGAATTCTGGGATTTGTAGTTTAAGGAAGAGCCTTTAACAGCCTCACTAAACTACAAACCCCAGAATTCTGCAGGAGGCAGAAACATTATTTTAAGTTGATTTTTTCTCTCTAGTGTGATGAATATCTGCTTTGAACTGGGTTATCTGAATCCACACTGCCATAGAATCCAGTTCAGTGTGGGTTTTATACAACTGTGTGGAAGGGGCCACAGTCTCAATTAAAAAAGCATTGTTGGAGGTACAAACCTCAGAGCCTAGTTCTAGTCCCTTGACTCCCACTTCTTTTGGATTTTCCTGTTGCAGCTAAAATGTGATATCCTCAAATCAAGAAAGCCTACTAGGGGCAGCTGTGTGAATATGGCATCTTGGTGTCCATTGGAAGGAGCTCCATGGACTGGGAACAGCCACTGAAAAATCCCTTTCATTGTATGTGCCACTGAAAAGTAGTGGAAAAGAAAAAAAAAGGGGGGGGGGTGTCTCTCCTCTGAACAGCATAAAATTTGTGCAGATATGGTGCTGTAACACCAGTCTGTAGAAGGCACCAGCTTTGGGGAAGGATAGGCCAATATACAAGACTGGGGTGTGGGCAAGCAGGGAAATAATGTTCCCTAGGTGACCTTAGCTAATCCTTTGCTTTTACTGTAACCTTCTTTGCAGAGTTGTTGTGAGACTAAAATGGGAAGGAGAGAACCATGCATGCCGCATTCTGCTTGCAAGGTTTCATATAAATGAGAGGAGATATGATAGCCATGTATAAATATGTGAGAGGAAGCCACAGGGAGGAGGGAGCAAGCTTGTTTTCTGCTTCCTTGGAGACTAGGACGCGGAACAATGGCTTCAAACTACAAGAGAGGAGATTCCATCTGAACATTAGGAAGAACTTCCTGACTGTGAGAGCCGTTCAGCAGTGGAACTCTCTGCCCCGGAGTGTGCTGGAGGCTCCTTCTTTGGAAGCTTTTAAGCAGAGGCTGGATGGCCATTTGTCAGGGGTGATTTGAATGCAATATTCCTGCTTCTTGGCAGGGGGTTGGACTGGATGGCCCATGAGGTCTCTTCCAACTCTTTGATTCTATGATTCTATGAAATGAAATAAATAACGAATGAGACCCAATAACAACGACGACGACGACGACTCTGGCACAAACCAGTGAAGGTGGTACCAGTGGGGATTGGCACACTGGGTGCAGTGCCTAAAGACCTTGGCCTGCACTTAAACACAATTGGCACTGACAAAATTACCATCTGCCAGCTGCAGAAGACCTCCTTACTGGGATCTGCACGCATTATTCACCGATACATCACACAGACCTAGACACTTGGGAAGTGTTCCAACGTGTGATCCAATACAACAGTAATCTTGACTGCTGTGATCTTGACTGATGTGGACTCATCTTGTTGTGTTTCTAATAATAATAATAATAATAATAATAATAATAATAATAATAATATGCCACTTTATCTTCCTGGAGAGACTCAGAGCTGATTACAGTACATATAAGGTAAACATTCAGTGCCTTTTTACATACAATACACAAATAAGGTTAAGGCCTTCCCCTCTCATTTCCAGCATCTGAAGGCAATGCTCAACTTCCAGTCATGGGGAGGTGCTGTTGTTTTATTTTTCATGCCAAAGGAAAATAAAAAATCTGATCATTTTGCTGGTATGTTTGCCTTTTACCTTCCCGCCGAGGTGGTACTTATTGATCTGCTCACATTGCATGATTTCGAACTGCTAGGTTGGCAGAAGCTAGGACTGACAGTCAAGACCTCGCCCTGACTCGTGGCTTCAAACTGCTGACCTTCTGGTCAGCAGCCTTTACTCATTCCTCTTTAAATGTTGAATAAAGATTTAATCTGTGCTGTCTTTTTCTTCCACCGCACAGAACCTACCCTCGTCCCCATGAATATTTGGACATTGCTGAGCTGCCCAAGACCTGGGACTGGAGGAATGTAGATGGGGTCAATTACGTGAGCACTACCCGGAACCAGCACATCCCTCAGTATTGTGGGTCCTGTTGGGCTCATGGCAGCACCAGCGCTTTGGCAGGTATGGCAAGTGGGCTGGGACTGATTTTGGTCTTGCTCCAGGATTAGTAAATGTGCACAACCTTCTGGAATGCATCAAAGGGAAGGCCTGGGCTTTCTTTCCTTGATTCTTCCCTGTGTGCCAATTCTCCTTTGGTATTGCCTTGGTTCATTTATTGTTGTTTGCCCTGTTGAACTGGATAAGCATTTGCCAAGATCCTAGATGAGCTACTTTGTCACGGAAATAACTTTGTGTGTAGCTCAGGGCTGTATCATATGACACTATTATTTTAGCTGTTATTCCACTTCACCTACAATTCAATGGGAAATCCTGAAATTTGCAGTTTAAGAAGGTGTAGTTAGGGGTTTCAGGCAGAAAGCTCTTGGGCCTCATTATACTACAAATCCCAGAATTCTACAGAATGTTGTCATGGCCGTTCAAGTGAAGTAATAGCGCAATAACAGTGTAGTGTGATAGGGATCTAAGTAGCATCTCTCAGCCCAGCCACAGCAGGATGTTTTCCTCTGTGATCAGGACACAAAGTTAAGATCCCTTAGTGGTCCTCTTGACACAGGATCCTGGTTGCAAGTCCTCCCCTTCCAGAGATCACTTGCTGGAGAGATGGTGGTGGAAATGCCAGTTTGCTGCATCCCAATAGACAGGAGAACAGAGCACTGTTCTCAGAGCAGCTGCTGCCTGGTAAACCAGGATTGGGGAATTGTGATGATCTTTCCAGGAGCCCCCGGTGGCACAATGGGTTAAACTTGTGCCAGCAGGACTGATCAACCGATAGGTTGGTGGTTCAAATCTGGGAAGCAGGGTAAGCTCCTGTCTGTTGAGCTCTAGCTTCTCATGCAGGGACATGAGAGAAGCCTCCCATAGGATGGGAGTCTTCCCTGGGCAACGTCTTCCCTGGGCAATGTCCTTGCAGACAACCAATTCTGTCACACCAGAAGCGACTTGCAGTTCCTCAAGTCACCGCTCACATGAAAAAAAAGATTCTCTACACTACATGAAAGTCACGATTGTGAATACGAACCAGTCACAAAAGTAAAGCTCTGGGTTATACATTTCTAATTGCAATCATGAATTCCAGACATAGATATCTGGAGAAAGGGTTGCTCAATTCCTCAACCTCAATGAATTTGGTAGCCATAACTATGGACATTATTATCTCCAGCCAGTTTACATTATGCATCTGAACATTGCCACAGTCTGGAAATGGCGATTTTATGGTCTGTAACTCAATGCCATGTGACCTCTGGAGACTCTGAAAAATGTAATCCCAAAGATTAAAATTAAGGTTAAAAATTATGATAGGAAGTTCTGCCAATAACTCATTTTGAGAAAAAAGTGACATAACCGTGGTAAGTGATTGAAGCCATAGAGGACTTTAGTGAGAGAAGAGCTGCGATTTGGAAAAAGGGGAAGGAAATGATGAAGTAAACATAATGCAAGCATCTGCTCAATTAGCAGAAGTGGGCAGATGTTGTTGTTTTCTTT
Source organism: Anolis sagrei (assembly GCF_037176765.1). Taxonomy (NCBI): domain Eukaryota; kingdom Metazoa; phylum Chordata; class Lepidosauria; order Squamata; family Anolidae; genus Anolis; species Anolis sagrei. The sequence goes on from NC_090024.1 coordinate 229,003,195, forward strand.
GTTGCATCTACTTCTTTTTTTCACTACCTCTGTGGTTTACTAATCAGTAGCAAAGTAATTGTGTGGGGGGTAGCAATATGTTAGCTTCCACCCCACAAGTCACCCATTTTGGCTGCAGTCCTACATCCCTTCAACACAGCATAAATATCAACATAGGAATATATGCCACACTAGCATTATGCAAACCCAGTACAGAATACCAGCACTGTGGAATGTACATTTGTATATGGACCCTGTTACATAATGTGCAATTCATAGTAATTAAGTATGTGAATGGGGATGGTAGCATAAGATGTCAAATAATTCCTTTGCATGTACAGCACAATATATGCATACAATATCACTAACAAGATGCCACTCTGTATAACCAAATACAAAGGATTCAGGGATCGGAGAAATTACTTTTTGAACTACAAATCCCAGAATCCTACAACCAACATGGTGCATGTCCCTATTAACTTGTGAGAGTTGAGATCCAGTAAAGCAAATTCTTTCATTTATGGGGGTGGGATGGACATAGATCGTAAAATTGCCGAGTTGGAAGAGATCCAAGGGTCATCCAGTCCACCCCCTGCCATGAAGGAACATCCAATCAAAACACTCCTGACAGATGGCCACTCAGCCTCTGCTTAAAAACCTCCACAGATGAAAGCTGGGTATAAATAGAGTAAATAAAAAAATACATATGGCCCAGATATATTTTGGCTTGTCATACCAGATTTGGCACATGGAGTGCTGGTTACTCATTGGTGTCCCTAGTTGCATATTTATTTCAGTTACATCCCTTGTTTTCTCGAGGTATCTTCAAAACAGGAACTCTTGGCCAAAGTACAAAACTTGCACAATATGGTAGCACACTGTTTATCTGTTTAACTTTTCTTTACTTTTTTAATTGTCTCCACTTGTCTTGACAGATTAATTTGCTTCAAATTATTTCCATTTGTGCCTCAGATCGCATCAATATCAAGAAGAAAGGTGCCTGGCCCTCTGCTTACCTCTCTGTTCAGCATGTCATTGACTGTGGCAATGCAGGATCCTGTGAAGGAGGAGACGACAGCGCTGTCTGGCAGTATGCGCATGAACACGGCATCCCAGATGAGACCTGCAACAATTACCAAGCAAAAGACCAGCGTACGTGAAGTCAAAGCAAGGGCTACTCTCTCCTCCTTTTTCCTACCCAAAGCTGGTTGTACAGGCAGGAAAGAAATTCAGATGTCTTCGTTTGTTTGTAGTAGTCTATGCAAATAAATCCCACTGTCTATGCTTACTGGTAGAGACAGCATGGTGGAATGGTTTGGGAACTGGAACTCTGGAGAGATGAGCAGGTCATAACAGTAAAATAAGAACAACACTCAAAAACAGGGGAATTTCAGACAAAAAACAATCAGGGCCAGCTAATCACCACCCAACAAACGATTTCCCAGGCATTAAGAAGCCAGACCTTGAAACTGCTAGGCCATTAAATGCTAATCAAGGTGGCGAATTGCAACATTCATACCTACCTCAAAAAGTCAAGAGTTCTTTCTCCCATCCTGGACATCATTCCACAGATATATAAACCCCATTTTCCTAGTTTCCAACAGACCTCACAACCTCTGAGGATGCCTGCCATAGATGCGGGCGAAACGTCACGAGAGAATGCTTCTGGAACATGGCCACACAGCCCAGAATACTCACAACAACCCATATCTGAGCAAGGTTTGCCCTTGTCTTTCTCTGAGGCAGAGAGTGTGTGACTTGCTCAAGGTTACCCGGCGGATTTTCATGGCTGAGTGGGTTTCTAACTCAGGATTTCCAGAGTCCAAATCCAAGGACCATTTTGCTGGGATCAAAGAACCTCCACGTTTGCCTCTGTGGATGAATGACAGGGACTTACTGGTGGTGGCTCACCATATGGAAGTTTGTATTTAAGGAAGCCAAGCAGGTTCCATGTTTTCTCATTTTTGGATTTTGTTTTTGTCGTGTCAGGAGCAAGTTGCTTCTGGTGTGAGAGAATTGGCTGCCTGTAAGGACATTGCCCAGGGGACGCCTGGATGATTTGATTTTTTTTTATCATCCTTGTGGGAGGCTTCTCTCATGTCCCCGCATGAGGAGCTGGAGCTGATAGAGGGAGCTCATCCTCCTCTCCCCGAATTCGAACCTGCAATTCATTTTTGGATGAGAAACTTCCATACTGGAAGGTGTTTTATAACTAAATGTGTTCTGGTTTTTGTTTGTTTTCTTGGTTTGATAAAATGTAGCTGTATACTTTTAAATTTGTGTGTTATATTTGTTTTGCTTCTCTCTAGTGTACGATGATAAGGAGCAGAAACAATATAAAATAACATAACACTACAGCAGTGGTTCTCAACCTTTCTAATGCCACAACCCCTTAATATAGTTCTTCATGTTGTGGTGACCCCCAACCATACAATTACTTTTGTTGCTTCTTCATAACTCTGACTTTGCTACTGTTATGAATTGTAATGTAAATATATGATATGCAGGATGTATTTTCATTCACTGGACCAAATTTGGCACAAATACCCAATAAGCCCAAATTTGAATACTGGTGGGATTGGGTGGGATTAATTTTGTCATTTTGGAGTTGTAGTTTCTGGGATTTGTAGTTAACCTACAACCAGAAAGCATTCTGAACTCCACCAGCAATGGAATTGAACCAAACTTGGCACAAAGAAATCCCATGACTAACAGAAAATACTGGAAGAATCTGGTGGGCATTGACCTTGAGTTCGGGAGTTGTAGTTCACCTACATTCAGAAAGCACTGTGGACTCAAACTATGATGGATCTGGACCAGACTTGGCACAAATACTCAATATGCCCAAATGTGAATACTGGTGGAGTTTGGGGAAAATAGATCTTTATATTTGGGAGTTGTAGTTACTGGGATTTATAGTTCACCTACAATCAAAAAGGATTCTGAACCCCATCGATGATAGAATTGGGTCAAACTTCCCACAAAGAATCCCCATGACTAATAGGAAATACTGTGTTTTCTGATGGACTTTGGTGACCCCTCTGACACCACTTTGTAACCCCCCCAGGGATCTCTACCCCCAGGTTGAGAAACAGTGCACTACAGTATCCTCTATATGAGGCATGGGCAAACTTTGACCCTCCAGGTGTTTTGGACTTCAGCTCCCACAATTCCTAACAGCTGGTGGGCTGTTAAGAATAGTGGGATTTGAAGTCCAACACACCTGGAGGGCCAAAGTTTGCCAATGCCTGCTCTGTACAGTGAACTTTCCTTCCCAATTTGTTCTCACAAGATGGACTGCATACTGTCTGATACACTTTTCTTGTTTATTTTGCAGCATGCCAGAAGTTCAATCAATGTGGCACATGCGTTACTTTTGGACAATGTCACATAGTAAAGAACTACACTCTCTGGAAAGTTGGAGATTATGGAATGGTCTCAGGACGAGAGAAAATGATGGCAGAAATCTATGAGAATGGTCCCATCAGGTAAAGCCATGGCCAGTGGCATAATGTGACTATGATCTGTTTCTTTTTGCATTTCTTTAAGAAAATATCCTAAAATAAACCAGTTTCCTGGGAATAAGCCCCACTGAATTTACACAAAGGGGATTGCACTGAAGACCCTATGGAAGTTGTGGCGTAATGTAAAATAAACAATGTGTAGTTCACATTTGATCAGCCTACACACTACCTTGCCAGAGAAAGAAAATATGCCATACAGGTGAACATTAAAGAGCAAGTAGTTTACTCTTCTTAATTCAGAACAACATATGCACAATTTCATTAGTTGCATCAACTCATATATTGTCCTTTCATGAGAAGCTTAAAATAGTCTTTCTTTTGTCCATGTTGGATATACTCCTTCAGCAGCTTAGGAAGCAAGAGTATACTCCAAACTCTCTCATTCTCTGCTTCTCTCTTCAAACTGTCTCTGCACCTGTGTAGCTTAAGCCTGAACAAAAATGTAAGAGTATCCAAAAGTCCCAGGCTTAGTCATCTCCCTGGGCATTGCCTGACCAATCAGCTTCATGCATCTTATTTTATAATTGACACACACACACATTAATTGATTCTTTGCATGCTCTAACAGAAGTGTCACTTGGTCTCATTGAAATACCTGTCACAGAATTTACTCATACTGTGCATGTTTTGCATAAGATAAAATAATATTCTTTAGAGCACTACATTGAAAACTGTTGAACTCTGAGCAGATAATTGATGTTTAAATTAATATGTGATATCATTTAAAACAGTTGTGGGATTATGGCCACTCAGAAGCTGGATGACTACACTGGAGGACTGTATGCAGAATACCACCCTTCTCCTTTTATAAACCACATCGTCTCTGTTGCCGGCTGGGGAGTGGAAAATGGAACAGAATACTGGATTGTACGCAACTCTTGGGGCGAGCCCTGGGTGAGCATCAAAAAAAGAACAGGAAGAAAAATCCCTTGACGTCACTCTCTCCTTCCTTTCTAAAGACTTGTGATAGATGAGCAATGTTTACATTATAAAGTCTGGATGTTGTTCTTGAACTCATAAGACTACATCTGGTGTCCTGTTAGTGACATACACAGGCATAAGGGAATGTGGCTTTATTGGGTTGTTGCAAAAGCTGGTATTCCTTCCTCCCTCCCTCCCTCCACAATAACCAAAGCCCTTCCAAGTCTCCTGTAGTTCCCCAATGGCCATTTCATGGCTGGTGGAGGGTGTTGTGGATTGGATGCACATCGGTCAGCAGTTCTAATCTGGGGAGTAGGGTGAGCCCCTGCCTGTCAGCTCCAGCTTCTCATGCAGGGACATGAGAGAAGCCTCCCACAGGATGGTAACACAGTCTGTGAAAGTCTTATCTTACCAGCTTCTTTCTTTTAGTGCAAAAATATTGCATTTCATAATATCATAGTATTTGAGCTTTTTTGAGAAGTTACCACACTGCGCGACTTGTGTGTGCTTCTCATTCCACATTTTGCTTGTTAGTGTCCTTTTATTTTCTTGGAGACACATTTTGCTGGACAAACTGTCCATCGAAATCTGTCACTGTTCCAGGGACCCATATGCTATGTTGGGATGCAGTCCCCACTCACATAGTTTAAGCATGTTGTATCACTTTGTATTCAACATGCTTAAACTGTGTGTATAACTTTGCATTGTATAACTTTGCATTGGAGCCCCCAATGGAACAATGGGTTAAACCCTTGTGCCAGTAGGACTGCTGACTGAAAGATAGGCAGTTCAAATCCAGGGAGCGGGGTGAGCTCCCATCTGTCAGCTCCGGCTCCCTATGCAGGAATATGAGAGAAGCCTCCAACAGGATTGTAAAAAATCCGGGTGTCCCCTGGGCAATGTCCTTGCAGACAGCCAATTTTCTCACACCAGAAGCAACTTGCACTTTCTCAAGTCGCTTCTGACTCAAAAAAACAAAAAAAACCCAAAAAAACCCTTTGCATGCTATATATAAAGGAACTTGAAAAAATCGTGCCATAGGCATGTTAATTAGGAGGTTTGTGGACTTACAATTCGAATCTTTTCTGAACTTTAAATGACATTCAAACCTACTGTGCCTATATAACTAATACAACTTAATCTTTTGCAGGGTGAGAGAGGCTGGCTTAGGATTGTGACAAGTGCATATAAAGGGGGGAAAGGAGAAGACTACAATCTCGCCATTGAATCGCAATGTAATTATGGAGACCCTATTCTTCCATGAGCCTATCCTGCCTTCTGTTTGGGATCATGGTTTGGACTGCAAGGACTTCTCCAGCCAGTTGATTCTTCTTTTCAAAGGGATGAGGTGACTTACTGCAATATCATTTAATGAAGGACTTATGGAATTTGGAACCTAATTCAGACTTTATATCTTTCTTTGTCATTATTGTTTTTTTCATATATGTGTGTGATTTTTTTTTAAAAAAATCAGGGCTATTTTTGAAACAACCAAATTAATTACTTGTACTGATTGCACTGTGAAAGAGCACGAAAGCACCTTTCTGAACCTCAGTGAATTGTAATAAATGTCTTTGTAGTGAAATCTCAAACTCCAGGATTAAGGGGGCTTTGAGGGAGAAGACTTGTGCATATGGGGGGTGGGATCTATTATATTTATAATCCCTTGTTCTTTGGATCTGAGCTGTGTTTCAGGCTGAGATCAATTTTAAGATGCCTATAACCTTTAAGCTGGAGCCAGAGCCCCTGTGCTTTTGTAATTCTTTCCTCCCTGCATACTTAGTTCAAGAGACTAGCCTTTCTTCAGCAATTGTCAATATATTACTGTTGTCTCCTTCACACTTTTTATTGAGTTGCTGTGTCTGATGAAGGAGGCAGAGGACAAGATGAAAAGTGGAGAAATCTCTGGATTTTCTTGTGTCTGTCAAGTAAAACCAGATCTCTTCCTTGTGCCGCCTGGAGTCAGAATGGATGTAACTTCCTATATATCTTTCAATCCATGTATTGAGCTTCTCTTTCCATGCTATTTTAAATGAAAGAAGTTTTATGCACACTTACCTTGAATTTATACTGTTTCCTATGCTCAAAATGACCCCAAAGGTTCTTTGTGGCAAATAGGAGCTTTGTAGGAGTTGGTGGCTTCTCAGTGGGGAAAGGGTGGAGCCCCCTGTGGTGCAATGGGTTAAACCCTTGTACCAACAGGACTGCTGACCAAAAGGTTGGCAGTTCGAATCTGGGGAGTAGGGTGAGCTCCTGTCTGTCAGCTCTAACTTCTCATGCGGGGACAGGAGAGAAGCCTCCCATAGGATGGTAAAACATCCAGGCGTCCCCTGGGCAACATCCTTGCAGATGGCCAATTCTCTCACAGCAGAAGTGACTTGCACTTTCTCAAGTTGCTCCTAACATAATAAAAAAGTGGGGAAAGGGTGACAGCAAGAACAGACTATACCGACCTCCTGTCCCATTGTCCTAATTCCCACTTGCAGCCTGCAGACATTTTGGAAATAAGTTTTTTTTTTCCATGTCTGTGAGCGACTTGAGAAACTGCAAGTTGCTTCTGGTGTGAGAGAATTGGCTGTCTGCAAGGATGTTGCCCACGGGATGCCCAGATATGTTTTGATGTTTTACTATCCTTGTAGGAGGCTTCTCTCATGTCCCCTTATGGGGAGCTGGAGCTGACAGAGGGAGCTCATCTGCACTCTCCCCAGATTGGAACCTTCGACCTGTTGATCTTCAGTCCTGCTGGCACAAGGGTTTAACCCACTTCACCCCCGGGGCTCCTTGGGAATTAATTAAGTTGGCAACAACTTAATGAACAAGGGATGCAGAAATACTTCTGAAGTAATGTTTTGTTTGGGTCCATCAGAAGCATGACAAGGCACAGAACGGAGAAACTGTAATGTAGTGCAGACTAGTGGTGACACCCCATACTTACAAGAAAGGTTTGCCATTGCCATCACGTGTGTTGTCTCTTCATTTCAACGCCCAGATGCAACTCTTAATTAAATCAGCTTGGCACAGGGCAACTCCAAGGTACTTATCTGGCTTCTGCAGCCTTCATTCCACCCTCCCAGTCTCCACACATATCTGAACCTATCTAGTTCCAGAGGCCGTAGCAGGCAGCTGACCCCTAAATTGGGTGCTTGCATCTTTTATTAAATGTACCAGAAGGCCAGCATTCCTCAACCCAGGCATTGCTTCCACATAGCAATCCCTTTTCTGTTCCTCATTTGCAGAAAGCAATCTCTCAAGGAAGGGGAAAGCAGCTTCTATAATCCATCAATACACATAATTCCTAGGAAGTCTGTGCAACTTTGGCATGTTCCAAGCCTAACTATGTTTCCAAACTAAACAATTTTTCCCTGATAAAGACAAGGGTTGGCAAACAACTGGAAGGACATAATTGATGGCTAGTGTACACTTTTATTGTGCGGCAATGACAGATCTGGAGCTTTTCTGGATTGTACCTTGGTATCCTGGTGCAGTAGAAAATCCTGCTTCATTTCCCATCCCTGAGGTTGGAGGAGGACCTGTATTGCTGCCAAAGATCTTGCTTTGAGGCCATCAGCTAAATTTTCACTGGACATTGGTATCCACTCAGATTATGTTTTAAGACATACAGCCTGCCATAGCCTAATCAACATAAACCTGCTTGTCTTCTGTGTGTTGTCTAAGAACAGATTGCATGGGCAGTTTATGGCACCTTCCTCACCAACCTACCTTTTCCCAATCAAGTGCCTTTTATTATACTCATCTAACCATGCTGGCAAGGGCTGATGGGAGTTGTATTCCAAAATATCTTACAGGCTGCTGGTCTAGACTGCTGAAGACATTTTAAATTTTGCTCGCAATTTTGTGCCTGATGGTTGTATGTATGAGGTAATAAATATAGTGCTTGACAGTGAAGGCTGGCATTTTTTCCTTACGGACTAACATGAATGATTTTGTTTTCTGTGTTACTTTGAAATGATACATTTGACCCCTCATAACCATGGTTTCTGCATCCATAAAAATATATACTTTTTTAATTCTACAACGTAAAGCTTGATTTGCCATTTTATACCAGGGACAGTATTTTACTGCCAATATATATTTATGGGACTTGATCATCCATTGCTTTTGGCCTCCTGGAACCAAATTCCACTGTATTTCATCTTCTTTTTGACTAATTAGTATTCCATTAGTATTCCATCCTTCTTCCAATACTGAGCCTCAAGGCACTTTAAAAAAATTAAATCCCTTCCTTCAACAAGCTTGAGATAGTGCAAACCACTCCTTCCCAGTGGCCATGGTGGCACAAGGGGTGAAATGCATGAGTCGGAAGAACAGGTCAGCGGTTTGAATCTGGGGAGAACGGATTGAGCTCCTTCTGTCAGCTCCAGCTCCCCATGCGGGGACATGAGAGAAGCCTCCCACAAGAATGGTAAACATCAAACATCCGGGTGTCCCCTGGGCAACATCCTTGCAGATAGCCAATTCTCTCACACTAGAAGCGATTTGCACTTTTTAAAGCTTCTCCTGACACAAAAAAAGGGCCCATGCTGGTCAATGAATTCTGGAGCTCTTTTCCAAAGAAGTAATGTTTCTAAATTCTGACAGGCAGAAGACCATCCTTCTTGAATAATAATAATAAATATTATTTAATGTTATTGTTTGTTGTATGTATTTATTTTGCTTTACTGTAATTTTTGGGCTTGGCCTCATGTTAACCACCCCGAGTCCCTTCGGGGAGATGGTGGTGACACACACACACACACACACACACACACACCAAATAGTACTTTGTGGACTGCTACAAAATTGAAGTTTCCTTGTGCTACAACTTTCTCCTCATGAGTGCAAGTGACTTGTCCTTGATTGTTTGCAATTTTTGGGAGCTGGAGGCAGGTGTTTTGTAATCAGAAGCACAGAGACAGCCTTATTTTCTAAGAATCTAATTTTCAAAAGGTATTGTAGCTGAATATTTATTCATATCTCTATCAACCCCAGAAATGGAGAACTGTGGCCTTTCTCTGCACTCACACACACATGTATATCTTTTTGTTTTTGTTTGCAACTCAGTATATGCCATCAAAGGCTTAATCCTTCTCACCTGCTGCTGCTTGTCAAACTCTTTTGAGATGGAGGACTTTCAACATGATGTCAAGGAACAGGTGATGAAAAAGCAACACTGTTTTCGTGAGACTTACCTTTCTCCCCCATTCACTTCTGCTTCATCAAAGTGAAATGCATACCATGACTTTTTCTAACAAACCTTAGGAATTGTTAAATTGTTACAATACCTTCTCTGCCTTTAGAATTCCAGTTCCAGATGAAGTTGAATTGTAACTAACTGGCTATTTGTTGGGGATACTTTAATTTTGCTTTTTCTACATGGTGAAGGGTTGGACTGGATGGCCTTCATAGTCTCTTCCAACTCTATGATTCAATGATTCCTATTGGCCATGCTGGCTGGGATTGGCCCTCTCCACAGCCATCTTGCTTGAATTGCCCAGTCGGCTCTTGCAAGGTATCTAACAAAAGCCTGCTGGCATAATATTTGCCTAGACTGTGGTTTTTGGCATGTTTGCATAAATATATAGGATTGCCGAATCTCAAGCATCCAATATTAGAGAATTAGAGTTTTAGCCAATAACAATGCTTTCCATGTCTGAGTGTTACTGAATATAACAATGGGTGCCTTGCATGTCCTGAGTGACTGAATACAACTTTAAAGGAGTTATCCAAAGTGCTAACTCCCATTGGTTCAGCAATCTGGATTCACTGCCTCTCTGATACGGAAGCTATCAGGTGTTTTCTTTGCACCATCAAAGCACTCCCAACAGATGGCCATCCTAACTCTATTTAAAATTCTCCAAGGAAGAAGTGCCACCACAATTCCAGGCAGTGTATTCTACTATTAAACAGCTCATAGATTAGGATGACGCAGATAGTTCTAAAGCATATTCTTTCAGACTCCATAACTTTCTATCTCTTTCTGACCAACAGAGAGGCAGAGACTAATGAAATGCAAAAGAGTTATATTTGGAAAGCATATAGGAAAAAGATTGGGGAGGGGGTAACTTAGTAAATAATGATGTATTTCACCTCTCTTTCATTCTTAAGCTCTGAAACTTTCCCCAAATTAGACATAACCCAATATAAACAACATTGCATGAGATGCCACACAGGATACATTCTCCCTCCCTCTCTGCCCCTTCCCACTCCTTTGGGTGAATGTTATGTGTAGGTTTGAATAGAAAAGGTAACTAAACAAAAATATATTGCTAGACTATTATAGCATTGTTATTTTGCACAGCTGAAAAGCTAACCTTACTTGTTTAAGGAAAGGAAAAAACATTCTGTGGGATTTCTTTCAGAAGACATTCCTGCAAAGACAGCTCAAATGCAGGTTCAAGGTATGATAGGGTCTCCATAACTGCATTCCTCTTCCACGCCCAAGTTGAAGTAATTGCCTTTTCCATTTTTGTATTCACTCGTCACGATTCTAAACCAGCCACGTTCCCCCTGAAAGACATTAAATGGTAAAGGCATATTGGAAGGAGCTCAAGTTGAAGCAACTTGTTAGGATACTACTTTTAGAACACTTGTGCACCAAGAGTTAATTGAATTGTTCTGGGTTATTCTTGAAGGATGCAGGTGGTTGGGGTGGAATATTTAAGTGTTTATGTGTAGACACAGAACTACATAATATGCCAGCTGATCCGTTAAAGCCACAAGGATAGGCCAGGCATTATTCCTGAGATGCCTGGTATCTTGGACCTTGGCTGTTACCCTGGATTAGAATGCTGGACCCTAACCTTGTTCTTGCAACCCCCTTTTGGACACCACTTCTCTTGTAAACTTGTCTTGGACCTTATTGTTCCCTGAAACCTGGAATTTGAATCTTGGATGACCTTCTTGGATTTGGCATATGGACTTGGACTTTTCTTTGACCCTTGACCATCTAGCTCAACTTTGGAACTCTGAGTATGGATTGCACTCTTGAATTCTGGAATGCTATCCTAAGTGAACTCTTGCAACCTGACTTTTAGACTGCAGACTTAGGTACTGTTTGTTCTTGCCCCTGAACTGGCTTTGTAGTATTCTCAGCCTTAATTTGACTTTTGACCTTGATTTGTATAACCCTGGATGTGTGCTGTATTTCTGTTTTGGCAAGCCAGACAGTTGAAAGACTTAAGGCTTTTGTTCTCGGTTTAAATAAGTCTGGTCCTGTCTCATCCGGGTAGTTTGATAAATCTCTGGCAGAGTTATTGGGTAAGAGCTGCCTTGAACATGACAGCTTTCCAGGAAATCTGGTGGTTAGCAGAGTATGTTTTGGTGGATTCAAGATGTGAGCCTCCATTTATGATCAAGCTATATACATCCATGAATACACTACATATCGAAGGTCTCCAAGAACCTTATTCCAAAGAGTGAAGACAATGAAGACATCTGCCCTTGCACTTTGCTACTCTGCTGCTGAATACACATGCCCAGTGTGGAAAACATCTCACCACATTAAAACAGTGGATGTGGCTCTTAATGAGACATGCCACATTATCACAAGATGTGTACACCCCACACCACTGGAGAAATTACACAATTTAGCAGGTATCACACCAGCTGACATCTGCAGGAAGTAGCAGCCAACAATGAAAGAACCAAGACATTGACATATTCAGCCCTCCTCTGTTCAAATATCAGCCAGCATGGCAACACCTTAAATCAAGGAACAGCTTCCTAAGATCTACAGAGATATTCACAGGAGCACCTCAGCAAACGAGACTCCAAAAGTGGCAGGCTAAAAGCCAGAACATCAATCAGTGGCTGATACCAGGTGAGAAACTTCCTCCTGGGCACACAGAAGAGTGGACGAACTGGAAGGTGCTGAGCAGGCTGCACTCTGGCACCACAAGATGCAGAGCCAACCTTAAGAAATGGGGCTACAAAGAGGGGGCCACAACATGCGAGTGTAGAGAAGAGCAAACCACAGACTACCTACTACAATGCAACCTGAGCCCTGCCACATGCACAATGGAGGATCTTCTCACAGTGACACCAGAGGCATTCCAAGTGGCCAGCTTCTGGTCAAAGGACATTTCACATAATGCCAAGTTATTTTTTTAAAGCATTTGTGTTTTAAATGCATTTTAACTGTACCCTCAACTTTCTTCTGACATGATAAATAAATAAATTCTGAAGAAACAAAATGCAAGGAAACACTTGCACCAGTGAAGTTTGTATTGTTCAGAAATCTAGAATGCAAAAGTGCATAAAAACATGGACCACTTCCCTCAATGATAGGTAAGCTTCCATTGGTGTTTAGCACATTAAGTGATCAACATTAAGTGATCAACAAAGGTGTGACCCATGTCCTTTTATCACCAGCTGTAGCTCACAAACATCCAAGCCAAATCCCATCCAGCGATGCAGTGAGGACTTGTCAATGAATGTCCTTATTTTGATTTCAACCTCTTTATAGCTATTGTAACATGTGGCAGTGGAGTGTGGAATCGCATATGGCCTCGTGGCCTCAAATCATGTCAACCTAGTTTATGTCAGCAAAGGCTTCACATTTTGCACACTAAACATAAAAATCACCATCTGTGTAAACTCTTTCAGCCACTGGAATGATTCTGCACAGTGTGATATCTAATCTTATGAACACTAAATGTAACGATAAGGCTTCTGAGAAGTGCAAGTCATAATGAAATAAACTCTCTGTTGTTTATTTCTCTGCATCAGAAATACACAATCTACAACCTGGAGTCAGTATGACCCACCTCATGTTCTAGGATCCTTTCACACTATCCTATAGTGTTAATTGCCCTGGCAACATCCTAAACCTATATGCATGACAGATGTCGTTTTGGAGCCATCCACCCCAGCCTACACTGCTCAACACTAAAAAGGATCTGCCTCCCTCTTGCATCTCCTTTGATGGAACCTGTTCATAAACTCTTTAAGCTAACTGGCATTGCTCCCCCCCACCCACCCACCCATGATGTGTGACTGGATGTTGCTGCAAACTTTGAGAGAAATAAGGTTGAACACTGTGAAAGCCATCCACTGCATGGCTATCAGCCTCCTCCCAGTAGACTCAAATCAAGGAAAAGTTTCACGAGAACCACCACTCCTCTTTATGTCCCCCCAGCAACAGCAAGAGTATCCCTCTGGGCAGCTAAATCAGGAAATCCCAAATGGATGCCCCCTCGGGCAAACCAAGAATGGACAACGTGGACATGTCCATTACATGTCCTGTACAGACTCAGAAGTGGAGTGGACAGATCAAAAGACAATCTGGCTGAATGGCATTATCTAAAAGAATCCTCCACCTTGTGTGACTGGAGCAGAACAAACAACTCCACATTTGTATGCTTGTCCACAGTGCCCTGCCTCATGCACAGATAATTGTTTAAAGCTGCAGAAAATGTAATCACTGTTCTCTTTCTTTTGTCTAAAATTATTTAATCACTTGGGGTCACTTTCTTTTTTCAGTTTTATACTTATTTATGCGCTTTTGACACAAAATAAAAAGAAATCTTCAGACCTCCCATGGACTCCATTCATCCATCTTAAGACTTAAAGAGCCATTAATCCAACTCCATTCATCCAACTAGCCTTAGAGAGCTCATTTCATTTGTGTTTCCATCACCTATCTTACCCAGGGCTCGCCCCAAGAGTTGCGGACAATCCAATATTCGATTCCGTTTTCTACTCCCCAGCCAGAAACGGTGACAACGTGGTTTGCCATTGCTGTCTTATTGTATTCAGTAAAAATGCCTCCTTTGTAATCATCCAGCTTTGGAGTCTGCATAATTGCACAGCTGTTTAAAAACAATAATAAAATACAATTTTAAAGATGCTGCTGAGATTAAATGTACATTCTAGACACAGATGCTGACATAAGGAGTGAAGACATGGGGCAAGTGTAAATAGCAAATAACAAACAATAACATCAAAGACAATCTGTAATCCAAACGTTAGCATGTGGCAATAAAGTCATCATAACAACCCCATCAAGCACAAGGTGTTGGAAAAACTAACAATCTTGCATGCACATTGAAATGGTTCAGCAATCCATATGTTTCTATGTAACCTAACTCTCTTGCCATTTCAGGTTTTATGGCACCCTCATTTATTTGCATGAGGTTTTGGGGAGCTTCCTTCATTGCAGACATGGCTCAAGTTACATAGACAGGTCTTTGAAGTCCGAAGATTATAAAAAGAGAGGTGCTCCTTTGTCAGGGTGTTGATTTAGTCTTTTGATTTACTCTTAGCAGAGTGACCATCATCGTTTTCCCAGATATGTAGTTTTGCATGCCACATGGTCACCTCATCTTACCTTAGGCCAATGCTCTCCAGCTAGGGAATGCTACCTTTTTACTCTCTATTTTTTGGGATTGGACTTTTGATATACTGCAACGAAGTTATTCATGTACATGTGTGATCTTTCACTCAAGATTTCATAAGTAAACTACTTTTACTACATCAACCAGTTGATATGGAGTCTTTTGTTTTCTGGTGGCTCTGAATGTGTATTCCTTTGCATGCTAAATGGGGGTGCTGTGATCAATCATTAAGAAAGCTTTAACTCTGCCTGTAGTCCTCCTTGAAAGGCAAGCTGCCCTATCTCATACATCTGGCTCACCCGTTGTGGTTAACATTGCTAATGTAGTGCTTTAGAGCAGTGGTTCTCAACCTGGGGTCCCCAGATGTTTTTGGCCTTCAACTCCCAGAAATCCTAACAGCTGGTAAACTGACTGGAATTTCTGGGAGTTGTAGGCAAAAAACATCTGGGGACCCCAGGTTGAGAACCACTGATTTAGAGAAAAGTATAACTTTTTCAAATAATTTAGTTTGCCTCTGGTCAAACGACCAAGCCCTTCCATGCTGTAAGCATTTACATAACCTCAATACAAGGTACCATCTAGTCCAGCATTTAAAATTCTCGGCTGACCTGGGAATCTGTGGTTTTTCTTACAAGCGCCATGGTAATTAAAACTAGGCAGACCTATAAAAAACAGCAATAAGCCCCTCTCACCATTAATGTCCTCCCCCTCCCCTTAGGAAAGGAAGAGAAGAACAAAACAAACAGAGATAAAAGCCTCCTTCTCCCCAATAGTAAAAATACAGAAGCTGGAACAGAACTCCCCATTAGGTTCATCCCTGGGTTGGACCCTAAATCACTAGCCAAGGAATATTCAATCCCCATGAGAACTCAGGCATAAGCCTAGTTGAGGAGTTTGCCTTTGCTATGGATGGTTCAGACATTCCCGGTGGCAAGGGGGAGCGTAAGAGGTTTGTTCTGACATCCTCTGATGATGATGAGACCCTAAGAACATTACAGAGGGCTACCTAAAGACAAATTCAACAGCAGAGGTTCTTTAAAATCCAGTTATAGCGAATCTGGTCAACCAAATTACAAACATGAATTCGGACATCCAAGCGATTAAGTCATATCTTACAGAAATAAACACCCTTCTCACTACAATCACAATATTCATGGTTACACAGGAGGTGAGTAAGATCCCAAACCTAGAAATGGAGGTCAACAACTCCAACGAAGAAGGGAACCAAGTAAAAAAGACAAGATACAAAAATTCAAAAGTATCCTCTAAACTCAGCAAAGCAGATAAAAAGGAAAAGTCCAAATGCAAGTGACTGAGAAAAGTTAAAGAGGAGAAAAAGGGTTCAATTTCTGCCGTAAAACCATCTAACATGAACTTTCAAAAGCTTTTTAAATGTATGGATAAGAAGAAAGAGCAAACTATCACTATGAAGTCCTCTAAAGCCAAGAAAGTCAAACTCAGCCACAATCCAGAATTTGAAAATGAAGGGTCAACTATTCAGTCTAACCCAGGATCAGCTCTAGAAGTAAACCAAAATATACTTCTATCTGGTGAGCCTCCAGAACCAGAAGATCCACCACTTAACAGGACCTCTGGGAAAGTGCCTTTCTAAGGCAAAAGGAAAACAAGGTCAAAAAAAAAAAAAACCTTGATGGGGATTGGGAGTTGTGACTTGTCTCAAATAAGCTGGTGATTACTAACTATACCAACCATGGGGTCTCCTATTGCATACAGCACAGGTAGACCACCTTTTAAGGGTATTAGAAGACATAAGAGTGAAGCTATCAGTCCAGTTGAAATTACCCAGATAGAAGACCTATTTTATCATTACCATGCACGGGCAGTTATAATGTGTATAAACAAGCAAGCCAACAAAATATAACGGTTCTCCTCCCACTCCATTATTTAAACGGGAACTCAAAAGATCCTCTATGGATAACCAAAACCGTAATGTGGCCAGTCTCATAGATCTATTAGACACCCCTAAAACTTTAAGTCAGCTTCCTGTAACAATGCAGCCAGAAATAGCACCCAGAAATTGCCTCAAATATTGTAATTTTTCCCTACTTGATTTCAGCCGAAGGTTTATTGACTGAAATAAAGGCAACTGACTGACTGACCGATGGATTTTGTCAAATTATGATATATTAGTTACAATAGTGTGGTGTGCTCTGGTCTGGTATGTTACTGGTGCTGAAATTAGAGTGTGTCTTACGATTGATTGTGTCTCAGAACTGAAGAAATATGGTATTATCTAGTCATTGTCTATAAAGGCTTCGTTTCTTTACCTGATTGGTCCATTTTTGTAGATTTCTCTCATCATATCTTCTCGCCCATGGACATATCCATAATCTCCCACTTTCCAGAGGGTGTAATTCTTTACCACATAACATTTGTCGAAAATAACACATGTCCCGCACTTTGTAAACTTCTTGCACTCTGCAAAAATGTTGGTAAGAGAAAGCTTTGACCAACATGGAAACTTGCCTTTCATCCAATAACCAAAAAGATTGAAATGAAATTCTGCAATGCCTGGCTTTCACATGGATTAGATTCTTTTAACTTATTTATTTATTTCATATAGATACCTAAGCAGCCTCCTATTTAACTCATATAGGAATCGGGACACAATAATTAGAGAGCAGAGGAAGAAGCAGAATCATGCCCTTCTCTGTTTTCTACCAGCAAACTACTTTTCCATTTTCCATTTTCCAATTTGCAGCAAATGAAGAAAACCAAGAAGAAGGAGGGAAATGAGAGATGGAAAGGAAAAACTATAAGATTTTTAAGTAATCTGAAGAACCAGCCTGTGAAAGGGTTAATGGGGTCTACAGAGTCAGACCTCTGACCTCTTGCAGAAGGAAATGCCAGGCACCTTTTCTGTGTTTGCCAGGAACAGAATGCTTGCAAATTCCAACATGCATTCTCTCTATTATACTGTACCGTTTTAATTATTTTTGAGTTAAACACTTCTGACTAGAAAACATAATTTATAATTTATAATAAGAGTAGAAAAACAAAACAGAAATCCAGGTCTTACTTTGATCCTTAGCTACATAATTGCTGCATGTCTCATCCGGGATGCCACGGCGGTTGGCAAATGCCCACACGCGCATCTCATTACCACCCTTGCAACTCCCACCACGAGAACAATCCACAACATGCTGAACGGAGAGAAAAGTAGAAGGCCAGGCCCCTTTTCTCTTGATATTGATGCGGTCTGAGAAGTGGAGGCAAACAACAGTTGGTTAAAGGCACAGATAGAAACTTCCAATAACCTGCAGTTTGTGGAATATGTTACAGATCTAGGTTCTTGTGGGTTTTTTCGGGCTATAGAGCCATGTTCTAGAGGCATTTCTCCTGACGTTTCGCCTGCATCTATGGCAAGCATCCTCAGAGGTAGTGAGGTCTGTTGGAAGTAGGAAAATGGGTTTATATATCTGTGGAATGGCTGGGGTGGGGCAAGGAGCTCTTCCCTGCTGCAGTTAGGTGTGAATGTTTAGCTGATCACCTTCATTAGCATTTGAAGGCCTGCCTGAGCCTGGAAAAATCTGTTGCTGGGAGGTGTTAATCTGTGCCTGGTTTTTTCCTCTCTGTTGTTTAGCTGTTATAATTTTAGAGTTTTTTAATACTGGTAGCCAGATTTTGTTCATTTTCATGGTCTCTTCCTTTCTGTTGAAATTGTCCACATGCTTGTGGATTTCAATGGCTTCTCTGTGTAGTCTGACATGGTGGTTGTTGGTGTGGTCCAGCATTTCTGTGTTCTCAAATAATATACTGTGTCCAGGCTGGTTCATCAGATGCTCTGCTATGGCTGACTTCTGAATTTGCATCCAAGTTTCAATTGATACTAACATGTAGTGCCCAAAATATTTCCCTTCAATTGATTGGGGAACCACATGGAATGGTAAGGTTATGGTTTCAAGGTGGGGTGTAAAAAAAAGGGAATTGTTGGAATGTGTCTCCCTTAACATCATAATACTGAGGAATAGATCATACTGATGTCCAGAAGCATATAAAGTCCCTTCCTCTATCCCAACTGCCACCGCATTTATCTTGGAGGAAGAGAAGAAGACACGGTATCTGCTGGACTTAATGCCGCCCCACGCGGCCGTCCCCTTTCTCTTTATGTCATGTCTTAATTAGATTGTAAGGCTGAGGCAGGAAGCCTAGAGAAACATTTCTTCCATAAATATCCCACTGTAGTATATTCCTGTTACAGGAATGCACAACTTCAGAAGGTTTTTGAAGTTATTTGTTCAAGACCTTCAACTGTTCATTTTTCTTCAAACCTGCCTTATGATGCTCCAAAAAATAGCTCTTTGAAATGGAGACATTTGGGACATCATTGTGGTTGTTTTGATGGAGACGTTTTGGTATGGGATAATTCAGCAGCTTAAGGGGCTACATTGAGGGATACATACACCTTACAGGTGCACTTAGTCTACTGCTGCTCCATGGGAGCTGGGGACAAGGACAGGGTAATAATCACAACAGCACAATAACAGCCACATACCGGCCAGGGCGCTGGTACTAGCGTGAGCCCAGCAAGATCCACAGAACTGTGGGACACCCTGGTTGCGAGTAGGGCTTGCGTAATTGACGCCATTCACATTTCTCCAGTCCCACCTCTTGGGGATTTCAGACATCTTCAGGTATTCATGTGGACGAGGGTAAGTTCTGTGATGCAAGAAACAGAATGGAGACTGTTAGAATGTTTCTATAGTCAGACAAGGGTCATAGCATCTCCTTCTCCATCTTAACAAGTGGATGCCAAAAATAAATTAGAATCACACAGTTCGAAATGATCCCAAGAGCCATCCCATCCAACACCATTCTGCGATGAAGGAATACACCAGCAAGCCACACCTGATAGATGGCCATCCAACCTCTGTTTAAAAACTTCCAAATAAGGAGATTCAGCTTCACTCCCAGTTAACTGTTACTATCAACTTAACAGCAGCTAACAACAACAAAGCCATTGGTGGGCAAACTGCACCTAGTAAAATGTTCTCTTCTACCCAAATATCAAAGATAAAAGAGGCTTTTCATTCCTCATCTGAACACTCTGTTTGGCAGAGCAGGTTGCCAGATGTGAGGTCTAGGCTGGGCTATAGGGACAATGAGGAGTAGGTTTAGCTAGGATTGCCACCTTACCTAACTCCTTGAATCCTTTGTGGCATTGGTTTGTAGCAACTTTCCCCTTCCTTGAAGTGGAGAGTGGCAGCTGATGCAGGAGAATGGCCGACATAGGCACAGAGCAGAAGTGCCAGGAGGAAGGAGGGCACGTGGGCATTTACGGGCATGGCTTCCAGCTCTTGTGACAGCCCCAGCAAAAGTAGGGTGCACACAGCTACAACAGACCTACAAGAAAAAAAATCTTCAGAGATTTCAGCTTTTAAAATATTACAATAAGAAAATGTTAAAGCGGGAAATATGCTCCTACCTTCTGTTGTCGTTTCTTTGCCCTGGCTGCTATGAAATGCAGCTGGCTGGAGGGTTCCTTCCTTTAGAATATTGTCCAGTCTGCCATTGAAGTCAAAGATGGAACTGAATTGCTTTATCATCTGAGCAGCCTTTTAATATTGTTTCTGTTCATATGTTTTTTCCTATCTCAGCTTTAGCATCTGTATTGATTGCCATCTGCACTCATATGTTCAACTGCCAAAATACTCCCGCAGCCTTTCAACTGTAAACTTTGGATTACCCACAAGAATGTTCTTCTTTTTCACTGTATTCTGGCATATACTTGGCTAGCCTTTTGCTTTTGCTTTTCTTGGATGGGGTGTATTGCTCTCCTCTATGTCAACTGGCATTCATGACTGCCATGTTTTTCAATTTGTCTTCCAATTCCTGCCATTGTTTCCAGAGGGCAAATTCATAATCTATTTGCACACTCTTTTGCCCTTATACACATGGTCCATTAGGAGTGCTTTCTAAAAATTGTAATGTGATATTTGGTTGCACATGATTTTTTATCGCATCATTACCATCTGGACAGATTGCCATCTGAACTGACAGCCACATTCTTTCCAACTGGCAAAATAAATACTTGCCTATTCTTATTTTCAATAGCTATCCCTAAAAGTGTTTTTATATTCTTCATTTCTAACTACATTTATACATACCGCTAAAGGGAAATCCCTGATTCATCTTACATAAAAGCAGCAATCCATTTAAAAATGAGACTTCTGTGAGCAATAATATTTGAGTGGTGGCTGCTGCAATACAGAGAGATCCAAAAGTGTGTTTAGGGTGGAGGGCAGCCCATACATTCTTCACTAGAAATTTGACAATTTAAAAAACCGTCTTGGAGCTGAGCTATTCTTAATATTTCTCCCCTTACTGTGTGAGAAACTATATCAGTGTTTCTCAACCTGGGAGTTGGGACCCCTGGAGGGGTCGCAAGGGGGTTTCAGAGGGGTTGCCAAAGACCGTCAGAAAAGACATATTTCTGATGGTCTTGGGAACTCCTTTAGCAGAGAAAGCTGAAGATCTGTCTGCCTTTTCATTTCTTCCTTTTTGGAAACAGATGGCAAATCCTCCCACCAAAAGCTCTCCTCCTGTAATTGGCTGGCCTCTCAGCCAAGGGGAGGATTATTTCTGAGACAGAAAATGCTGCACATGTGCAGGTGAGGGAGAGCATGTGAGGCTGGAGGGAGGCTCATGCCAGCGAGCCGCTTCAAGGTGGGGGAAAAGCATCCATGCTACGTGTGACTGGGAGTGGCCCAGCAGCATCAGGAGGAGGAGCAGCAACAGAAGCAGCTTAGGTAATTGGTAACGCTGTTTATTAGAAAGAAGCCAGCCTTTCCTTTTGTTTTTTTTTAAATTGATACTTCAATTAGAAAATACATAAGGATGTGGGTGAACTATAGCTCCCAAAATGGTGGGTCAGTCATCTCCAAATCCCACCAGTATTCATAGTTGGCCATGTTGGGTCTGTTGTGCTCAGTTTGGTTCAGATCCATCATCGGTAGGGGTCACAGGGTTCTCTGGATGAAGGGAGAACTACAATATCCATCATTTTGGGTCAGTCCCCTCCCCAAACTCCACCAGTATTCAAGGTTGGCCATATTGGGTATTTGTGCCAAGTTTGTTCCAGATCCATCAGCTGGGTGCACATAGCTCTTTTGATGTGGGTGAAGTATAACTCCCAATTCTGAGGTCAGTCCCCTTGAAAGCCCACCAGCATTAAAGTTTGGCATGTTAAGGTATGGCAAGTTTACTAGTTCCATCACCAGTCTGGTACAGAGTGCACTCTGAGTGTTGGTGAACTACAGCTCCCAGAATTCAAAAACAGCCACCACTCAACCCCAGAGTGTATTCAAGGTTGGCCATGTAGGTAGTGTGCCAAGTGTGGTGCAGATCCACTGTGGGCTGGGTTCAGAGTACTCTTTGATTGTAAGTTAACTATAAATCCCAGCAACTACAACTCCCAAATGACAAAATCAATCCTCTTCCAGGAAATTATTTCACACTTAGCAAGTACAACATAGGGTCCTTTTTTTCCTGCCCAGGAGAAATCTTTATATAAAAACCTATTTGTTTTCTTCTTTCTAAGCTCAGCTCTTCTTAATTGTAACTTGCATGGATCCTGTGGTCACTCACAATACGCATAACCCATGAGTCTGGTAATCTGTTCTGCTTTCAAGAAATGGTGTGTCTTTCTGCGTTCCATTGTATTTCCACAAAACACTGAAAATATGTACAACTGCTGGTGGGGGGCGGGGGGAGCCTATTAATTCATGAAAAAGCATCTAATTTTCAGAAGGTATTGTAGCTGAACTTTTATTAGATGCCATCATCTTCACATCTGTATCTAACCCAGAAATGGAGAACTGTGGCCTTTCAAACATACTCCTTTCTCTGCACTCACACACACATTACAGACACACACTCACACAGATATATTTTTGTTTGCAACTCAGTATATGCCATCAAAGGCTTAATCCTTTTCACCTGCTGCTTCTTGTCAAACTCTTTCGGGGTGAAGGATTTTTAACATGATGTCAGGGAGCAGGTGATGAAAAAGCAAAATGTTGTGTTTTTGTGAGACTTCCCTTTCTCCCCCTTTCACTTCTTGGCACACTTCATCAAGGTGAAATGGATACCATGACTTTTTCTAACAAACCTTAGGAATTGTAACTCTATTAAATTGTTGGGATACCTTCTCCACCTTTAGAATTCCAGTTCCAGATGAAGTTGAATTGTAACTGGCTATCTGTTGGGGATACTTCAATTTTGCTTTTTCTGCATGGCAGGGAGTTGGACTGGATGGCCCTCATGGTCTCTTTCAACTCTGTGATTACATGATTCCTATCAGCAATCCGGCCTGGGATTGCTCCTCATCACAGCCATTTTGCTTGAATTACCCAATCGGCTCTTGCAAGGTATCTAATACAAGCCTGCTGGCATGAGATTTGCTTGGGCTGTGGGGTTGTTTTTTTTTTTTTTTTGCATGTTTTTATATATATATAGGATTGCTAGATCTCAAGAATCCAATATCAGGGAATCAGAGTTTTAGCCAGTAACGATGGATGCCTTCAGTGTTGTGTGTGACTGAACATAACTTCAAAAGAGCTATCCAAAGTGCTGACTCCCATTTCTAAAAGAGGTTCAGCAATCTATTCACTACCTCTGTGATATGCAAGCTATCAGTTACTGCTGTTAAGGTTCATTTGGAAAGTCTTCTTTGCACCATCAAAGCACTCCCAACAGATGGCCATGCTATTTCTATTGAAAATTCTCCAAGGAAGATGATACTACCACAATCCCAGGCAGTGCATTCTACTATTAAACAGCTCATAGATTAGGATGGCACAGGTAGTTCTAAAGCTTATTCTTTCAGACTCCATACCTTTCTATCTCTTTCTGACCAACAAAGAGGCAGAGACTAATGAAATGCAAAAGAATTATATTTGGAAAACATATAGGAAAAAGATTGAAGAGGAGGAAATTTAGTAAATAATGATGTACTTCACCTCTCTTTCATTCTTAGGCTCTCAAACTCTGCCCAAAAATGAGACATAACTGAATATAAATAGAACAATGCATGAGATGCCACACACAATCCCGTCCCCGTCCCCCCCCCCCCCCGGAACTTTCCTGCTCCTTTGGGTGAATGTTATGTGAAGGCTTGAACAGAAAAGGTAACTAAACAAACATATGAATCTAGGCTATTATAGTAATGCTATTTTGCACAGCTGAAAAGCTAACCCTACTTGTTTAAGGAAAGAAAGAAAATATTCTGTGGGATTTCTTCCAGAAGACAGGCATGCAAAAACAGCTCAAATGCAGGGTCAAGGTATGATAGGGTCTCCATAGCTGCAGTCGTCTTCTATACCCAAGTTGAAGGCATTACCTTTTCCATTTTTATATGCACTCGTCACAATTCTAAACCAGCCACGTTCCCCCTGCAAAACATTAATTGATAAAGGCATATTGGAAGGAGCTCAAGTTGAAGCAACTTGTTAGGATACAACTTGTTAGGATACACATATGCACCAAGAATTAATTGAATTATTCTGGGTTATTCCTGAAGGGTGCAGGTGGTTGGGGTGGGATATTTGGATGTTTATGTGTAGACACAGAACTACATAATACAACAGCTGATCAGTGAGAGCCACGAGGGTAGGCCAGACATCCTTCCTAAGAGATTTAGACCAGGGGTAACAAATTTTCTGGTGATGGTTTGTGTCATGGCCAGCATTTTGTCTGACTTGGCTTGGCTGCTGCTAGGTGCTTGGAAGGACTTGGAATCTGACTCAGCTTCTTGGAAGGGGTCAAGATGACCTTTCCCTTTGAGGAATGCATCACAGCCTTCTGTGATGATCTATACTTGAACAAGTTAGTAGCAACAGGATTCTCAGGAGAAATAATGGGTCTGGATGAGACAGCTCTTTGGTAACAGATGATGTAGTACCTTCATACTCGTATCTTAGACCTTAACTGTAACCCCAGTTTAGAATATTCGACCCTAATCTTGTTCCTGTTCCTAATTATAATGACTCTGAGAAGTACAAATCATTATGAAGTAACACCCCCTCCCCAATTGTTTATTTTTCTGCACCAGAAATGCACAATCTAGAGCCTGGGGTCAGAATTACTCTCCTCATGTTCTAGGGTCCTTTCACACTATCCTATAGTATTATGTTCCACTTTAATTGCCCTGGCAACACTCTAAGTCTATATGTGTGCATACATCTACATGCATGACAAATGTCATTTTTGGACCCAACCTTCCCCAGTCTATGCTGAAAAGGGTCTGCCTCCCTCTCGCTTCTCCTTTGATGGATTCGTGTTAATCATCTTCACACCTGTCATGGACTCCATTCATCCAACTAAAAACTTAAAGAACCACACACTCATCTCATTTGTGTTTCCATTTCCCGTCTTACCCAGGGCTCGCCCCAAGAGTTGCGGACAATCCAGTATTCGATTCCATCTTCTACTCCCCAGCCAGAAACACTGACAAGGTGGTTTGCCCTTGCTGTCTCATTGTATTCAGTAAAAATGCCTCCTTTGTATTCATCCAGCTTTGGAGTCTGCATAATTGAACAGCTGTTTAAAAACAATCACAAAATACCATTTGAAAGATGCTGCTGAGATTCAATGTATGCTTTGGACACTGCCACCAAAATAAAGGATCACATCCTGATTATCTCAGAACATTGGAACTCTCAATAAGAAAAATAATCTTACAGGCTCATAACCACACTCCAAGTAACAAAGCTCCTCTATTAACGTAAAGGTTGTGCCACAGAATAGTATGTCTACTACTTTTGGAGCTGTGGTGGCACAGTGGGTTAAACCCTTGTGCTGTTGAACAGCTCACCATCAGGCTGGTTGGACTGCTGACCTGAAGGTTGGCAGTTCCAATCCACGAGAGCTCCCCTTGGTCAGCTCCAGTTCCTGTAAACTTAGCAGTTCAAAAACATGCAAAGGTGAGTAGATAAATAAGTACCACTCTGGCGGGAAAAGACAAGAGACATTACAAGCAATCTTGCTGGCTATACAACTAGGAGGTGACAACGCAGGGTCCTTGGCTTGAAAATGGAGAAAAGCATCTCCCCAGAGCCAGAGATGAGCACCACCTCCAGAAGCCAAAAATGAAAGGAGAAGCCTCTGTCTTTGTTTGTGTGTCTCATTGTATGTGATTGCCCTTCCCACAGACATTAGATTAGCACCATCTCTAATGGTATTCCGCAAAAAAGTAAAGACCTGGTTATTTGTGCCGGCGTTCGAATAATTAGTGCAATGATTGGTAATGACATAGGAATGGAACAATGGATGACGAATCTGCATCGTGTTTTTAGTGATGAGACGCTAGTGAATGGTTATTATAGTAATAGTGTACTAACTGTGTATTAGATTAGGTTGTTAACTGTTTTTTATATTGGTGCATTGAATTTTGCTGCTTCCTGTGTGTTGTGAACCGCTGTGAGTCGCCCCGGGCTGAGAACAGCGGTATAGAAGTAAAGTAAATAAGTAAGTAAGTAAGTAAGTAAGTAAGTAAATAAATAAATAAATAAAAGGCATTGAAGGTTTGCCTGTGTGTGTAAATGCTGTAATCTGCTCTGACTCCCCTAGGGGAGAAGGGTGGAATCTAAATAAAGTGTATAATAATAATAATAATAATAATAATAATAATAACAACTACCACCACTGATTCCTCATCCTCATAATATAAAGCAATGATGATGTAGCCTGTTCTAACTTCTTTCTGTAGTTGGATTCACCACTCACTAGACAAAATGAAATGGAAGAAATGAAAATTGCTGGTGTGAAAAATGCTTATAGTTTAAACTGTATGGTTTCAGAAATGCATAGGTTAAAACAATAGAGATATGTAGAATTGGTAGAGTGTCACTTTTGGAGTTTCCTGTGCAGACCGGAAAAATAGCTGATCATGTGCTTCATGCAGCGTGCTAAGATGTGATCAGACATGATAGGAGATTTTGATGTATATTTTGTAAATAAAGATAAAAGGTGAAAGCTTAATTGAAGAGTCCGATGTTTTTACAACTTCGTGCCTTCAAGTAGAACTTGGAAGGTTGAAGCAACTGATATAAAAATGATGATTTATCTCAATTTTTCACTGACAAGGGTTATGGGCCCAGCACACTTCTGCTGCTCAAAGAAGCTAATGAGGACAATTATCAGCAATGAGATTTATGGCAGGTAATGGAGTGAGCTTTGGAGTAAACTGCAGATGTGGCGACAGCTGGCTACAACCTACGATCTAGTGGATGAGAGTGAGTAGAGTCTTGATTAGCTTAAACTCAGGTGCTGAGGGTCACAAAGAGGCAGTTTGAAGTTCAGTGGATTACAAAAGTATCCAAGCAGGCTTAACAGCCGCTTGGGAGAGCTGTGAGAGAAACAGCAGAGATGGCAGCTGGAAGCCATAGTACCAGTATTAGCCAATCTTCTTCTGCTCCAGGTCTGAAACAAATTCAGACCCATTCAATCAACAGAGCAAAGAACCTGAAGCAGTGGTGTCACCACAGCATGAAGGCAATACAAACCTCCACTAGAGGTTACACCAAGATGACTTGCCTATAAAATATTTCTGCAGCAGAAATTTACTGTTATTTTTTTTTTTAAAAAAACCATATCCTTGGATTAAGATGTAACCATGAAAATGTTTTCATAACCCAGCTTACCTACTCTATGCTAATTTGCTTTCTGATATCTTCTCATAATTTGTAAGCACTCTGTTCAGAACTGTCATTATTACCCAATGACAATGATGGTGTGAGATGGTTGGTCACAGAATTCGGATTTAAATATGGCCAATCACTTAGTACTAATTTAAATGGATTTTTAATTTAATTTAATGTTTTTTACTTATTGTGTAATTGTTGTGTTTTATTATGTTTGTATGTGTGAGTTTCTAATTGTTGCCAGCTGTAAGCTGCCCTGAGTCCCCCTCCGGGTGTTGAGAAGGGCAGGGTACAAATATTTCAAATAAATAAATAAATAAATAAATAAATAAATAAATAATATTAATAACAATAAGCAGTTTCATCTGTACATGCTGGTTTTTCAAAATTGTTGATTTTGTCAAATTATGATGTATTAGTTACAATATTGTGGAATGGTTTGGTCTGGTATGTTGCTGGTAGTGAAAGTAGAGTGTGTTTTACAATCAATGGTGTCTCAGAATTGAAGAAATATGGTATTATCTAATTACTGTCTATAAAGGCTGGGCTTTAGCACAGGTTTACCACCAGCTGCAGTAAATTTTGCCAATTGAAAGGTTGACAGATCAAAGTCTGGGTTGGAGTGAGCTCCTGGCCTTTAGCCCAGTTTCTGCCTACCTAGCAGATCATGAGTAGATAATACAATTGTGAGTAGATAAATAGGTACCACTTTAAAGTGAGGAGATATTTAAGGCACCCATAAGGAAATGCCAGAAAAATGCTGCTGATTTGAGATAGGAGGAAGTTTATGAACGAAACTCTCCAGCAGGAAAGATGGAGCGACAGCAGCTGCCCCCCTCCCCCATGGCCAGAACCAAGCACAAGCCTCCAAGATGCCAAAGATGGAAAAGCCTATATATACCTCTATCTATATACAGTTGTCTGTCTTGTCAGTGTATAACAGCATTGAATGTTTGCCGTATATGTGTTCCGTGATCCACCCTGAGTCCCCTTTGGGGTGAGAAGGGCAGAATATAAATACAGTGAATAAATAGATTTACCTGATTGGTCCATTTTTGTAGATTTCTTTCATCATATCCTCTCGCCCACTGATAGATCCAAAATCTCCCACTTTCCAGAGGGTGTAGTTCTTTATCACATAACATTTGTCGAAAATAACACATGTTCCGCACGCTGTAAACTTTTTGCAATCTGCAAAAATGTTGGTAAGAGAAAGCTTTGACTGATGTGGAAAGTTGCCTTTCATCCAATAACCAAAAAGGTTAAAATGAAATTCTGCAATGTCTTCCTTTCATCCGGATTTGATCCTTTTTTACTTACTTACTTACTTATTTATTCACAGAGATACCTAAGGAGCCTCCTGATCACAAGTCACAAGCATTAAAGAGCAAAGGAAGAGGATGAATCTTGCCCTTCCCTGTTTTCAACCACCAAACTACTTTTCCATTTTGAACTCCATTCGCAGCAAATGAAGTAAACCAAGAAGAAAGGAGGGAAATGGGTGATGGAAAGGAAAAACTAGAAGATTTTAAAGGCATCTGAAAAAAAGCAGTGAAAGGATTAATCAGGGCTACAGAGTCGGACCTCTGACCTATTCCAGGGGAAAACATCAGGCACCTTGCCTGTGTTTGCCGGGCACAGAATGTTTGCAAATTACAACATCCATTCTCTGTATTATATTCCATTTTTCTGTTTCAATTCTTTGTGAGTTAAGCAATTGTGACTAGAAAACAGAATCTATAATAGAGTAAAAAAATAAAGCAGAAATCTAGGTCTTACCTTGATCCTTAGCTACATAATTACTGCATGTCTCATCTGGGATGCCATGGAGATAGGCATATAACCACACAAACATGTCGTTTCCACCTTTGCAGCTCCCACCACCAGAACAATCCACAACATGCTGAACTGAGAGAAAAGTAGAAGGCCAGGCACCTTTTCTCTTGATATTGATGCGGTCTGAGAAGTGGAGGCAAACAGCAGTTGGTTAAAGGCACAGATAGAAACTTCAGTATTCTGCAGTTTGTGGAATATGTTACAGATCTAATAGCATGAGTGGAATTTGCAACTCCATCAAACCATGCCCTTGCCTGGAATACTCTATCCTACACACACTATCAGATTTTCTCATTTTCAATGGTTTAAGAATATTATTTTATATTTAATTATTTATTTAAAAGTTTTGTATACTGGCCTTCTCACCTCTCTTGAGGGACTCAGACCGGTTTCCAACCATAATATCACATACAATCAATAAAACATCATAATACATATTACAGTAAAACATTAAAACAGCAATTACAATCAATAACTATAATGGTCAGTCGTCACACTAAAATCGTTGTTCATCATCCTTCAATCCATATCTCAGGGTGTTGGCTCACTCGTCGAATGCCTGTCTCCATAACCAAGTTTTCACCTGTTTCCTAAATGTCAGGATAGATGAGGCGGTTCTGATCTCCAGTGGGAGAGAGTTCCAGAGTCGAGGGGCCACCACCGAGAAGGCCCTGTCCCTCGTCCCCACCAGACGCGCTTGTGAGGCCGGTGGGACTGGGGGCAGGGCCTCTCCAGACGATCTTAATAATCTTGATGGTTCATAGGGGAGAATATGTTCGGAGAGGTAAACAGGGACAGAGTCGTTTAGGGCTTTATAGGTTAACACCAGCACTTTGAATTGTGCTCGGAAGCTATTTGGCAGCCAGTGGAGCTGGTGTAACAACGGAGTGGTGTGCTCCCTGTACCCAGCACCCGTTAGTAGTCTGGCTGCCGAGCGCTGGACTAGCTGCATCTTCCGGGCAGTCTTCAGAGGCAACCCCACGTAGAGAGCGTTGCAGTAGTCTAAATGGGATGTAACCAAAGCATGGACCACCGTGGCCAAGTCAGACTTCTCAAGGTACGGGCACAGCTGGCGCACAAGTTTTAATTGTGCAAAAGCTCCCCTGATCACCGCCGAAACCTGGGGCTCCAGGCTCAGCGATGAATCTAGGAGAACTCCCAAACTGCGAGCCAGCCTATTCCCAGTTTTTCTCAAAGGGATATCTCCCTCTGAAACTTCTTCATGCTTCTCCTTACAGGGCATTGGGAGTCACATAAGGCTACACAGATATCTGCACTCAGAGAAATGATTTCAGTTACATAAGATGATAATGTTGGGATTTGCCCTGTTAAGTGATGGAAGATTTTGTCTAGGAGCAACATTCACTTTGCTAATTCCTCTAACAATCAGGAAAACCATTCCCACAAAAGTCAGTGAATGATAAAAGTATCACGTGGAACCACTCTGAGCGTGACCTCTGTGCGCCTTTGTGTGTGTGTGTGACCTTGCATTGAGAAGAAAAATACACATGTATTGCCCAACATATTCCACTTCAAGTGGCTGAGGATTCACGTGGAATGGTAAGGCTATGGTTTCAAGGTGGGTGTAAATAAAAGGTAATTGTTGGAATGTGTCTCTCTCAACAGCATAAAACTGAGGAATGAATTATGCTGATGTCCAGAAGCAGATAAAGTCCCTTCCTCTATATCAAGTACCTTTGTCTTGGAGCAATGGTTCCCAACCTGTGGTCTATGGACCACTAGTGGTCTACTAGAATGAAAATATGGTCAGTGGCATCACCATTACTACATTTTGCTTCGAAACCACACAACAATGGGAGCAATTGAACTCGCAAAACCCTCTTATAGTGCCCGGACAATGGGGCTGTCAAGACGGGAGAGGCTGACTACTCATGAAAGATTACTACAACCACATCAGCACTAGATTATTAAATATGGTTTTCTGTGAGCGAGCAGATGGCGACTACTGGATGACATATATTCTGTACCAAAAACTAGAGCTGATGTGGTCTCTCCAATGCAATTTTCTGAATCGGCACTCCAAGTAACCAAACCAAACATAAAGTTGACCAAAAACTGATTCATAACCTTTTTGGTATTCATGTTGGAGAGTGGTCCCTGGTCAAAGTGGCCCATGGTCAAAAAAAGGTTGGTAACCACAGTCTTGGAAGAAAGGAAGAAGAGGAGTATCAGTTGGACTGAATGCAATCCCACACAGCCGTCCCCTTTCTCTTTGTGTCATATCTTAATTAGATAGGCAGAAAGCCTAGAGCAACCTTTATTCCATAAATTTTCTCCTGTAGTAGATTCCTGTAACAGAGATTTACAACTTCAGAGGATTTGGAAATTAATTGTTCTAGACCAGGCATGGGCAAACCTCAGCCCTCCAGATGTTCTGGCATTTCAAGTCCAAAACACTCAGAGGTCAAAGTTTGCCCTTGTCTGGTCTTGACCCTTATCTGTTCATTTTTCTTCAAACTTGCATTCTGAAGCTCCCAAAAATAGCCTTTTGAAGGGTCAATGGTTCTTTGGAGACATCTGGGACATAGTTGTGGTTGTTTTGATAGAGACTTTTTGGTATGGGAGAATGGGCCACATTAAGGGATACATGTGCCTTACAAATGCACTTGGTCTACTGCTGCTCCATGAGAGATGGGGACCAGCACAGGGTGATAATCACAACAGCACAATAACAGCCACATACCGGCCAGGGCGCTAGTGCTGCCATGAGCCCAGCAAGATCCACAGAACTGTGGGACACCCTGGTTCCGAGTAGGGCTTGCATAATTGACGCCGTTCACATTTCTCCAGTCCCACCTCTTGGGGATGTCTGACATCTTCAGGTATTCATGCGGACGAGGGTAAGTTCTGAAATGCAAGAAACAGAATGAAGACCATTATTATTTTTCTACAGTCAGACAAGGATCATAGCATTTCCTTCTACATCTTGATAAGTGGAAGCCAGAAATAAATTAGAATCATAGATCTCCAAGTGATCCCAAGAGCCATCTAGTCCCATATGTTTCTGACATGGAGGAATACACAATCAAGCCACATCTGACAGATGGCCATCCAGCCTCTGTTTAACAACTTCAAAGTAAGTAGATTCAACAAGGGGGGCTAGTGTTAGCTTGGATTGTCACCTTACCTAACTCCTTGAATCCTGTGTGGCATTGGTTTGTAGCAACTTTCCCCTTCCTTGAAGTGGAGAGTAGCAGCTGATGCAGGAGAATGGCAGACATAGGCACAGAGCAGAAGTGCCAAGATGAAGGAGGGCAAGTGGGCATTTACGGGCATGGCTCTCGTTACAGCCCCAGCAAAAGTAAGGTGCAAACAGCTCCAACAGACCTACAAGAAAAAAATATTTCTGTAGATTTCAACTTTAAAAATATTAAAATAAGAAATTGTTAAAGCAGGAAATACGCTCCTACCTTCTGTTGTTGTTTTCTTTGCCCTGGCTGCTATGAAATGCAGCTGGCCGGAGGGTTCCTTCCTTTAGGATATTGTCCAGTCTGTCAGTGAAGTCAAAGATGGAATTGAATTGTTCCATCATCTGAGCAGCCTTTTTAAATGGTTTCTGTCCATCCTATCTCAGTTTCAGTATCTGTACTGATTGCCATCTGCATTGATATGTTTAACTGCCTTTCAACCGTAAACTATGGACTCCCCACAAGAATGTCCTTATTTTCCCCTGTATTCTGGCATATACTTGGCTAGTCGTTTTCTTTTGTCTTTCTTAAATGGGATGTGCTGCTCTCCTCATGACTGCCATGATTTCCAGTTTATCTTCCAGTTGCTGCCATTGCTTCCAGAGGGCAAATTCATAATCTGTTTGCACACTATTTTGCCCTTATACACATGGCCCATTGAGTTTCTAAAAACTGTAATGTGATTTTCGGTTGCACTTGATAGTTTATCACATCTGGATAGATTGCCATCTGAACTGACAGTCACGTTATTTCCAACTGGCAAAAGAAATACTCTCTCTTTTTTAAAGCTCAACCCAACCCAGGCTTTAGTGCAGTGAGTTAAACCACTAGCTACAGAAAATCTTGCCAATCAAAAGATCAACAGTTCAAGCCCAGGTTGGAGCGAGCTCCCAAACATCAGCCCAGCTTCTGCTCACCTAGCAGTTCGAAAACAGTAATGTGAGTAGATAGATTGGTACCACTTTGGCGGTGAGGTAATAAAAGGCACCCATGCAGACATCGGTATAGTGTATAAAGAGAACGTAACTCCTCGGCAGGCCTGTAGCAAGAGGGGGGGGGGGGTTAGGGGTTCAACCCCCCAGAAATGTTTCAGATTTTTAAAAAAACCTGGTTTACTCATGAATTTTAACTGGTTAACCAAATCCCCATGCTAAGTCTATGAGATGCAAAAAATTAAGAGTCCCTCCAGAACTGCAAGCACTATCTCAGGCAAATATTGATAATTTATTCACACTGTCATTACTTGCAACAATAGCCGATGTAGTGAAGCAACCAAGTTGGTGGTGTGTGTGTTGAATGTTCTCATTAAGGAGGCCAGACTTGGTGGAGGTGGTTGACAGGGGCGGAGCTGCAGGCTATGGAAGGCTGCTCTGCCCTCTGCTGTGCTCTTTGCTTCAGCATGAGCTAGGAGGCAGGTTTCAAACCTCTTCTGCGAAATTTTCAAACCCCCCCCCCCCAGAAATTTCAACCCCTCCCAATTTTTTTTTCTGGCTACGGCCCTGCTCCTCGGCATTGAAGATGGAGCACCAAAGCGCCCCCCCCCCCCCCAGTGGCCAGAGCTGAGCACAGCCTCCAGATGCCAGGGATGGAAAAAAGATGGGAAGCCTTTAGTTCTGTTTATGTATTGTCTGTTTTTGTTAATTGTATAATGGCATAGAATATTTGCCGTACATGTGTTCTGTAATCTGTCCTGAGTCCCCTCTGGGAGATAGGATGGAATATAAATAAAGTGTTTCCTATTCTCCACATCTAATTACATTTATGTGCTTTGGATGCAATATTCCTGCTTCTTGGCAGAGGGTTGGACTGAATGGCCCATGAGGTCTCTTCCAACTCTATGATTCTATCATTCTAAACACAAATCCATGGTTCATCATACATAAGGGCAGCAACCCATTTAAAAATGAGACTTTGGTGAGCAATAATATTTGAGTGGTGGCTGCTGCATTAGAGAGAGATCCAAAAGTGAGTTTGGGGTGGAAGGCAGCCCGTACATTCCTCATTATAAATCTGACAATTTAAATAAACACTCTTGGAACTGAGCTACTATTAATATTTTCCCCCTTACTGTGGAGCATCTATATCGTAGAATTAACACAGTTTGACACCACTTTAACAACCATAGCGCAGTGCTTTACAAGACCTTTAACGTTTTCTGCCAAAGTGTGCAGGTGCCTCACCATAGTTTTAGGGTATTTAGGTATTATTTAAATATCCTTCCTGTCAATTCTCTTCTGGGAAATTATTTCACATTTAGCAAGTACTACATAGGATACTATTTTTTTCCTTCCCTCAGGAGAAATCTTTATGAAAACCTATTTGTTTTCTTCTTTCTAAGCTCAGCTCTTCCTAATTGTAACTTGCATGAATTCTGTGGTCACTCACAATACGCATAACCCATGAGTCTGAGAACCTTATTACTTCGCAAATGCTTAAAACTACAGGTTCTGCTTTCAAGGAACTGTGTGTCTTTCTGTCTTTCATTGTATTGCCACAAAACACTGAAAACATGTACAACTGCTGGGTGGAAGGGGCAGCCTTTTAATTAGTGAAAAACCATCTAATTTTCAGAAGGTATTGTAGTGGAATGGCTCCAGGTGGCGCAGAGGGTTAAACTGCTGAGTTGCTGAACTTGCTGACTGAAAGGCTCGTGGTTTGAATCCAGGGAGTGGGGTAAGCTCCTCCTCTTAGTCCCAGATTCTGCCAACCTAGTAATTTGAAAACATGTGAATGTGAGTAGATCAATAGGTACTTCTTCAGCGGGAAGTTAATGATGCTCCATGCAGTCATGCTGGACACATGACCTAGGAGGCGTCTACAGACAATGGCGGCTCTTTGTCTTAGAAATAGAGATGAGCACCACCTTTTAGAGTCAGACATGACTAAGCTTAATGTCAAGGGGAAAGCTTTACTTTACTGTAGCTGAACATTTATCTATCAATCTATCCCAGAAATGGAGAACTGTGGCCATGATGTCAAGGAGCAGGTGATGAAAAAAGCAACACGTTGTGTTTTTTGTGAGACTTGCCTTTCTCCCCTTTTCGCTTCTGCTTCATGAAAGTGAAATGTATACCATGACTTTTTCTAACAAAACTTAGGAATTGTAGCTCTGTTAAATAGCTGGGATATTTTTTCTCCACCTTTAGAATTCCAATTCCAGATGAAGCTGGATTGCAACTGGCTATCTGTTGGGGATACTTCAGTTTTGCTTTTCCTGCATGGCAGGGGGTTGGACAGGATGACCCTCATGGTCTCTTTCAACTCTTGTGATTCGATGATTCCTATTGGCTAAACAGGCTGGGATTGCTCCTCACCACAGCCATCTTGCTTGAATTGCCCAATCAGCTCTTGCAAGGTATCCTACACAAGCCTTCTGGTATGAGATTTGACTGGGCTGTGGGGTTTATTTTTGCAT
Source organism: Anolis sagrei (assembly GCF_037176765.1). Taxonomy (NCBI): domain Eukaryota; kingdom Metazoa; phylum Chordata; class Lepidosauria; order Squamata; family Anolidae; genus Anolis; species Anolis sagrei. Next base: position 229,039,075 of record NC_090024.1, read on the forward strand.
GTTTGTATAAATATATAGGATTTCCAGACCTCAAGAATCCAATATCTAGTCCAACGGGCGGCAGCTAGATGAATCACCGGAGCGTCATACAGGGAACATACCACTCCTCTGTTATGTCAGCTCCACTGGCTGCTGATCCAGTTCCGAGCACAATTCAAAGTGCTGGTTTTGACCTATAAAACCCTATATGGCTCAGGCCCAGAGTACCTGTCCGAACGTATCTCCTTCTATGTTCCACCTCGGAGTTTAAGATCTTCTGGCGAGGCCCTGCTCTTGGCCCTGCCTCTATCACAAGTGAGGTTGGTGGGGATGAGGGACAGGGCCTTCTCAGTGGTGGCCCCTCACCTGTGGAATTCACTCCCCGGGGAAATTAGGTAATCAACATCCCTCCTCTCCTTCAGAAGGAAGCTGAAAACATGGATATGGGACCAGGCTTTTGGGTAATCTGGCAGACTGACAAGGTAATGACGACCAGAATTTGGAAAGGACTATGGTAATGCTGAATGGACTTACGGATTTTAGAACTCGGTGAACATTGGCCACTAGATTGGCTTTTTAGTTGTTATTGTATTAATTGAATGTTTTAATTATTGTGGTTATTGCTGTCATGTATTTTATCTGATGAATTGTTGGCATCGAATTGTGCCGGTTGTAAGCTGCCCTGAATCCCCCCTAGGGAGTTGAGAAGGGCGGGGTAGAAGTGCCCGAAATAAATAAATAAATAAATAATTACTACCAGGGAATCAGTGTTTTAGCCAATAACAATGCCTTCCATGTCCAAGTGTTACTGAATACAACTTTACAGGAACTATCCAAAGTGCTGATTCCCATTTCTAAAAGAAATTCAGCAATTTAGATTCACTGCCTCTCTGATATGGAAGCTGTCAGTTACTGCTATAAGGTTTATTTGGAAAGTCTTCTTTGCACCATCGAAGCACTCCCAGCAGATGGCCATCCTATCTCTATTTAAAATTTGTCAGAAATATTAAAAATCAACTAGGTATGTTTTGATTGCAAAAGTGTGAGTCAAGCACTGAAAGAGCTAGCAGGCTGTAGCCTGTTAGAGTTAGTGGGCCAAAGCTAGTGTCACCCTGAGGAGAGTGACCAGACCCAGGCCTGTTAGTGTTAGTTTGCTTCACTGAGGGAACTCCTCAGTCTGGTTGAGGAGGCTTCTCTGTGAGGTAGGCTTCACAGTATGAGAAAGGCCTGGTATGAGAGAAGCCTCATGTGTAAAGCTCCAGTATAAAGGCTTCTGCGTGTAAAGCTACTATGTATTTGTTTATTTGGGTTATGGAAACCTAGATCTTGTAAATAGTGTAACTCTATTATTTTACTACAAAGAAAAGCCTCCTATGGAAGAGATAACATTGGTCGGTGTTTTTGTTTATCACTTGGGCTACTGGTACTGGGTAGCACTGCTACTAATATTCATGGAGAGTGTGTTTTGTTAATAAGTCTACTCACCCAACAAAGGTTATGGGCCCAGTATAGCTAAGTATAACCCAGAGTAGCCCAGTACAGACCAGTAGAGATCATATTGTGGTTGAAGATAATGAGTTGAGGGCAGATCAGCGTTCAAATTGGCATCAGATCAGCGTTCTATCATATTGGCATTAGAGGACAGTCAACTGCCATTTCAAGATGAAGTTCAGCAATCTGGATTCACTTCCTCTCTGATATGCACGCTATCAGTTACTGCAGTTAAGGTTCATTTGGAAAGTCTTCTTTGCACCATCAAAGCACTCCCAACAGATGGCCATCCTATCTCTATTGAAAATTCTCCAAGGAAGATGATATTACCACAATCCCAGGCAGTGTATCCTATTATTAAACAGCTCATAGATTAGGATGACGCAGATCGTTCTAAAGCATATTCTTTCAGACTCCATACGTTTCCATCTCTTTCTGACCAACAGAGAGGCAGAGACTAATGAAATGCAAAAGAGCTATATTTGGAAACATGTAGGAAAAAGACTGGGGAGGGGGTAACTTAGTAAATAATGATGTACTTCACCTCTCTTTCATTCTTAAGCTCTCAAACTCTGCCAAAAAAGAGACACAACTGAATGTAAACAGAACATTGCATGAGATGCCACAGAGGATGCAGTCTCCCCCCCTCTCTGCCCCTTCCCACTCCTTTGGGTGAATGTTATGTGCAGGTTTGAATAGAAAAGGTAACAAAACAAACATATGTCTCTAGGCTATTATTTTTTTTAAGGAAAGAAAAAAAACATTCTGTGTGATTTCTTTCAGAAGACATGCCTGCAAAGAGAGTTCAAATGCAGGTTCAAGGTATGATAGGGTCTCCATAAGTGCAACGTTCTTCCACGCCCAAGTTGAAGTCATTGCCTTTTCCATTTTTATATGCACTCGTCACGATTCTAAACCAGCCACGTTCCCCCTGCAAAACATTAATTGATAAAGGCATATTGGAAGAAGCTCAAGTTGAAGCAAAGGGTTAGGATACTACTTTTAAAACGCTTGTGCACCAAGAGTGAATTGAACTGTCCTGGGTTATTCCAGAAGGGTGCAAGTGGTTGGGATAGGATATTTGGGTAGACACAGAACCACATAATATGACAGCTGATCAATTATAGCCACGAGGTTAGGCCAGGCATCTTTCCTAAGAGATTTAGACCAGGGAAAACCAATTTTTTGGTGGTGGTTTGTGTCATGGCCAGGAGTTAGTCTGGCTTGCCTTGGATGCTGCTGAATGCTTTGAAGGAGTAATCTGACTCAGCTTCTTGGAAGGGGTCAAGATGACCTTTCCCTTTGAAGAATGCAGCAGAGGCTTCTGTGATGATCGGTACAGGTTTGACTAAATGAGTAGCAACAGGAATCTCAGGATAAACAATAGGTCTGGAGGAGACAGTTCTTTGGTAACAGATGACTTAGTACCTCCATACTTGTATCTTAATCTTTGGATATTACTCCGGTTTAGACCCTCATCTTATTCCTGCAATGCAACTATAAGGCCTCTGAGAAGTACAAATCATTATGAAGTAAACCCCCATTGTTTCTTTATCTGCACCAGAGATGCACAATCTATAGCCTGGAGTCAGTATGACTCTTCTCATGTTCTACGGTCCTTTCAAGCTATCCTATAGTGTTATGTTCCACTTTAATTGCCCTGGCAACATTCTAAGTCTATATGTATCCATACATCTACATGCTTGACAGATGTAATTTTGGACCTAGCCATCCCCAGCCTACACTGCTCAAGACTGAAAAGGGTTTTCCTCCCTCTTGCATCCTCTTTGATGGAATAGTGTTGATCATCATCACACCCACCATGGACTCTATTCATTCAATTAAAGCCTTAAAGAGCCACACACTCATCTCACTTGTGTTTCCATTTCCTGTCTTACCCAGGGCTCGCCCCAAGAGTTGCGGACAATCCAATATTCGATTCCATCTTCTACTCCCCAGCCAGAAACGCTGACAATGTGATTTGCCCTTGTTGACACTCTGTATTCGGTAAAAATGCCTCCTTTGTAATCATCTAGCTTTGGAGTCTGCATAATTGTACAGCTGTTTAAAAACAATAACAAAATACCATTTGAAAGATGCTGCTGAGATTCAATGTACACTGTAGATACTGCTGCCGAAATAAAGGATCATAGTCTGATTATCTCAGAATATTGAAACTCTCAATAAGAAACATAACCTTACAGGCTCATAACCATACTAAAAGGCTGTGTAACAAAGCTTCTGTATTAACTTGAAGGTAGTGCCACAAAATAGCATGTCTACTACTTTTGGAGCTGCTGTGGCACAGTGGGTTAAACCCTTGTGCTGCTGAACTGCCGACCTGAAGGTCGGCAGTTCCAATGCTTGAGAGGTGGTCAGCTCCCATCTGTCAGCTCCAATTCCTGCAAACTAAGCAGTTCAAAGACATGCAAACATGAGTAGATAAATACGTACAACCAGCAGGAAAAGACAAGAGACATTACCAGCAATCTTGCCGGCTATACAACTAGGAGGTGAGAACGCAGGGTCCTCAGCTTGAAAATGGAGGAAAGCACTTCCCCAGAGACAGAGATGAGCACCGCCTCCAGAAGCCGGAAATGAAAGGAGAAGCCTCTGTCTTTGTTTGTGCATCTCATTGTATATGATTGTAAAAGGCATTGAATGTTTGCCTGTGTGTGTAAATGCTGTATTCAGCTCTGAGTCCCCAGGGGAGAAGGGTGGAATATAAATAAAGTGTATGATGATGAGTAGATGATTATCTGTCGGGAGTGATTTGAATGCTATTTTCCTGCTTCTTGGCAGGGGGTTGGACTGGATGGTCTCTTCCAACTCTATGATTCTATGATGATGATTATTATTACTACTACCACTGATTCCTCAATCAATAGAGTGAAGAACCTGAAGCAGTGGTGTCACCACAGCATGTAGGCAATACAAATCTTCACTGGAGGTTACACCAAAATGACTTACCTAAGAAATATTTGTACAGCACAAATTTACTGTTATTTTTATATCTATCCATCCCTCCATCCCTCCATCCCTCCTTGTAGTTAGATATAACCATGAAAATGTTTTCATAACCCAGTTTACCTTCTCTATGCTAATTTGCTTTCTGATTGATATCTCATAATTTGTAGGCACTCTGTTCAGAACTGTCATTATTACCCAATGATGGTGTGAGATAAATAGTTTCATCTGTACGTGCTGGTTTTTGAAAATTGTTGGTTTTGTCAAATTATAATACATCACTTAATATATTGTGGAGTGGCCTTGTCTGATATGTTGTTGGTACTGAAAGTAGAAAGTATGGTGTCTCAGAATTGAAGAAATATAGTATTATCTAGTCACTGTCTATAAAGGTCAGGCTTTAGCACAGCAGGTTTACCACCAGCTGCAGTAAATCTTGCCAATCAAAAGGTTGACAGATTAAAGTCCAGGTTGGGGTGAGCTCCTGGCCTTTAGCCCAGTTTCTGCCTATCAAGCAGATCGAAAGCAAATGTGAGTAGATAAATAAGTACTGCTTTAAAGCAGGGAGGTACTTAAGGCACCCATAAGGAAATGCCAGATAAATTCTGGTGATTTGATCTAGGAGGAAGTTTATGAACAAAACTCTCCAGCAGGAAAGATGGAGCGACGGCACCCCACCACCACCACACACACAATGGCTGGAGCCAGGCCATAGCCAGGATTTTGATTCGGGAGGGGTTGAGTTTGATTTTTTTTTTGGGGGGGGGGGGGCTGAGTTTGAGTGAAAGAGAGTCAACCCTAGGAAACCTTTTGTATCGTTACCCCAATACCCCCATGCATATGGGATATATTGAGCATGGTGATCAGATCATGATATGAATAAATATAACAGTTTAAATAATGTACCAATAAGGGCTTCTCACGGACCACCATGAGAATTTGGGGGGGGGGAGCTGAAGCCCCTCAAGCCTCCCCCCCCCCCCCCGGCTGCATGCCTGGCTGGAGCCAAATACAAACCTCCAAGATGCCGAAGATGGGAAAACGTATATATACCTCTATCTATATACAGTTGTCTGCCTTGTCAGTCTATCATAGCATTGAATATTTGCCATATATGTGTTCTGTGATCCGCCCTGAGTCCCCTTTGAGGTGAGAAGAGGGTAATATAAATACAGTGAATAAATAAATTTACCTGATTGGTCCATTTTTGTAGATTTCTTTCATCATATCCTCTCTCCCACTGATAGATCCATAATCTCCCACTTTCCAGAGGGTGTAGTTCTTTACCACATAACATTTGTCGAAAATAACACATGTTCCACATGCTGTAAACTGTTTGCAATCTGCAAAAATGTTGGTAAGAGAAAGCTTTGACTGACATGGAAAGTTGCCTTTCATCCAATAACCAAAAAGGTTGACATGAAATTCTGCAATGACTTCCTTTCATCTGGATTTGATCCATAAGAAAGGAAAAACTAGTAGATTTTAAAGGCATCTGAAAAAAGCAGTGAAAGGATTAATCATGGCTACAGAGTCAGACCTCTGACCTCTTCCACCTTTCCTGTGTTTGCCAGGTACAGAATGTTTGCAAACTCCAACATCCATTCTCTGTATTATACTCTACTTTTCTGTTTTAATTATTTGTGAGTTAAGCAATTCTGACTAAGAAACAGAATTTATGATAGAATAGAAAAATAAAACAGAAATCCAGGTCTTACCTTGATCCTTAGCTACATAATTGCTGCATGTCTCATCCGGGATGCCATGGCTGTTGGCATATGACCACACAAACATGTCATTTCCACCATTGCAGCTCCCACCACCAGAACAATCCACAACATGCTGAACAGAGAGAAAAGTAGAAGGCCAGGCCCCTTTTCTTTTGATATTGATGCGGTCTGAGAAGTGGAGGCAAACAGCAGTTGGTTAAAGGCACAGATAGAAACTACTAACATTCTGCAGTTTGTGGAATATGTTACAGATCTAATAGCATGAGTGGAATTTGGATTTCCATCAAGTCATGCCCTTCGCTAGAAAACTCTATTCTACACACACTATCAGATTTTCCCATTTTCAACGGTTTGAGAATATTATTTGTTTTTAACTTACAGTTTGTTAGCCTGCCTATCCCGTTTTCCTCTAAAGTTTTTTTTGTCTCCCTTTGAAACTTCTTCAAGCTTGCTGATATCTCCGTATGGGGCACTGGAAGTCACACAAGACTACACAGAGAACTGCACTCAGAGAAATTATTTCAGTTACATAAGATGGTAATGTTGGGATTTCCCCTGTTAAGTGATGCAAGATTTTGGCTAGGAGCAACAATCATTTATCTAATTCCTCTAACAATCAGAAAAGTCAGTGAATGAGTCATGGTGTCGGCATGATAAAAGTCTCACCTGGAACCACTCTGAGTGTGACCTCTGTGCACCTTTGTGTGTATCTGATCTCGGCATTGAGAAGAAAAATATGTTTGCACCCAAGTTTCAATTGATTCTAACATGTATTGCCTAACATATTCCACTTCAAGTGGCTGGGGAACCACATTGAATGGTAAGGCTATGGTTTCAAGGTGGGGTGGAAATAAAAGGGAATTATTGGAACATGTCTCCCTTAACAGCATAATACTGAGGAGTGAATCAAGCTGATGTCCAGAAGTAGATAAAGTCCCATCCTCTATCCCAAGTACCACTGCCTTTGTCTTGGAGCAGTGGTTCTCAACCTGTAGTCTGTGGACCACTAGTGGTCCGCAAAAACAAAACCAAAAAAGGTCAGCTGTATCACCATTACTACACTGTTGCCTTGAAACCACACTTCAATGAGAGCAACTGATCTCGTGAAACCCTCTTATAGCACCAAGACAACAGGGATGTTGGGAGGGGAGAGGCTGACTATCCATGAAAGGTTACTATAACCACCTCAGCTCTAGATTATTAAATATGGTTTTCTGTGGGTGAGCAGGATGGCGACTACTGAATGGCATATATTCTATATCAGAAACTAGAGCTGATGTGGTCTATCCAAAGCAGTTTTCTGAATCAGCACGCGAAGTAACCAAACCAAATCTAAAGTTGACCAAAAACTGATTCATAATCTTTTTGGTACTAATGTTGGATTATGGTTCCTGGTCATGTAGTCACTGATCAAAAAAAGCTTGGGAACCACTGCCTTGGAGGAAAGGAAGAAGATTAGTATCAGCTGGACTTAATGCAATCCCACACAGCCATCCCCCTTCTCTTTGTGTCATGTCTTAATTAGATTGTAAGGCTGAGGCAGGAAGCCTAGAGCAAAATTTTCCCCTGTAGTAGATTCCTGTAACAGAGATATACAAGTTCAGAGAATTTGGGAATTAATTGTTCTAGACCAGGTATGGGCAAAGCTCAGCCCTCTAGTTGTTTTGCCTGAACTCCTGGAGGGCTGCAGTTTGCCCATGCCTGGTCTAGAACAATTAATAAACCCTCATCTGTTCATTTTCCTTCAAACCTGCATCCTGAAGGTCCCAAAAATAGCCTTTTGAAAAAGTTAATGATTCTCTGGAGACATCTGGGACATCACTGTGGTTGTTTTGATGGAGACCTTTCGGTATGGGAGAATGGGCCACATTAAGGGATACATATGCCTTACAGATGCACTTGCTCTACTGCTGCTCCATGGGAGATGGGGACAAGGACAGGATAATAATCACAACAGGACAATAACAGCCACATACCGGCCAGGGCGCTGGTGCTGCCATGAGCCCAGCAAGATCCACAGAACTGTGGGACGCCCTGGTTGCGAGTAGGGCTTGCATAATTGACGCCGTTCACATTTCGCCAGTCCCACCTCTTGGGGATGTCTGACATCTTCAGGTATTCATGCGGACGAGGGTAAGTTCTGAAATGCAAGAAACAGGATGAAGACCATTAGTATTTTTCTATAGTCAGACAAGGATCATAGCATTTCCTTCTACATTTTGATAAGTGGAAGCCAGAAATAAATTAGAATCATAGATCTCCAAGTGATCCCAAGAGTCATCTAGTCCAACATGTTTCTGACATGGAGGAATACACAATCAAGCCACATCTGACAGATGGCCATCCAGACTCTGTTTAACAACTTCCAAATAAGTAGATTCAACAAGGGGGGCTAGGGTTAGCTTGGATTGTCACCTTACCTAACTCCTTGAATCCTGTGTGGCATTGGTTTGTAGCAACTCTCCCCTTCCTTGAAGTGGAGAGTAGCAGCTGATGCAGGAGAATGGCCGACATAGGCACAGAGCAGAAGTGCCAGGAGGAAGGAGGGCAAGTGGGCATTTACGGGCATGGCTTCCAACTCTTGTAACAGCCCCAGCAAAAGTAGGGTGCACACAACTCCAAGAGACCTACAAAAAACAAGGATATCTCCATAGACTTCAGCTTTAAAACTATTACAATAAGAAAATGTTAAAGCAGGAAATATGCTCCTACCTGCTGTTGTTGTTTCTATAAAATGCAGCTAGCCAGAGGTTTCCTTCCTTTAGGATATTGTCCTGTCTGCCATTGAAGCCAAAGATGGAACTGAATTGCTTTATCATCTGAGCAGCATTTTTATATTGTTTCTGTTCACACATTCTTTCCTATCTCAACTTTAGCATCTGTATTGATTGCCATCTGCACTGATATGTTCAACTGCCAGAATACTCCCGCAGACTTTCAACGGTAAACTATGGACTGCTCATAAGCATGTTCCTTTTAACTGTATTCTGGCATATACTTGGATAACCTTTTTCTTTTGGTTTTCTTGGATGGGGTGTATTGCTCTCCTCTATGTCAACTGGCATTCATGACTGCCATGTTTTTCGATTTGTCTTCCAATTGCTGCCATTGTTTCCAGAGGGAATAGGAGCATAGTCTCTAGGTCCAGGGAAGTAATGCTACCCCTCTATTCCGCTTTGGTCAGACCACACCTGGAATATTCAAGAGAGATTTTGACAAGCTGGAATGTGTCCAGAGGAGGGCGACTAAAATGATCAAGGGTCTGGAGAACAAGCCCTATGAGGAGCAGCTTAAGGAGCTGAGCATGTTTAGCCTGAAGAAGAGAAGGCTGAGAGGAGATATGATAGCCATGTATAAATATGTGAGAGGAAGCCACAGGGAAGAGGGAACAAGCTTGTTTTCTGCTTCCCTGGAGACTAGGACGCAGAACAATGGCTTCAAACTACAAGAGAGGAGATTCCATCTGAACACGAGGAAGAACTTCCTGACTGTGAGAGCCGTTCAGCAGTGGAACTCTCTGCCCCGGAGTGTGGTGGAGGCTCCTTCTTTGGAAACTTTTAAACAGAGGCTGGATGGCCATCTGTCAGGGGTGATTTGAATGCAACATCCCTGCTTTTTGGCAGGGGGTTGGACTGGATGGCCCATGAGGTCTCTTCCAACTCTTTGATTCTATGATTCTATGATTCTAGGGCAAATTCATAATCTATTTGCACACTATTTTGCACTTAAACACATGGCACATTTACTATTAGGATAGCACTTTCTAAAAATTGTAATGTGATTTTTTATCGCATCATTACCATCTGGACAGAAAACAATCTAAACTGACAGCCACATTCTTTCCAACGGGCAAAATAAATACTCTCTTTTTCTAATTTTCAGTAGCTATCTCTAAAAGTGTTTTCCTGTTCTCCATTTCTACCTACATTTATGCATACTGCTAAAGGCAAATCCGTGCTTCATCTTACGTAAGGCCATCAAACCATTTAAAAATGAGACTTCAGGTGAGTAATAATATTTGAGTGGTGGCAGCGGCATTAAAGAGAAATGCAGAAGCGAGTTTGAGGAGGACGGCAACTTATACATTCTTCACTATCAATTTGGTAATATCCAGTTGTATATGTTTGACATGTTGGTCTCCTTCCTCATGCCCCGTCCACCCCTGCTACAAAACACATGGATTTTGAGAGCCTTGTTCTGCTTGACATTTTGGAAGAAGTTCAAGAAAAGGGTTAAATAGAAATACTTTGAATAAAACGAACGTCTGCAGTCTTGTGACCAGCTGATAAGGGTTTCCACATTATTAACAACTATTGTCCATTTAAGGATATGGTTAAAGAAGTCATTGTACTATAATTGTATTTCCTGTACAAGTAGATGGCATTTGGGCAGGGTTGCCAGAGTGGAAACTTGAGCTGGCTCCTGTTTGTGCTAAATAAGATTTTCATTACGGGTTGCTTGTTACCAGCTTGCATGAAAATCAATGACAGCTGAAATTCCCTCTTCTAAACAATCATTTAAAAGTACAGGAATCATCTCCAGTTTTCACACTGGCAACATGAATACACCAAACATATATCAACTCGCCAGATAGCAATGGGAGAATCTACCAGGGAGACCTTGGAAGTATGGAATAAATACTACCCATCAATATACATTGGTCAAAGGGAACCGCAATGGCGCAGCAAGTCAAACTACTAAGCTGCAGAACTTGCTGACCGGAAGGGCAGTGGTTTGAATCCATGGGACAGGGTGAGCTCCCGTTGTTAGCCCCAGCTTCTACCAAACTAGCAGTTGGAAAACATGTAAATGTGAGTAGATCAATAGGTACCGCTTTGGCAGGAAGTTAAAGACGGTCCATACAGTCATGCCAGCCACATAACCTAGGACGTGTCCATGGACAACAATGACTCTTTGGCTTAGAAATTGAGATCAGCATGACCCCCAGAGTTGGACTCAACTAGATTTAATGTCAAGGGAACCTTTACCTTTACTATACATTGGCCAATATGTGTCTGGATATCAGCTCAACAAGGCTAGCTCTTGAACCAACTGTCTCAGGTGGCAGATATCGGAGGGCAGCTCCCATTAGTCTTCTTTAACTCTTCCTCCCGAGCACTAAAGCAGCCTGCTGGCCATAGGTATGGTCAATGACTTTATCCTTTTTGGAATATTAGAACAAAGTTCTGTGCCCTGCAGTGAAAGAGGACCATCTTCTTATTGTTTGCCTTAGCTGCATAATCACGCATGAGAGTTTAATATCTCTAATATCTTTAGCAAGAAAGGCAAGAAAGAAAAGAAGCAGAGGTGTCCTTCAGACCTTCTTCCTCGCTGCACTGAGTGAAAGGAGCTGAAGTCCAGGAAACCTTCTGCTCAATAAAACGTTAGATCCCTGTCGCACTAATCTGTTATAGTGCTATGATTCTTCTTGAACTGTTTTGGCAAAATCCTGTGGAATCCTGGGATTTGAAATTCAGAGATGGATATTTACAATTCTCTGCCAGAGAGCGACAATGCCTTCTCAAACCTTCAGGATTTCCTAGACACAAGCATCAACAGTTAAAGTGCAATATAGTATTTTAATTATGAAGTGTGAACGGGTCTTGTATGCCCCAAAAACAATTCTAAAGTTCCAGGAATGAGAACTGGAGAGGGCTCTTCTATTACTAATAGTTGTATAGAAGAGGGAATTTCAGCAGGTGCTTATTCTTATCTGTAATACCTACTAAACATCTCCTTCTACGACCATTAAAGACACAGTTGCACCCTCCACTTTTAGCTTTGGCAAACCTAAAAAAGACTGAGGGCATTTTCACACAACATATGTATAATGCCACGCTAACTTTTATGGTGTTATCCCATGGAACAAGAAAAGCTCAAGTGGGATTTGTAGTTTAGGGAGAAGCATTTAAACTTTTTTAATCAAATGTCACTCCACAGCTCTTAAGCTGCTGTCCCTTTTCCTCCAATGCTATTTCCATTGGAATGTATTTGTCCCCAATTCTGGCATCTGTATGTTTTAAAGGGCTTAATGCCTTCTTTCTCATTCTTCTTCATATAATCAGACTGTCATGTGAGGAAACCTTGTATGCAGAGCTTGCAAAAAATAACTTTCTGAGCTGCAGATTATAAAATCTTCCAGCCATTATGGATACTGTCATTGCTATGTGAGGGATTTGGGCAGTTGCAGTCATTCTGTTTTAAACTAAACTTCTTATTTTTGCCAGACTTTGCCTGCATCGCATATCACACTCCAATATGGCTAATGTGCAGAAGCAACAGAAATACTGTCAAAGAGTGTGCTGAGAGATAGCAAAACCACTCCACTATCAGCAGGAGACATATGTGGCTATGGCTTTTCCACTGGGGCTGGGACGTCAGGACCGTGGAACCTTGTTTTCAGGGCTCTGTTAATGGACAATGAGTGCTGAGTACTTTGGAGGAAGTAGCTATTATGTGTATACAAATTAACCGTCCCTTAATTGGAATTCCAAAATCTGAAATATTCCAAAATGCAAAATTGTCCACATAAGTAGTTGAGACAATGACACCATTGGTTTCTGATGGTTCAACTAAAACAAACGTTGTTTCATGCACCACATTATTAAAACTATTGTATAAAATTGCAAGGTGTTTCCATAAGGTGTATATGAAACATAAATGAAGGTTGTGTTCAGACTTGGATCCCATCTCATTATGACCAAATTTCTCATTATGAATATGCAAGTATTCATAATATGTAACTTTGACAGGGACAGTTGCTATTTTTCCCCACTTTTACAGCTGATTTTTAAAATGGCCCAGCTTCTCTCTTCCTCTATCTCTTTCCCCATTTGTACTCAGTTTATTTCAATTGATGCAAACTGCTCTCAAAGCCGAATTGTGCCTATATATATAAGCTGCTCGGAGTCCCTTTCGGGGTGAGAAGGGCAGGGTACAAATGTGGTAAACAAATAAAAAAATTAAGTGTAAAAATAGTTAGCGCTCCGTAAACTCAGCATGGATCTTGCAACTGCTGTGAATGTCATATCAGAGTTCTCGTTAGTCAGCAAAATGGGAGGTATCAGACACTCCCTCTCCTTGATGCATTTTCCCCCATTCACCATACAAGCCACATTTTGCAGGAGTGATCCTTTTTCCCCCCAAGAAAGGACATCTTAGGGGAGAAAACGGAGTCAATTCTCATTGCTGAATCCTATGCAAAATGCGTGAAATTGTCCATGTCCAGATTGGCCAATGTGGGAATCAAATTGGAGCAAAGGTAGGAGGCTTGTTTTAGTAATGTTTTCTGAAAGATAAGGGGAAGCAGTTAGTAAACAATAGTATCTGGGTTGTTGTAGGTTTTCCGGGCTATATGGCTATGTTCTAGAGGCATTTTCTCCTGACGTTTCGCCTCCATCTATGGCAAGCATCCTCAGAGGTAGTGAGGTCTGTTGGAAGTAGGAAAATGGGTTTATATATCTGTGGAATAGTATCTGGTGTGCATTTGGGGAGCATGGGATCAAGAAAATACAATTAACATTGATTGCACGTGCAAACCATGGGATTACAATGAATGAATGAATGGAGTGAGTGAGTAAATTAGAATAAATGAGATTAGGTCAAGGGGTCATCCATCCATTGAGGGAGAAATTTACTTTTTTTGGATTACAATTACCAATGCTGGTTGGGATAATTCTGTGAGTTGTAGTCTAGAAGAGTAACATTTCCAAGATCTGCCTCCATCTAATCCAGTATTCTGCTTCCATAAGGTTTAACCATATGGGGGAAAAACACACATAATTACCCTTTAATTTTATGATCTCATATAACCATCATGACCTCTAGGTCACTGACAGGTTTTAAAAAAACTGATACACACACACTTCTCTTAGTTTATTTGATCTCTTCTTGATTGTTAAAGTAACTGTATCATATGTATGCAGTGAGCAATATAAGACTAACAAAATTTGCTATTTTTTCATCCAACAAATTCATTCATTAGCTCAAAAGGAATAATTAGGTCCTTAGCAATACTTGCAGTACTATATTCATTGAGGACCAGTACATCCATATCTGACTAAGGAATTATTTGCCCTTTACTGCACCTCCAGCATTTTTACCTTGGGTTCTAGAATGCATTCAAGATTTAGTTCTGTTCTTTTATTTAAGAAATTAAAAAGAAACTACTATATAATTCTGCATGTGTACTCTGATGTGTGGTCACATGAGAAAGGAGGCAGAGCTCCTGTAACCTGAACAGTTGCGTGGTTATCCACAATGAATTTTAGTATTATATATAAGACTGTATTGAGGTAGACTGATTTAACAGGAGTCCAGGAGGAAAGGTGGGATTTGATGACATATTGTAGCACATTGTGAAGAGTTTTATTTGAACTATGGGTGATTGAAACTATCAATGTGGAATGTATAGCAAGACTCAAGTAAGATCTAAATCTTCTAAATGAGGATCAGTAATTACAGATCCCCGGTAATTGGAGCCCCCAGTGGCGCAGTGGGTTAAAGCACTGAGCTGCTGAGCTTGTTGATCAAAAGGTCGCAGGTTCGATTCTGGGGAGCGGCGTGAGCTTCCACTGTCAGCCCTAGCTTCTGCCAACCTAGCAGTTCGAAAACATGCAAATGTGAGTAGATCAATAGGTACCGCTCCGGCGGGAAGGTAATGGCGCTCCATGCAGTCATGCCGGCCACATGACCTTGGAGGTGTCTATGGACAACGCTGGCTTTTCGGCTTAGAAATGGAGATGAGCACCACACCCCAGAGTCAGACATGACTGGACTTAATGTCAGGGGACTATCTTTACTTTACCTTTTTTAATTACAGATCAGGTAAACTTCTACATCCAGAGGCAGTATACTTTTGAATACAAATGCAGGGATGGCCATCATCTTCACATTCTAGTTCCAAACACATCTGGCCAGCTGTTTTTAGTCTGATCCATCAAGACTATTTCTAATCATCTTTGGTTTAAAATTTCAGTCAGGACATCAAAAAGAAGACTCAATTGTGTGTGCATGAGTTTCCTTTTTAATATCCTGACTGAAATTCTAAACCAAAGATGATTAGAAATAGTCTTGATGGATCAGACTAAAAACAGATGGCCAGATGTGTTTGGAACTAGAATGTGAAGATGATGGCCATCCCTGCATTTGTTTTCAAAAGTATACTGCCTCTGGATGTATAAGTTAGCTCAAGCAGCATTTGGAAGCGCTGATGTCCATAGAAGGAGGGTGTGTTTGCACTCACCTCCTGCCATTCCAGATAAGGGGACAGTAGGGTTGAATGTCCTCGTGGGCTGGCTAGATAGGCACGCTCTATTAGGAAACCAGCTCCGTATGATTCCTTCCAGTCTGTATCACTTTAGGCTTGTAGAGAAAAGGCACACTGGATATTGCATACTCACCAGCTGCCTTAACTTGAGAGGAGGGGCGGCTCAACCAATTATGCAAAGTAAGCATTTGCAGTATAGTTGATTTTGCCCAGGGGTGCTCTTGAGGCGATCTTGGGGGAAAATAGACCTTGACATATGCAAGTTGTAGTTACTGGGATGTATAGTTCACCTAAAATCAAAGAGCATTCTGAACTCCACCAATGATGGAATTGAACCCAATATGGCACACAGAACTCCCATGATGAACAGAAAATATATATCAATGATTGGTTTGGGGGGGGGGGGGGGTGCCAAAATACTGTTTGCTTATTGTTGAAAATTACCTAGAGCCACCTCTGCTTGGGAGGGACAATCCTGATCAATCCTCTGCCATCCAAATTTTTCAGCTGCATTTAAAATGGTTCAGATTCTCTTGTTCCCTCTTTGCCATCATTTTATTTCAAGTGCTGCAAACCAATATCAAAATTAGTTTGCACTCAGTTAACTCAGTAGAAGACGGGAAATAAGAGAGAGCCAGAATCTTGTCTTTTCAGTTGGGCTCAGAAAGGTGGTAGAGTCTCCCATATAGAAGGCTGTGCAGCAATCCAGGTAAAGGTAAAGGTAAAGGCTTCCCTTGACATTAAATCTAGTCATGTCTGACTCTGAGGGATGGTGCTCATCTCAATTTCTAAGCTGAAGAGCCAGCGTTGTCCATAGACACCTCCTAGGTCATGTGGCCAGTATGACGGCATGGAGTGTCATTACCTTCCTGCAGAAGCGCTACCTATTGATTTACTCACATTTGGATATTTTTGAACTGCTAGTATCTTTAAGGTCACTGTTTCATTCTGAATAACAAGAAAGTAAAGGGCTACTTTTAAATTGCAACTATAACATTAACTGTGAGGAGTACAGTACTTATAATATTTTTGCCAGCACAGCTTTGAAGTACTGGTTGCAACTGTGGTGTGGGCTTCATTTTGGCCAATGCTTTAGCTTTGCAGCCGTGCCTCACTCTCCCCCTGCTGTTTTCCTCCTTAACAGCATTTTAAGGGTTATATCTCTGTTGTCCCATGCTGAAAGGTTTAATACTGAGCTTTTAATTTTAGTTAATGTCACTTTCTAATTTTGCTGTCTCACACTCTCTCTTTACATTTATGGCACTGACTTTTTTTGAGCGATTTCTTCCTTCTGTTGCATTAATATTTAAGATGTATTATTTAATTTGAATTATGTCCTGAGCATGTTTTTAGTGAAAAGGCAAGGTATAAATCAGGGGGAGTGGTACGTAGACTGCATGAGGTATCCCAAGGGTGTCCTGAAAACTGTGCCGAATTGTGTTCTGGCATTATTGATGTCAACGGTGGGCTGAGAAACAAACCACATTTGGTACAATTAAATCTGTTATAGTGTGCTACTACATTTTGGCAGTAATGGAAAATAGTATTTATCCCATTTAAGGCAGGTAAATGCTGGCTTTCAATGACAAGTGGTTTGCCACATATTTGCCTTCTGTACCTGCTGAAGTTGCAATAAATATATTGAATGAAAGTTCTTGTCTGTCTTAAAAAAAGAGTAGGAAACAAATAATAATGTAAAGTTTCCTCTAATCATTCTTTCTGTTTTTAAAATAATTTTTTTTCAAACTATCTTCTCTGCTCATTTTTCAGTTCTGGGAAGTCATAAGTACTGAGCATGGAATCGACATCACAGGGAACTACTGTGGTGATTCACCGCTGCAAAAGGAAAGGCTTAATGTGTACTTCAATGAAGCCTATTGTAAGTACGGAGGGTTTTGGCTAAATTGCCTGCTGATGCAATTCTAAAAGATAAAAATAGCAAAGATTTTATCTTCCATGCCCTGAATGAAGTTTACCTGTATGTATATGTGCAGAACCATTTACAATAATAGATGGGCAGTTCGCAGTGTCAACCCCAGAAAGAGAAATCATAGCACTATAGCACAGGGGCTGTGCAGTTGAATTTAATGGAGCTTATTTTGAATACAGGAATCTTCCACTTAATTGATGGAGCACAACATTGTCAAAATGTGGAAATGGTTGAAATGCAGCCTTTTTTCTTGGCTTCATAAATATATTGGCATTGCGAACTTAAGTTTAGAGCAAACATTTAGCCTTAAAAATCTTGGAATAGGGTGGAAAGTTATTCTGAGCACAAATATGGTATAAGACAAGAGATCATGGTATGAGCCATGAACAAGTTCTATATAGTACTGTACACACTGGGGAATGGCTCTTCAGAACAAAGTCTTGGAGTTTGAGCTGCGGTGACTCCTTTTAGTAACTGGTGGCGCTTCCCTGCTGCTTTGGATCTCTTGGACAGAGGAAGCATTTCTCAGAGTGATAGCTCAAAATGTGTTCAAGTTGTCATGTTTATAGGCCTACAAACATTCGGCTGTTTGTAGGCCTAGCGTCACTGCTTGGCATGTTGAGGCTACTAGTGTGAGTCCATAGATTTCAGAGAGCTATTTTGAGCTCTTTTTAATATGTCAAAGGTCTTCTGTGAGATACAGCAGTTAAAAATAATAATCAGAAATTGAAATTTATATTTAAAAATAATTTTAAAAAGCAACCCCCAATACTTCTTGCACTAATTGTGGTTCACCTGTTTCTGCAGCCAATAAGTATGTTCCCCGTGCTGTCCTAGTAGACCTGGAGCCTGGAACAATGGACAGTGTGCGATCAAGCAAAATAGGTCCCCTCTTTCGACCTGACAACTTCATTCATGGTAAGTGTGATGTGTTAATATTAATACAATCTAATACTGTGGTTTCTTGGGATTCACTGGTTTGAATTCCAGGACCACGCAAAGATACCAGAATCCATGAATGCTCAAATCTAATATGTACAATGGTGCAGTAATAGTGTGCCCCTTATAGGAAATGGCAAACAACTGAAATGAATGCTAGAGCCCCTCCCACCCAAATATTTTTGAGATGTAGTTGGTTGCAGAATATGTGAATATAGGGGGATAATTGAGAATTCCCTGAAGGAAGAGGGGTGGTTTGTATAACCATTGTTTAAGAACACTCAACCCCAATCCATCTTTATTCCCAAAAAATAATGCAGTATTTCTAGCTTCCAAATACTCTGGGAAGGTTTTGTTAAAATGCTTGCTCACAAGAGCTCTTTTAATAATTACAGGTAGACAGAATCTAGGCAGTGCTTTCATACTGCAGTATTACTGCAAAATAGCATTGTTAACTGTTATGGCTGCATATTTTGGACAAAATATATTACTTAATACCTGCCCTTTTGCATATATGTGGATACATGTTGTTTCCAAAGTAATTACAAGCATCTTATATTGCCTGATAGAATTACTTCAGCAGTAGCTGGCTTGCTTTGGACCCTTTTGCATTTGGATGTAGCCATGTTTCCTTTTTAAATTAATTGTGAATTGATTTGTTTGGTAACCTCCTCCTCATCCCATTTCACTATCTAATAAAAATATATAACGAGGAATGTATGATTGTCTTTCAGGAAATTCAGGTGCTGGTAACAACTGGGCAAAAGGCCATTACACTGAAGGAGCTGAGTTGATTGAAAGTGTCATGGATGTTGTGAGGAACGAGTGTGAGGGCTGCGACTGCCTCCAAGGTTTCCAGCTTGCCCACTCTCTTGGCGGTGGAACGGGATCTGGTATGGGTACTCTTCTGATCAACAAGATCAAAGAGGAATATCCAGATAGGATCATGAACACCTTCAGTGTGCTCCCATCACCCAAAGTTTCTGACACTGTTGTTGAGCCATATAATGCCATCTTATCTGTGCACCAGTTGATTGAGAACACGGATGAGACCTTCTGCATTGATAACGAAGCTCTATATGACATCTGTTTTAGAACGCTGAAGCTCCGCTCTCCAACCTATGGGGATCTAAACCATTTGGTGTCTCTCACCATGAGTGGCGTCACCACCTCACTCCGGTTTCCTGGCCAGCTTAACGCTGACTTGAGGAAGCTGGCTGTTAATATGGTGCCATTCCCTCGACTCCACTTCTTCATGCCAGGCTTTGCTCCATTAACAGCTCGGGGCAGCCAGGAGTACAGAGCTCTCTCCGTCCCAGAGCTCACCCAACAGATGTTTGATGCAAGGAACATGATGACGGCCAGCGACCCACGTCATGGACGATATCTGACAGTGGCCTGCATCTTTCGAGGCCAGATGTCTACCAGGGAGGTAGATGAGCAGCTGTTGGCTGTGCAGACCAAGAACAGCAGCCACTTCGTGGAATGGATTCCCAACAACGTCAAGGTGGCTGTGTGCCACATTCCACCTCGTGGACTGAAGATGTCTTCTACCTTCATAGGGAACAACACGGCCATACAGGAGATCTTCAGCAGGATCTCCGCACAGTTCTCAGCAATGTTCAGGAGGAAAGCATTTCTTCATTGGTACACTGGCGAAGGAATGGATGAAATGGAGTTCTCAGAAGCAGAAGCTAACACTAACGACTTGGTGTCGGAGTACCAGCAGTATCAAGATGCCACAGCAGATGTAGTAGAATATGAGGAAGTAGAAGTAGAAGAGGAGGAAGTCAGTCAGGAAGAAAAGGAAGATCCTTAAGAACAGTAATTTACCCTGTAAAGCACCTTACTTCCCATAGGTTTGCGGGACTCACCTGTTTTCAGAAGGAATTGAATACATTTTTGTATATTAAACCAAAGAACATGGTTCATTCAAAAGATATACGCATCCAAAGAAATCCCTCGACATATATCTACACATTGTCTTCCTGGATGGATTTTTTCATATAATAAATTAATTTCAGCATATAACCAATCTTATAGGAGCAGCCAAGTGAATAAAGACTCTGTTTAGATACAAAGTATTATCCGTTTAAAATAAAAGGGGCAGCAATTTTTTTCACCAGCTGTTTAGCTGACTTGCACATCTATTCATCGGACAGATTTTACTGTGAGTCAGCATTCTAACCATGATGGACACGGAGCAACAGATTCAAACAATAGGAAAAAAGATTCTACGTAAACATTAAAAAAAACTTCCTGACAGTAAGGGCTATCTGACAATGAAATACTCTGGCTCTGTATATCAGGGTTTCCTTCTCTGGAGGTTCAGAGGCTGAAGTGCTTTCATTGTGTATTCCTGAATGAGATTGGACTGCATGTTCCTCTGAGTTTATTCCAATTTATTGATTCTATAATTGTGCAACTAAGAATGACGCTCTTGATGAAATCGAAAGCAATAGCAGCACAAAACTGTTCTCCATTTTTGGCATATTCTGAAAAGTTGCCAGAACAAGATATCAGCAGTTTTCCCACTGCCCCAACAATCTTTTGAAAAGCAATCAAAACTATTAACCTTGCCATACTTTGAACCACTGAATTTAACAAATTATGTAAAGTACTGTACTTCCTTGACTCACCCTAATATTGAACATGGAATGAGGATTCTTTTTTTTTCTTCAAGTGAGGAGCAATTTGAGAAACTGCAAGTCGCTTCTGGTATGAGAGAATTGGCTGTCTGCAAGGACATTGCCCAGGGGATGCCCGGATGTTTTACCATTCTTGTGGGGGTTTCTCTCATGTCACCACTGTTTCAAACTACTTAAGTCAAAGCCATGTGTGAACTTCCAGTTATTTCAGTGGGCTCAGTCCACTTAGAAAAGTAGCAGAGTAATTTGAGAACTTAAATTAATCTGAATATTTCAATAGTAATAAAATATTTGTAGGACATGGAGCTGGTCTATGTCTTACACACACCTGTTATTCTAAAATGCAGGTTTGCTTTTAACAAAATGAGTTGAGAATATCATTGTTAAAGATTTTAAGGAATACCTTAAATGCTTGAATTCATGAGATGCCTGACTTCTGAAGACTGGTAATCGTGTGCACTCATATTGTAGTAGATCCTACTGATTTCTGGGTTTAACTTTCCAGTAGACATAGATCAGGTTATGCTGTACAGTGGTATGTGTGTATACTTGTGTACGAAAAGGGAGTTTCCAACTATAGGATTCAAAGGCCAAGAAATGAAAGGAGAAATAGGATGTATTTTGCCCATGTGGTGCTTCCCAAAGTTCTTGGCTCACAACTTGTGTTTAATTCTGGGCACCACAATTTAAGAGAGGTGTTGACAAGCTGGAATGTGTCCAGAGGAGGGCAACTAAAATAATCAAGGGTCTGGAGAACAAGCCCTATGAGGAGTGGCTTAAAGAGCTGAGCATGTTTAGCCTGCAGAAGAGAAGACTGAGAGGAGACATGATGGCTATGTATAAATATGTGAGGGGAAATCATAGGGAGGATGGAGCAAGCTTATTTTCTGCTGTCCTGGAGACTATGATGCGGAACAATGGTTTCAAACTAAAGGAAAGGAGATTCCACTTGAACATTAGGAAGAACTTCCTCTATGAGAGCTGTTCAGCAGTGGAACTCTCTGCCCCAGAGTGTGGTGGAGGCTCCTTCTTTGGAGACTTTTAAACAGAGGCTGGATGGCCATCTGTCGGGGGTGGTTTGCTTGTGATTTTCCTGTTTCTTGGCAGAATGGGGTTGGACTGGATGGCCCACAAGGTCTCTTCCAGTCCAACCTTCCAGATCTCCCATCAGCTCCAGCTATCATGATCAATGACAATTCAATAGAAGTTTCATATAAAAAATATTAAATGTATATAAAGCAGTAAACAGAAGGCATGCACAAATGTCAAAAATGATATAGGCAGAGTAATAAATTCTTACAGTAAAATGAAAATTTAGCATTAAAATGAGATATTGGTAAACTGTTGCTCTTAGCATCGTATGCTCCTGGGATGGAGCTCTGATACGCCACCACTGGAAAAGCACAAGGTGCCCATTCTGGCTTTAGAGAAATGGATGACCCTTTACTGCAGCTCAATATTTGTTTTCCTTTTCCTCAGCTGACAATTAAAATTGTGCTTTTATTTCCAGGCTATTTTATGGACTCATAAGTGTACACTGAGAGCACCATTTGAGCTTTTTAGTGCACACTCTTGAATGTTTATATTACTTTTCCTTTTTTTATTGAAACCCATTTTGCTAGCTGAAAAAAAGTGATGGATACCAATGTCAGCTTGTGTGACAAGCTATTTTTTAGCTGCCATTGTTACAGTATGCCTTTTGCTGCATGTACTATGCAATAAAACGTAATTAAAAGTATGATAAAATGTTGTGAATGTTTATTTGTTCCTTGATCTTTCCACTAATTAAGGATGAGAGGGAAGACAAACTTTATAGCTAAAGGAAAGAATTGATTTATCTCAAAGTCATTGTGCAGCATTTAAACACTAGCCAAAAGAATTCAAAGACAAGCTACAGAGTATACACATGGATTTGGCATTTGTCTTAATAAAACTATAAGGAAGGCTAGCCTAGGAGTACTAGTCTACCTTTTATAATGAAAGTAAAAAATTTGGGCTGTAGGTATAAATTGGTCCAGTCAAAAATTAAAGAAAATGTGAGTTCTTATCTCCTCGTTACAAATGAAATCACATTTGAATTCCTAAGCCTCATAATTTTAAATGGAAAATATTTCAGCACAGATCCCATTGTCTTTTTGAAATTGACAGAACTTGATTACTTTCAAATTGAATTGGTCCTCCAATTCACAATGAGAAAAAGAAGCATCATTGCATTTTGTACATTCTAGAAACATAGATAACCACAACATATCGAAGGACTTCCCAAAATAATGCTGTGTTCAAAGCAATATCAGGTATTACCTGCCAAATTAAGGTCAAGAGTAAAGGTTTTCCCTGACATTAAGTCTAGTCGTGTCCGACTCTGGGGGGAAATAAAAGCATTTCTAAGCCGAAGAGTTGTCCGTGGACACCTCCAAGGTCATGTGGCCAGCATAAATGCATGGAGCACCGTTACCTTCCCAGCAAGGCGGTACCTATTGATCTACTCACACTTGCATGTTTTCGAACTGCTAAGTTGGCAGAAGTTGGGCCTAACAGAAGGAGCTCGCCCCTCTCCTCGGATTAGAACTGCTAATCATTTACAATTTAAAACTAGCTATTAGAACAAAGCTGCAATATTGTAGTAACTTACTTGGGAATAAGCCCTATTGAAATCAGTGAAACTTCTGAGCGCAGTATTGTTTAGTAAATGAACAATATAATCTTCTCTCAATCTGGATGTTGTTTACTGAGATCTTTGAAGGTGGCTTTAATTATATTTTAAAGCATATTACCACAATTGATTGAATGCTTTTATCCAAATAACTCTTATTATCCCCCTTTTTGTTACACAATTCCCCAAAAAGTGCTGTATCATTATACTAAGTAAGGGAATATACATTAGAACAGTGGTTCTCAACCCCCCTGATGCCGTGACCCCTTAATGCATTTCCTCATGTTGTGGTGACCCCCAACCATAAAATTATTTTCGTTGCTACTTCACAACTGTAATTTTGCTATTGTTATGAATCATCGTGCAAATATCTGACATGCAGGATGTGTTTTCATTCATTGGACCAAATTTGGCACAAATACCCAATATGCCCAAATTTGAATGCTGTTGGGGTTGATGGGGGTGTTGATTTTTGTAATTTGGGAGTATTATTTGCTGGGATTTATAGTTCACCTACAATCGAAGAGCACTCTGAACTCCACTAACAATGGAATTGAACCAAACTTGGCACACAGAACTCCCAGGACCAACAGAAAATACTGGAAAATGTTGGTGGGCATTAAGCTTGAGTTTGGGAGTTGTAGTTCATCTATATCCAGAGAGCACTGTGGACGCAAACAATGATAGATCGAGACCAAACTTGGCAGGAATACTCAATATGCTGAAATGTGAACACTGGTGGAGTTTGGAGAATCTAGACCTTGACATTTGGAAGTTGTAGTTGCTGGGATTTCTAGTTCACCTACAATCAGAGAGCATTCTGAACCCCAGCAATGATAGAATTGTGCCAAACTTTCCACACAGAACACTCATGAGCAACAGAAAATACTGTGTTTTCTGATAGTCTTTGGTGACCCCTCTGACACCCCTTCGTGACCCCTCCAGGGGTCCCGACCCCCAGGTTGAGAAACACTGCATTAGAAGCATGTTCATAAAGTTCCATTTATTGGCATGCTGATTTACACATTTACAGATAAACACCAAAGAGCACGAAGCAGTTGTGTCTAGGTGCATAACCACCAGCTGTCATTTTGCCTGCTAGAAGATCAGACCCTGTAACACAAATAAAACTTGGAATAAATACATGTTACACTGCACAATTTGGCTCAAAACTCCTAATACAATAATTAAGAAATTATTCTCTATACATCTGAGGTTTACAACTTCTCCAAATAAGTTATTAAAGTGAGCTACTTTGCACAACAAATCAACATAACTCATAACAGTTCCTAACCATATTTCAGTTAGCCAATGACTTTTAATTTATTTGTTTATTTCACTTGTATACTGCTTTTCTCACCCCAGGGGGACTCAAAGCGGTTTCCAATATATCTATGGCAAAATTATTGCCTCACATACATATGAAACCTAACATAAAACAACAATAACATATAACTATCAATTAGATCATAACAATGTAACAACATTTAAACATTAAAACGTGGAGTTAAAAACATATTAATATAAACATTAAAAACACATAATCCAGAAATCATGGTCCAAGGCCATTCCAAATATCAAATGCGCATAATTGATGCAATATTACATGGCCTAGATAGAATTCTTTCTGCAGCAGACTCACTGAATCATTGGAAATTTGGTAAGTAGGTGTTTTTAAGGTCTATGATTCAATGTTTCTAATTGGGTGAGCATAACAAATCAAATTAGATTCCTATTGAATATGCCATTAAAATAAAGATTTTATGTTAAATAGCCAGTAAAGGCTGGCTTTGGAAACCCATGTTTGACATCCCTTTATCAGATCTATTGCAACTGCAACAAAAGAAACTTAGCTGAACATCTCCATTGCCACATAGCTGTATCCTCTCATAATATAATATCACAATACACCCAAATAATACTTGAGTCTTTATAAACTCTCATTTGAACAGTTAAATGGGATGAACAATTTTGTGGTCTTAAAACACTCAACTCTCAAAGAGGGTTACAAGGACATTAAAACCCGAATTTTATCTTTGTGAGTGATGTATGAACCATCTGTAGCATTTAACACAGAGGACAGTAGAAGATACTATTTGGTCCTGTAAAAACGTGTACCACTACACTGAAAAAGGGTTCCACGAAATTCTTCACTTACTTCCATATCATTCTTTTTTAGGTTTCACTATTTTTACATTGGCTCCTGCTGTTTTCTCTGCCTCTGCTTTAAATTGTGGTTTCAGTGCATCTCTTACTGCCTTGGCGCAGATTTGTGAGTATCGGATGTAGCTGTAAAAAGGAAGTACATATCAATGGAATACTCTCCTAGTATCAAGCTTTGTTAAAGTAAGACAACATACAGCTTTGCTTCCACACTTTCTCAAGACAGAAGCAAGTTCACACATACATTAATCACTGTGAGAGAGGACTAGAAATATTATTTATTTACTTCATTTTCATTCCACCTTTCTACAGATATCAGGATTCAAGATGGCTAAAAAATTACGACACAATGTAAATTAAAAACATAACATAAAAATGTAGAACAATTAAACCCTTTCTCTCTGTAATCATGATAATATTTACATGATAATATTTCAGCCCTGCAGGTGTCCTGGACTACAACCTCTTGATAATGGTTAAGAGTATCAATCATCTTATCAGACAGGACTTGAAAGGTGTTGTCGAAGGCTTTCACGGCCAGAATCACTGGGTTGCTGTGAGTTTTCTGGGCTGTATGGCCATGTTCCAGAAGCATTATCTCCTGATGTTTCACCCACATCTATGGCAGGCATCCTCAGAGGTTGTGCAGTCTGTTGGAAACTAGGCAAGTGTGAATGTTGATTAGTATTTAATGGTCTTTCAGCTTCAAACCCTGGCTGCTGCTGCTGCCTGGGGGACTCCTTTGTTGGGAGGTGTTAGCTGACCCTGACTGATTCTTGTCTGGAATTGTCTGGCAGACATCCTCAACCTCAGAGGATGCCTGTCATAGATGTGAGCAAAACATCTTGGGTTAGACACCTACTAACCCAAGGAGTGACCATCACTCAAAAAATTGATTTTGTCATTTGGGAGTTGTAGTTGCTGAGATTTATAGTTAATCTACAATCAAAGAGCATTTTGAACTCCACCAACCATGGAACTGAACCAAACGTGGAACACAGAACTTCCATGACCAACAGAAAACACTAGAAGGGTTTGGTGGGCATTGACCTTGAGTTTGGGAGTTGTAGTTCACCTACATCCAGAGAGCACTGTGGACTCAAACAATGATGGCTCTGGACCAAACTTGGTACGGATATTCCATATGCCCAAATATGAAAACAGATTGAGTCTGGGGGGGAAAGACCTTGACATTTGGGAGTTGTAGTTACTCGGATTTATAGTTCAACTACAATCAAAGAGCATTCTGAACCCCACTTACGACAGAATTGGGGCAAACGTCCCACACAGAACCCCCATGACCAACAGAAAACACTTAAGGCCATCTAGTCCAACTCCCTTCACCAGGGCAAGAAAACGTAATCAAAGCCCTCCTGACAAAGCGCCATTCAGCCATAGATATATATATATATAATTCACACAAAGAGAGATAATAGTATCATAGATTTGAAAGGCACCCCTAAAGGACAATTATATGTTGCATGTTCCAGAGTAGGTAAACCAGAAAATCTCCAAATCAACACTGACAAAGAAACAACAAGAAATATTGTTTATAGAATCATAGAATCAAAGAGTTGGAAGAGACCTCATGGGCCATCCAGTCCAACCCCCTGCCAAGAAGCAGGAATATTGCATTCAAATCACCCCTGAGAGATGGCCATCCAGCCCCTGTTTAAAAGCTTCCAAAGAAGGAGCCTCCACCACACTCCGGGGCAGAGAGTTCCACTGCTGAACAACTTTCACAGTCAGGAAGTTCTTCCTCATGTTCAGATGGAATCTCCTCTCTTGTAGTTTGAAGCCATTGTTCCGCGTCCTAGTCTCCAGGGAAGCAGAAAACAAGCTTGCTCCCTCCTCCCTGTGGCTTCCTCTCACATATTTATACATGGCTATCATATCCCCTCTCAGCCTTCTCTTCTGAAGGCTAAACATGCCCAGCTCCTTAAGCCGCTCCTCATAGGGCTTGTTCTCCAGACCCTTGATCATTTTAGTCGCCCTCCTCTGGACACATTCCAGCTTGTCAATATCTCTCTTGAATTGTGGTGCCCAGAATTGGACACAATATTCCAGGTGTGGTCTAACCAAAGCGGAATAGAGGGGTAGCATTACTTCCCTAGATCTAGACACTATGCTCCTATTGATGTTTAGTGCCTTCCAAGTCGCCCAGTCCTCTGTGTGCCCA
This sequence comes from Anolis sagrei, assembly GCF_037176765.1. Classification (NCBI taxonomy): domain Eukaryota; kingdom Metazoa; phylum Chordata; class Lepidosauria; order Squamata; family Anolidae; genus Anolis; species Anolis sagrei. The sequence goes on from NC_090024.1 coordinate 229,067,022, forward strand.
GGGGGGAGTCTCTCATTTGGTATCAGCCATTGATTGAGGTTCTGGGTTTGAGCCTGCCACTTTTGGACTCTCGCTTGCTGAGGTGTTCCAGCGAGTGTCTCTGTAGATCTTAGAAAACTACTTCTAGATTTAAGTCTTAAAGGGGCTAGTAAATAAATAAACTTGGAAGTTCCTGAACAGATTTAGAAGTGGAGTGGGCAGATCAAAAGACAACCTGCAAAATGAGACTACCTAGAAGAACCCTCCACTTTGTGCGACTGTACAGCAGGACAAAAAACTCAGCACCTGTATGCTTGTGCACTATGCCCTGCCTCATGCCCAGAGGAAGAACTGCTTAAAGCTACAGGCTACCCTTGGGCCCTATCACTGAGCAAGAGGAGACTGGGGAGGGAGGGAGGAAGAAGGCCTCACCTGAGCCCGGCCTGCCTCCAATACGCCACCATGGCTGCCACACAACCGACCGCGACCCCAAACGCCGTCGACTAAAGCCGCAAGGTCAGGCTGAGGAGAGGAGAAAGAAAGCTTAATCCGGAAGAGCTTCAGAATTCGGAAGTAGAAGCCCGGCCGACCAATCGCAAGCAAGCTCGAAGCCCGGCTGACCAATCACAAATCGCTCGCTTACTCTCGCGCTCCTCCTTCGAAGGAGGAGGAGCGCGAGAGTAAGCGAGCGATTTGTGATTGGTCAGTTAAGGGAAAAGCCGCAGCCAATCAGATGACCGCTGCTGTTCGACTGGGCTATCCTATTGGCTGGGCACCTCGGCGCTAATTCGGAGAGCTTTCCTGCGCTTCACTGAGAAATGAGATTGCGTCACTTCCTCTTATCAGGGTTTATCTGTGGATAGTAGATAGAAGGTAGGTAATATAGAAGTGTTCCCTATACTTTGGTCTTCCAGGGAGTTTGGACTTCACCTCCCAGAATCCCTGATCATTGGCCAAGGGAGCTGAGGCTTCTGGGAGTTGGAGTCCAAAAGCCTTGAAGGACTAGAGCAGTGGTTCTCAACCTGGGGTCCCCAGATGTTTTTGACCTACAACTCCCAGAAATCTTAGCCAGATTACCAGCTATTAGGATTTCTGGAAGTTGTAGGCCAGAAACATCTGGGGACCCCAGGTTGAGAACCACTGGACTAGAGCTTGGGAATCACCCAGGCATGGGCCAACATGGGTCCTCCAGGTGTTTTGGACTTCAGCTCCCACAATTCCTGACAGCCTGAGCCTACCGACTGTTAGGAATTGTGGGAGTTGAAGTCCAAAGCACCTGGAGGACTCCTTCTTGCCCATACCTGGTCTCTGGCTTTTTGCAAGGTAATACCTTAAAGTGTGTGGAGTGGCAGGAAACCTAAGTCACTCTATCCTTCCTTAAGAAGTACATCTACTGTTAGCAACTTGATTATTTGTGGATTTGATTAATATGAGGTTCCTCTGGGAATCTCTCGGTCCTTCAGTGTGTCATCTTCCTGCAGAAGTTGACCATATTTGCAATCTATATATATATAAATGCTCAGTGCATAATGAGTACCTTAAAAGCAAAAGAACAAATGAATGAAAAAGCACCAAAATTGGCAACAAAACATCTCACAACACAAGGAGTGACCATCACTCAAAAAATTATGTTTTTGTCATTTGGGAGTTGTAGTTGCTGAGATTTATAGTTCACCTACAATCAAAGAGCATTCTGAACTCCACCAGTGATGGAATTGAACCAAATGTGGCACACAGAACTCCCATGACCAGCAGAAAATACTGGAAGGGTTTGGTGGGCATTGACCCTGAGTTTGGGAATTGTAGTTCACCTACATCCAGAGAGCACTGTGGGCTCAAACAATGATGGATCTGGACCAAACTTGGCACAAGCACTCAATACGCCCAAATACGCCCAGATGGAGTTTGAGGGAAATAGACCTTGACATTTGGGAGTTGTAGTCACTGGGATTCACAGTTCACCTACAATCAAAGAGCATTCTGAACCCCACCAACGACAGAATTGGGGCAAACTTCCCACACAGAACCCCCAAGACCAACAGAAAATACTTAAGACCATCCAGTCCAACTCCCTTCACCAGGGCAAGAAAACACAAACAAAGCCCTCCTGACAAAGAGCCATCCAGCCATAGACATAGATAGATATAGACATAGATAGATATAGATAGATAGATATGATTCACAAAAACAGAGATATAGTATCATAGATTTGAAAGGGACCCCTAAAGAAGGACAATTATATGTTGCATGTTCCACGGTGGGCAAACCAGACACTCCACATCAACGCTGACAAAGAAACAACAAGTAATACTGTTTACCCACAAGCATAAAGGAATTACATATTTTACCATTACTTTATTTTCCACATCACCAGACTGGGCCACAGCAACGCATGGCAGGGGACAGCTAGTTTGCAATATTTGTATACCACCCTTCTCAACCCAAAAGGGGACTCAGGGCGGTTCACAGTGTTGGCAACAATACAATGCCATTGATAAAAACAGCATAAAACATTAAAATTGACCCTCCCCTAATAAAACAATAAACAAGAAGATGATGAAATGACAAAAAGGCTATTGTTACGTAACTCTTCCACACGTAAGTATTTCATGAATTAAGGACCACAACTCAAGTTCTTCCCATGAAAAGAAATCATTTCCCAATTTCCTCAGTTTTGACACTGAAGGTGCCCCAACAATCATCTTAATGCACAAGCAGCCATCTATGGAAAGAGGTGGTCCACCAGATACACAGATTTAAGATACTTTTAGAGATAAAAACCAGCACTTTGAGTTGTGTTGCGGAAAAGATTGATAAGCAGAAAAGGTGTTTCAGAATTATCATGGTTCAGTTTCATCTAAGATCTATTGGCAGCTAACACCCAGGGCCCTTCTACACAGCCATATAACCCAGAATATCAAGGCAGAAAGTCCCACAATATCTGCTTTAAACTGGGATATCCGAGTCCACAGTTCAAAGAAGATAATGTTGGATTTTATTCCGCTGTGTGGAAAGGGCCGCAGACTTATCTAGCAGAAAGTTTTGCATGCTCAGTGACAAAGTCAAGTTAGCAACCCCCTAGCACTATAGGACCTAGACATATTTAAGAGAAGTATTTTCTTAAATAAGAAAAAGTAATTAAAAATATTTTATGAAATGTGAAAAATGCCAACAAACAAGAAACACAATTTTAAAAACCAGTCATTGTATTCATATTATTATTATTATTATTATTATTATTATTATTATTATTATTTGTTTTCAAAGGGGAAAACCACAGTGAATGTAGACAGCTAACTCTCCAGATGTAGAAACAATCCCCTGACCTGAAGGAAAGAAATACTATAATGTTTTTCTTTCTCACCTTGATTTCTTACAATGTTTTAAATTTATACATTTGACTGTTTTTTGGTGTTGTGTTGTATTTTTAACATGTTGGAAGCCACTTTGGGTCCCTACTATTGAAGAAAAGTGGCATAGAAATAAAGATTTATTATTGTTATTATTATTATTATTAATAATAATAATAATAATAATAATTATTATTATTATTATTATAATTATTAGAAACAAAACAAGATGAGTCCACAGCAAACAAGATCACTCTGCTGGCTGTTGTATTGGATCACATGTCGGACACTTCCCAAAGTGTCTAGGACTGTGTGATGTATTGGAGAATCATGGATGCAGATCCCAGTAAGGTGGCTTTTTGCAGCTGGCAGGTGGTAATTTTGTTAGCATCAATTGTGTTTAAGTGCAGGCCAGGGTCTATAGCAGTGGTTCTCAACCTGGGGTCCCCAGATGTTTTTGGCCTTCAACTCCCAGAAATCCTAACAGCTGGTAAACTGGCTGGGATTTCTGGGAGTTGTAGGCCAAAAACATCTGGGGACCTCAGGTTGAGAACCATTGGTCTATAGGCACTGCACCAAGTGTGCCGATCACCACTGGGACCACCTTTACTGGCTTCTTCTTAGGTGATTGTGTTTTTTGTGGTTACATCATAGAATAATAAAGTTGGAAGACACCACACAGGCCATCTAATCCAAACCCCTGCCATGCATGAAAAGCACAAGTACCCCCGACAGATGGCCATCCAGCCAATGTTTAAAAGCTTCCAAGGAAGGCACTTCCACAAGTCCTCCCATGCACCACCACACTTCGAGGCAGAGAGTTCCACTGCTGAACAGCTCTTAAAGTCAGGAATTTCTTCCTAATGTTTAAGTGGAATCTCCTTTCCTGTAATTTGAATCCATTGCTCCCAAGTCCTAGTCTCCTGGGCAACAGAAAACAAATCTGCACCCTCTTCTTTATCCTTTCAAATATTTATACTTGGCTATCATGTCTCTTCTCACCCATCTTATCTGCAGGCGAAATACCCAGCTCTTTAAGATTTTCCTCATTGGGATTCATGGTCTCCAGACCTTTGATCATTTCAGTCGCCCTCGTCTGGACACCTTCAATCTTGTCAATATCTCTTTTAAACTGTGGTGCCCAGAATTGGATATAGTATTTCAGGTGAGGTCTAACCATAGCAGAATAGAGAGGCACCATTCCTTCCCTTTAGACACTTTTGATGCAGCCCAAAATCCCATTGGCTTTTTCGCTGCTGCATCTCACGGTGGGCTCATGTTTAACATGTTGTCTATGAAGACTCCCAAGATTTCTTTCAGATAGACTACTGTCGAGGCAGCCATCACCCATCCTGTATCTTTGCATTTTTTCTGCCTAAGTGTAGTATCTTACATTTGTCCTTGCTGTAGTTATTTGATAGTTTTGGCCCAGCTCTAATCTGTTAAGGTCATTTTGAATTCTGATCCTGTCCTCTGGAGTATTAGCTATCCTAATTTGGTGTCATCTACAAACTTGATAAGCACGCCCTCTAAACCTTCATCCAAGTCATTAATAAATATGTTGAATAGGACCGAACCCTGCAACATTCCACTAGTCACTTCTTTCCAGGATGAAGAGAAACTATTGGTGAGCATCCTTTGGGTTTGGTTGCTTAACCATCTACAGATCCACCTAATTGTAGCATTGCCTAGCCAACATTTTACTAGTTTGTTGGCAATAAGATCATGGGGGACCTTGTCAAAGACCTTCCTAAAATCAAGTTATGCTACATCTACAGAATTCCCTGCATCTACCAAGCTTGTAACTCTATTGAAAAAAGAGATAATATTAGGTCCTCTAAACACTTGCTTATTTTTGGCAGTGACGACGGGAATTTTAAACTTCAGCCACAGAGCTCGATGGCTCCCACCACATCCCAGAGAACTATTTCCGGTGCAGCTCTGTAGCTGAACTACTACTGCCACTAAAAAAATGGCTGGTGGACAATGGCAGGCTTCTCATCCTTCCATTAGGAAAGATGGGTTGAGCTGCCAAAAACAGGCTTCCCCCATGTGATGAGGCAGGGGGGAAGCTGCGACAGAGCGGGGCGCAGGGGATTCCCAGCCCCCCACTCCCCCCGTGCAGTGCCACTGGGACGTGGCAAAACACCATTCTGATGGTGCGTGTGACGCGATCCTAAGTTTGAGATGACTTGTTTTTGAGAAAACCATGTTGACTTAGTAATCACAGCATTTCTTTCTATGTGATTGTAGACTGCCTACTTAATGATCAGCTCCAGGATCTTTGTTGGTATTGATATCAGGCTGACTGGATGATAATTGTCTTTTTTCTCCCTTCTAGAATAGCCAGGTGTTTTGGACTTCTTGAAAATAGGTATTCCTGGACTACTTCTTTATCTATTTTGGGTTGCATTTCCCCTATTACCCTGTCCATATTGTTCAGGTTAAACACCAATCTCCTTTTGGGAGACGACTAAAGCAAAGAAGATGTTGAGCAGCTCTGCCTTTTCCCCATCCCGTTAGCATCCAAGTCGTGGATTGCAATAAGCCCATAGAATGCAAAAAGGAGATATGGTTCAGATATATTCTGGACACAGCATAGTGCCTAAAATATGTGCTCAAGGGTCTGGAGATGTGCACTTTCTTTATTTGTTAAATTCTGAAATAAAATGGTGCTGCAAGTACAAATTTCCATTTGAATTGTAACGGGCTCTAGACAGGAGCACTGAATTCTCATTGTTTGACAAACCAGGGTCTGTGTCTAGTGTCCGTTTCATAGTTCTTGTCAACCAGGTTCTAGATCTTCCAAAATGTGATTCTTTCCTATTAGGATGTCCTTGCCTAGGCCTTAATTCATCTGCTAGTCTCAACTAAAGTAGACCTACTGAGTTTTGATTCAACAACTCATTTTGGTCCAGTAGTTCTAATCCTGTGGGTCCTCAGGTATTTTGGCCTACAACTCCCAGAAATCCTATCTAGTTTATTAGCTGTTAGGATTTCTGTGGGAACCCACAGGTTGAGAACAACTGCTTTAGTGGATCTGCTCCAGATGGGATGAGCAATTGGATGGGGGACCCTTTTCAAGTTCTGCTAGGAGTGGAAGAAGTAGTGAATTTATAATGAAATATTAATAAAATGTAAACTGTTTTAAAGAGGCATATATGGTATAGTGCAACAAGAATTGCCAGAACATAGAAAGGTACAAGCATAATTTTTCATAGAAATACTCAGACGAAGTGCTAGAGAAGTAGCTGGTCTAACAGTATTGTAGCAGTAAGTCAACAAGCATACAGGCATTCTGTATTGTTGATAAATCACACCTATGTTTTACGTTTTGCACAGAGAAACAGGAGACATATTGCAGTATTATTGCATACATAATAGTCACTTCTAAAAATCAGGTTAATTCCACTGATTAATTCCAAGTAAAATGCAAGTCTATTGGTAAAAGATAACAAAGGGAAATAAGCTGGACAGTTAGCAATAGACCATAAAAATAGTCTTTTGTAACTATCTAAGGTACCTATATTAAGGCAACTTTTAAAGATATGAATAAACTTATTTAGGACTGCCAACTTTTTTCTGGCAGATCTATCATTTGCTATGTTGGTAACTTTACACATTCTTTTGCACACATATTTATGTAAATGTTATAATTCCGGAGTCTCAATGCCATTTGTTGTGCGGCACACCGCATAGGCTAGAATGGGTAGGCTGAAGATGATGGAAGGCTTAGTTCTTTGGAGTGGCTGAAAGTTGTAGTAGAAACCTGGTTTGAAAAATCAGGAAAAGTGAGGTTTGTATCTTCCTGTTCAGCTGCAGAAGCAAAGTCTGGATTATCCAGAGAGACTGGGGTGCTAGTAGGGGCATCTTCTACATAAACTTTGGAAGTGTCCAGGATGGTAGGAAACACAAAATCAGAAACATCCAAAGAGCTAGAAGATGATGAACCAGAGGAGTACTGAGATATCAATGCATTAATATCAGTTAGATCTAATGAACCAGAGGAGGAGGAGGAGGAAGAGTGTTCTGGAACCTCTAGAGGAGTTGAATGTATTTTATAATGGAGATCTTGCAAGTCTGAAGAGGATTGGCTGGAGAGTTCCAAGGAGGAGGGTGATTTGGGATCAGAAAGATCCAGCGAGGCTGAAGTAAGACTAGAGAGGTCTATGGACACTGTGGAGCTGACGCTAGAAAAGCGGAGAGAGTCAGAGGAACTGATGCTAGAAATGTCTAATGAGATGGAAGAGCTGAGACTGGAGCGCTCCCAGGAACTTGAGCAGTCAGGACTGGAGAGGTCTAAGGAAATGGATGAGGAGGTGCTGCAGGAATCCAGGGAGGGTGAAGACTCGGGACTTGAGAGTTCTGGAGAAGGTATGGAAGCAAAATCAGAGAGGCCCAGAGAGGAGGAAGTGCTGTCACTGGAGCAGTCCCCCGACTCCGATGAACTGGGGCTGCTGAGGTCAAGAGAATCAGAGAAGGCAAATCTGGATGCAAATTCCAAGGACGGCAAAGACTCAAGGTGTGACTGGTCCAGGGAGGCAGAGTAGGCAAGGCCAGAACGATCCAGGGGGGCAGGAGGTCAGACTCACAACGGCAGGACAAACCCACAGATTAGTTTGCAGTCTTACAACATCCAGGGTAGTTTCATCATTTTCATCATTCTAAAAGCTAGGAAAACATGAAAAAGAACAATAATTTCAAATGCAATTCACAAATTCAGTATTCCACGTTTCAATTTAATTATTAAAAGTGGTACGCTAACAATAAAGAATTGTAAACCCTTCAGAGAGCAAGTGTATAACAAAAGGAGTATACAATGCAGACTCGCCCTTCAGTCAATGGCAAAGGCCCCCCTGTTTGTTGAAGGTTCTGTGGTCCAAGAGTCACTAGCTAAGGAGCAAGGAAAGGAAAAGGATTTTTGTCAATTCCCCTTGCAGGTCATCACACTGCATCCCATCCTCTCCCTATTGCTTTGGAGGGTTCTTGCATCCTCTGGGGTCTGTGGCATGATCAAGGTAACCTATGAGAACCCATAACAAACATAAATAACTGCCATTTCAAGACTTTGTAGCATTTTTAGACTGTAAAATAATTCCTGCTTAATTTGTATGACTTGCAATTATACTACAATGTAGGGAAATCTATTGGACAGTGTACCAGCTCCAACCTCTGAGTTCTGGAAGGGCACAATAAAGGACACGAAAACACATTTGTTTGATTGCACCTCCCCCCCTCCCCCGACTTTAACCTGATGTTTCAGTATTTATTTTTTAGGATTTCTGGGGAAAGGAGTAAAACCTCTGGGAAAAGTCTCAAATCAAGGAAGGAAGATTGTTTGTGCTTGGATAGTATCATTCTAACATTCACTTTTCTTTTCCAGAGTCACAACTCTTACCTAAAAGTAGGCTTTCCCCTCACAAGTTCTCCCAATGTTTTCTGCATGCCTTTCCAGTTGCGACTAAGGTGTATCAGGTAGCTGCCGTTATGTTATTTATATCCCACCATTTTCCCAGACCTGTAAGATACCTAATTCCTAAGCTGCTTTGTTCAGGTCTAAATTCTCATTTCTCTTTCCAGATAAGGGTAGAACACTCTATATATACTCACTGAGGTCTATTTATGATTGTGTTACCTGCTCCTAGATGAAACAATATTAGGAATGCTTTTCTAGGGCTTAAATCATGCAAGCCTTCCGGGTCCAAATGAAGCCTTGAATTAAAAAAGAAGAAGAGGATATGTCTGAAGAACTGCAGAAGCTGAGTTCTGTATAGTGGAGGTCCTCAAAAGCCCTGCTGGCTTGTCCTGCAGAAAGACTGAGAAGAGCAGTTTTGAGAGTTTATCCATGCATATATTATTTCAGTACCGTACCTTAAGAGAACATAAAACAACCTCAGAAAACTGAACTGCCAAATCTGTTTTGAGTATAGAATGACAACGGATAATTAAGCCGTAAGTGGATCCCAAGTAGCTGGAATGTGTTTGAAGTGCTGCTTTGTCCATGGATAGGAATGCCTTCCCCACATGGCAGGGAGAGGCTTTAAGTGTAAAAGGGGCTTTGAAGGACACCTTCTATCCTCTTGTGACATTCCTTATCTCACTGCATTGTCTTGGCACAGCTCGTGCCCAGATGTATTTATAATCGAATTAACGTAAGCACCATGTACTGAACTCCTACTGAGGTCAGCCTCTAGTCTCGACAGGTGTCTGCAATCCTTCCTTTGTGGGCAGAGGAAGCTGTTTTCTTACCACCGATTGTAGGACTAGCGTATGCGAATCATTTTCATGAAACCAGCATCACCTAACATCAAAAGCCATGTCCCAATAACTTTTCAATGCTTTCCAAAGTGCTCCCAATTTTACTTGTAATTTTGCACATAAGGTGCTATATATGAACCATTGGTCTCTTTAGTTTAGAATTGTCCGTTTCAGTTGATGGGAATGATCCTAAATCCTATGAAAAGTCCTCCTCACTCTAACTATATATACCAGAGAGGTTAGCTTCTGAACATGTTATTCCCTCTATATAAAACGTGCCATGAACATTTTTAACAATCCTTCCAAATGTGAGGCCTCAGTCAATGATAATAAAAAAATAAGTGTGATTTACTCCAACGACATTGTCTTTCTTTCCTAGATGACCATCTAGTGAAAGTTAAGCATGTTTTTGTCTCATTTTTTTCAGTGGAAGGGACTATAGCTCAGTTGTGCTTTTAACATTGACTGCAATGTAAGTAAAAATGGCAAACTAATGAATGAAGATCTTTTATTATTAATTTAGAGTATTTATTTATTTATTTACAACATTTATATTCTGCCCTTCTTACCCCGAAGGGGACTCAGAGCTGCTTACAAGTTATATGTAAATACAATATATTATATTATTAGCATAGGACAATATTAGTGACATACATTCACATATTGTTCTATACCACTATCTTGTAATATTATTAGTAATATTACATGTAATATGAAATATATAATTATTATTGTATTATTATTAGTATTATATTGCATTACATTATAACATTATTATCAATATTACATGTGAATACAATATATTATATTATACTGGCTGTACCCACCATGCGTTGCTGTGGCCAACCTTCCCTCCCTCTTTTTCTCCTTCTTTCTTTCTCTCCATCCTTCCCTCCCTCCCTTGTTCCTTCCTTCCCTTTTTTCTTTCCTTCTCTCCTTCCTTCTCTACCTCTTTCCTTCCTTCCTGTCACTTTTTCTTTCTCTCCTTTCTTTCTTCTCTGCCTATTTTTGGACTGTTACTCCAGGCAGTCCTTCTGATTGATCTGTCTACCTACTATCTCTATCTAATCTATATATCTTATCAATCTGGAGGATTTCTGGGAGTGGCAGTCCAGGAATAGGAAATAGGAAATATGTATGGATTGGGAAGCTCTCAAACAAATCCAAGAAGAAGCAAGCTTCTAGCTTGGAAGCAGTGCATTTGGAGCATCCTCCTCCCCTAAAGGGCCTGGTCTAGGGGATGCTGGGAGTGGTTGTTTTCGTACATGCTTTCATCATTTTGCTTTTTTGGGAGGGGTTTATGAGTGATGGTCACTTGTTGGTCTGTTAAGGATATAGTGTCCAAATTTTGTGTCAGTTTGTCCAGTGGTTTTTGAGTTATGTTAATCCTACAAACAAACATTACATTTTTATTGATATAGATTATTTAAGTATAATTTCTCAGCCTGCCAGCTCCCCTGAGGTCATGTACGATGGAGGATGTAATATATTGAGAGAGAAAATGGATAAAATGACGTAAATAAATAAATAAAAAAATAAAAATACTAATGTTAAAATAAATAAAAACTCTCTCTTTTCTGATGGTAGTTTTGAAGAGCAACAGGGGAACTGACACCTTCTCTTGATGCTTGGTAAGAGAAAATGAATAAATAAACCAACACCCATTCTAAATCATGCACGCCTGATGCCTAGCAGGCAAACGGTCACTATGATTAGTCAGAAAGGTGCCATCCTGAATTCCAACAAGGTGAAAATCCCTGTGCCCCTTCAACTGGCCCTCTTTTCCAATATAGTACAGCTGTGAGCCCTCCACTGATGAAATGCCTGTTTTGAAAAAATACACCATTCGGGACTATGGCTATTAACACAAACCACAGAGAAAGATTTCAGAACAGCACATACCTTGGATAGCTGGGGATTTGCTTTCGTTCTCCTCTGATGCGAGCCATGTTCAGCTGGGCTGCTAAAGCTCTGTGCTTTTCTCCTGCTAATGACCCTAATCTTTTTTGCCAGCTCCTGGGCGGGAAATTGTTTCCTGCTGATTTAAATACAGGTCATCAGGGAATAAATCTCTTGTGCCTTCAAGACAGGAGTTGGTGCCATGCAGAGGTGTTGAATGCCGTTTGACATCAGCTGCAGAAAAGCCTCTGACATTTTCTGTTACAAGGGAGAGGACTTTGAAAGGTGGAGGCACTGAAAATATGCTGGTGTTGTTGTGTGCCTTCCACGTTGACTTTTTCAGGGTTTTCATGGTAAAATTTGTTTATAGGAACTTTTAAATTGTCATTGTTTGAGGCTGAGATAATGTGATCTGCTTAAAGTTACCATACCTGCTTATGGCTCTTCCAAAATAATATAACAAAAGGACTCATCATAGAGAGTTTTGAATCCAGGAAAACATCATTTAGGTAAGCGGTAATGTCAATGCTAACTGACCACTGAAGTTCTGAAAGACCTGTATCACCTTACTCAGCCATTTGAAAATTTAGGTCAAAAGACATGGTTTGCAACTTTCCTATTACATTCTGTCCCACTCCTGCAACTGTATACATATGCTTTATACCTGAGAGTCTAAATATTACTTGGCACTGCCTCTGAAGAAGTGGGTTTATATCTATAAGAGCTCATGCTAAAACCAAATTCTATCCAAATAGTTTTAAAGGTGCTGCCACATTATTATTTTCAATCTCTCCTTTTTAGATTGGAATCCAGTGGCCTGTGAGCAGAATTATGGGCTCTGTAAATTGCATAGCAAGCTAATGTCATGGAGAAAGTATTGCCATGGCACTCTCTCCGGACACTTTAATTCAGGCTGAGTTTCCAGCCAAACTACACATAACATTTATTTATGACATTTCTATCCTGTCTTTCTCACCCCAGAGGGGACTCAAGGCGGCTTGACATACAGGCAATGATTCGATGCCTTAAAACACAATGTAAGGTAAAGGTAAAGGTTTTCCCTGACATTAAATCTAGTTGTGTCTGAGTTTGAGGGTTGGTGCTCATCTCCATTTCTAAGCTGAAGAGCCAGCGTTATCTGTAGACATTTCCAAGATCATGTGGCTGGCATGACTATGGAGCGCCATTACCTTCCCGCCGGAGCTGTACCTATTCATCTACTCACATTTGCATGTTTTCAAACTGCTAGGTTGGCAGAAGCTGGAGCTAAAAGTGAGAGCTCACGCCACTCCCCAGATTCAAACTTGCAACCTTTTGGTAAGCAAGTTCATCAGCTCAGCGGTTTAACCCACTGTGCCACTGGGGGCTCGAAAACAATGTATGCTTAAATATTAAAATAGAATTAAAAGTACATTTAAAACAAAACATTTTAAAAACAATACATTCAGAGTTAATGTGTTCCTATTCACAGGTATAAGTGTACTTTGTGTTATTAAACATTAGAACTCTTGCTAATTTCACTGTTTTTTTTTAAAAAAAGCTTTCCTCATTACATTCTCAATTAATTTCAACTATTCTATCCAACTCTAATTATTCTAGCACAGAAGCTGGTGGTGGCACCGGAAGTGATGGAGTGGCAACATTTTCATGTGAGAAAGGAAAGGATTGACGTCCTTATAAAGACATCATTGTCTGAGCCAGAAACCCACACCATTGATGCTTAACATTTTTCCAACACACACGTGTACACATATATGTTTACTATAGAATTAGCTTGGCCTTGATGGAGGTACAGGGGAGAACATCACCGGAGACCTCTGGAGGGTCAATCCAAGAATCCTGCTAACAGGAGAAGGAATCATGTAGTCCTACAGATGTTGCTAGACTGTAGCTCTCAGCAGCCATTGCTAGTAAGCCAGTTGTGAAGAATGCTAGGAAGAACAATCTTGCACCTTCTGAAGGACCAGTTTCCATTCCACACTGTAATTGCCAGGTTAGCAGGAAATAGAAGTGCCATATCCCATACTTAACTGTTGTACCTTCAGGCCCTTAGCCATGGTCTTTCTTTAGGTGAAACAACATAGAAAACGTTGCTTACTAGGCAGTATATAATAATAATCCAATGTGTGGTCAAATACAAAAGCCAGCAAAGTGATCCTGTTTGCTGTGTACTAATCTTGTTATATATCAGTAATAATAATTTTATTTCTTACTCAGTTCTCCTTGTGGTTTGAGGCGAGCTACAATGTTGCTATATATATATAGATAGGTATTGTGAATATATAAGAATTTTCAGCTCTAACAAAATGGCAAATTATTGACTAGCAAATGTAAAATCTGAGACATACAGGACAGGTAGGTTGCCCAAGAACTGATGCTCTGAATTGGTCAGAGTCACAAATTGAAAATTGGGAGATATTAGGGAATTTCCTCCCTTTCCTTTTCCTTCCCTTCCCTTCACAAAATGATGGAATTATCCAAGTAGAAAACATTCCAGACAAAGTATATAATTTTGTATGAGATTCCAAGCCAGAAGCCTACATCTTATATTCCAGATTTAAACATAAAATTAGCACAGAATGCTTTAAGTCTGCAGATGATCAAGACACTGGCAGAATGTGATAATCATAAATTTGGAAATATAACTATCACATTTTCAGGAGTGTCAAACTCATTTTAATTGAGGGCCACAAGAGCCTTATGGTTGTCTTCAAAGGGCTCATGAATCCATAAACAGAATTCATGGGAGGCAAATATAATTGTTTACATAGTGGTCAGTGCGCTTTAGTTTTAACCCAATTTGAGTCCCTAGATATTATTGAATGACAACTCCCATCACTTTTAATTATCTGCCATGCACACTGAGAATAATGAGAATTGTAACGCAGCAGCTCTTGTGGTTCTGAGGCTGGGGGAAGGTTGAAGGACATTTTAATATCAGACATTGCATGCAAAAGCCTTGTATCTAAACTCAAAACCCACTATTAGAACAAATGGCAGCCTTCAAATGGTATTGTATCACAACTCCCATCAGCTCTAGTCATGAAGTTTAATGTTGAGGAATACAGGCGTCATCATCAAGCATCTGGAGGGCCGCATAAAATGACATTGAGGGCAGGATTTGGATCACAGTCCTTAAGTTTAACATGTATTCTACAAGGTATTTTAAGGCTGTTACGGGGTTTATGATTAAACACAAACTCTGAATCCTATTCTCACCTGAGTTCTTTAAAAATCATTAGAGCAAATGAAAAAAATAAATGTTTCCAGTAGTTCCATTTTGTTGTGGTGGGAAGCATAGTGGTGGATCTACCCCATATCTATGGCCTTCTCAGTTTGTGTTGGCCACAGAAACTCGGCATATGGTTTTCTCTGGCTTTTCATCTTGTTCGTTGAGGGAACTGAACAGTCTTGGAACCAAAGCCACTTTTATCTCATTCCTGCAGGAATATATAGGTGGTAGTTCACAGGCCACTGGGATAGAGGGAGTGGTCCTTCCTTTTAGCAGGAAGGGCTCTCTATCCTGTCTTCCCTCTTTACCAAAACTAAAGGTTAGGATTGAATTGTTTCATGAATACTGGAAATTTTATCAAAAACAGTGGTAATAACTTACTAAAATTAAAACACAAAATTTTGGTATCAAACATTGACAACATTTTAATTAAATTAACATTGTTGTATGTAAAAAGCACCAGGTATTAATATGTTTCATTGCTTTTACAAACTCAATAAAGACAAAATACAACCCAAGTAGAAAAACAGATAAAAAATTAAATACATCAGTAAACATTTGTAAGCTTAGGATATTCACGTCTCTCCCTCATCCTTACTGGCTTTAGATTTGCATTACTGGCAGATAATTCTTACGTACTGCAGAAAATGACATGCATAAAGAAATTAGGAAATAGTTCAAAATGTACCTGCAACCTACAAGTTCTCCCATAACTTGGTGTCATATCTTGAGGACTGATTTTATTGTTTCATGAAGGAGACTAAAGCATTGTTTGTTAGAAAATCTCGTATTAACAAAGTACATACTACTTAGATTTGGCATTTCATTGTAATTTTCTACATATTTTTCTATGAAGAAATGGGAGGCAAAGGGAGGAACATTGGCTTTTGCCACCCTTTCAGGAATTCAAGATTATTTAGTGGCAAAGTTGCCCTGCCCACCCATTACGTTACTCTTTAGAACAAAACAAAAAACAAAAAAAAAAAAACAAACCCACAAATTACTATTTAAGAAATGTCAGATGATTGAAGTCTTGCTGAGAAATGATATAAATCATAATTATGCAATTAGTATAACAATGCTGCAGCTTGTTTGAAATGGAGGTAGTGAAGCACTTGTTTCAGAGCATTCTTTCATATAAATTCAAGTTCCTTGTAGTGTCAAAAAACAGTATCATGACAGCAAATTACATCGCTTTTCTAAACAGGGGATCTACAAAACCAAAATAACAGACTTTCCAACCAAATGCCCACACTCCCATTATATAACCATACAAATTTCCCAAAATTCAGGATTTGGCTAGGGAAAATTTTTAGCTGCTTAATTTCTCAAAATTAAGCATCACACATTTCATGTTAACACATCATACACATATAACAACAAAATTAGTATAAATTGCATTTCAAGTATTAATGCTGCTCTTCCCAGACATCTTACAACAAGCTGCCTGAACCACTGTGCCCTGAAAAATTCTACTTCATTCAAGGAAGATCCCAGAAGTGAGTGAATCCAAGTATGCCTTAATCTTATGAAAGCAGGAATCAACAACAGACTGTCCTTCCATAGCTTGGTGCATCAAAGGCCTGTCATGGGATGAAAGTTTAAGACCGACTCCTCCCGATACAGGAATTGTCATGAACACTTGGATTATTTTATCTAAAAGGAATGTCCATCAGCATTCAAGTTATGAATATTACTTTCAAGTACAGGTCTGTGTAACTTCTCTCCAAGTTGAATTTAAAAATCTAATTTACAGATTTGCTTTCATTAAACAGATATAAGAGTAGTTGTCTCCAGCTTTTAGGAAATATGCAGTTCTTTGCTTCAGACACTTGGGACAGATCCCTGATATAGGCAGAAATAAATCTTATTTCTCTACAAATGCTGCAGCCGCCATAGAGGACCTCATGTTTCCTCTTGCCGAAGAAGTGAATCCCTCTATTTCAGCTTTCAGTTTGTTGATCACCCATTCCAATGCTTCACGACCCTGTAAGAATACATATTTTGTATTAGGAAGCCAAGAAATAATATCTTTGATCTAGTTGTGAAAGAAAGTTACTTGTTACAACAAATGTAAAGTCTGTAAAGCAATTGTCACATATAATACATTTGATCTAATTTATGATTCACCTTCCTGGCCTGTTAAAGTCATTTAAACAAAGTAGTCCTAAGTAGTCTAAGGACTACCTGGTGCCATATTTTAAGGAATGTTTTGTGTTTTTCTGTCATTGGACATAAGAACATTCCCCTTCCTGAGTAGCCAATTCAAATTTTAGATTAACAAAAATGTAATTTGGTATGTGTGCTTTGACTGTGTTGTACACTGCCTCAAACCATGAGAGTTGCGTAACAAAATTTCTTATTATTAAGAGACGCACTCCTGTTTACTTATTATTTTACTTATCTGCTGCATTTATACTGGGAGTGACACATTGTGTCACCTTTACTTGCCTGAGTAATTAAATATCTCTGAATCATTAGGTGTAGATACGATTTCAGGTAGAAAGCCAGAAAACATATTCTAAATATAGCAGGAATACTAGGACCAGGAAAAGTTCACTCCAAAAAATTATAGTATGACTACTATATCCATAAGACCATTCGTGGTTCCATTTATCCACATCTGACAAAGTCTGTCGGGTGTGCTTTGAATGCTATTTTCCTGCTTTTTGGCAGGGGGTAGGACTGGATGGCCCATGAGATCTCTTCCAACTCAATGATTCTATGTCTTCTCCAGACATTTTCTAATTTCCAGTGAAGCTCTATGGTCTTCTTTAGCAAGAAGACTCTAATTTCAATTGGGATAGTGATTATCCCTCATGTATCCAAGTGAAAACCAGGAACATATTCCCCAACAGATATGGGGGGTGTACTATAATTGTCTTTATAGACATCTCCATAGCTTTGAGATGTCCGTATTTCCATGCTAAAAGGGTTCTTTTTAACCCAGAGGAAAATTTGACGTAATAGAGATTAGCAATTAATATCTGGAGCCCCCAATGTCATTTTTGGTTCTCCAATACTCCTGATTTTTTGAAAACAGTATTTTAAACTGCAAGGCTTGCATACTGCAAAGAACATTGGCCCATTTCTCACCTCTATAAGTAACTTGATTTCTGTGAGTTAGACATTTTGTTGTGCTTCGTAGAAGAAAATAGTTTTTCTTCATGGTAGCACAGCATTTAAAACTGTTAGCTGCAGAAAAAGCTGCTTATCGGAAGGTTAGCAGTTCAAAGCCGTGAGTTGGGGTGAGCTCCCGATTGTCAGTCCTAGCTTCTGCTAAACTAACAGCTAGAAAGCATGCAATGCAAGGAGATCAATAGGTACCACCTCGGCAGGATGGTAAAAGGGTGCCCCAGGCAGACATGCCGGCAAAAAAGATTAGAGATGTCTATGGACAGCAGGCTCCTTGGCATGGAAAATGGAACAAGAGCACCTCCCCGTGGCTGGAGTTGAGAATCACCTCCAGGCACCGGAGTTGAAAAAGAGGGAAGGCCTTTACCTTATCTATGTATTGTATGTCGTTGTTTGTTGAGTAAAAGGCACTGAATGTGCCTTTTACACAACATGATGCCGATCTGGAGCATGTGTACTGTAATCCGCTCTGAGTCCCTTTGGGGAGATAAAATGGAATATAAATAAATTGTATTATTATTATTATTATCATTATCCTCATTATCATTGTAATTATTATTATTATTCTCTGAGGCTGGGACTCCACTTGCACTTGTTTCTTTGTTTTGTTGTTAAGTCTTTTCAGTTTATCTTTTCTAAAATGGGCGCTGAAGCAGAAAACTATGGATTCAAAATAGTTTCAAATCTGCTTGCAGTGAAATCAGTCATGCAGTGGTGTCTTTACATGTCTCCCTATCACAGGGCAGTTACAGAAGTATGCAATATTATCTCTGTACCACAACAGCAGGACCCAAGGTTAGATATGTCTATTTGGCCAAGCTTCTGGATATTGTGATATTTAAGACAGGAACTTTTCAAGTTCATATCTCATACTGGATTGCAAGACCCTCCCAATTATTACAAAGTTCAAACATCAGCCCTTCAGAAACAGATAGCAATACATACGTTTTTAGCATTAGACGATATTGTAGTTTCTATTAAGCCTTCTAGGTAACTGCTGACTTTAACTCCTTTCACACATATTGTTGCTTCTTGAGTCAAAATGGTTCTAAGGGAACAGAAAAACAAAAACAGAGCAGTTCATCAACTCATCTCCAAAACTTGAATAAACAAGTACTTTCATTGTCCACCAGTTCTGCCCTTCTGAAAATAAGTGTGCTATAAGCCATGAATGCAACTAACCCTTTTGGAAATAGGTGGGATAATACCAGACCTCTTTGACCTGTCTCACAAGTTATAGACTTCAGCTCTCAGAGGTTCCAGGCAATATAACCAGTCATCAGAAGTTGTGTGAGTAGAGGTCCCAAACATTGGAAAAACCAATTTTTGAGAGCGAATATGTTTAGGTAACAAATAGAATATCTGGCTAATCAAGTATCCAGGGCCAGATGAACTACACACAAAAGAATTAATAAAAGAACTGGCAGAAGTAATTTCAGAACCATTGGCAATCATATTTGAGAATTCCTGGAGGAGAGGAGAAGTTCCAGCAGACTGGAAGAAGGCAAATGTTGTTCCTATCTTCAAACTGAGAAAAAAAAAGATTTACTGTCCAGTCAGCCTGACATCAATACCAAGAAAGATTCTGGAGATTGTTAAGGACACAGTCTGTAAGCACTTGGAAAAGAATGCCATACTCATAGAAGGCCAACATGGGTTTCTCAAAAACAAGTCATGCCAATGGGAAATTCTAGTCAATTGAATGGTTTAATAAGCTTTGTTCATCTTTTAAGTATCATAAGACACAGGTTTATTGTTTCGCTTATTTCATAAAGACCCACTAATCTGCTCACCAGTCTAGAAAGTTATCTAAAGTAGAACAATGAAGAAACAGCACTTACTTATCTGGCTCTTGAGGGTGTGGTTTATATATCAGTGTCTCATCTACTGACACCAGATTTGTAAATGAAATCTAGAAGAGATTTAAATGTGTTTTAAGTCTTAGAGTAAACACGTGACATTCAGTAAAAAATTAGTAGAAGGATAAACATTAATTTAATCTAAAGTTACTAGGTCTAAGTTACAATATTCTCCTTATAGACTTCATAGCACTACTTCCTAAAGACAACATTACACACACTACACCACAAACTGGAAAGAAATACGCAGTTATTGACTGCCAGACTCATAAAAGCTTATAGCTAAACAGAAGGCAGCACAATTTGGCACAGAATCTAGCATACAAAATACTTCTGAAGGGAAAAATCACATTGTGTCGCTAAAAAGTGTTTCTTCTGCTCAGCTTCAGAAAAGATGCAATGCTGGAAATAAAACAATAGTACCACATAATTTATCTGAATAACAAATATGCCTGTAAAAAAACTATTGTCAGTGACTTTTGCAAGCCCAAAGGCACAAGAGAACAGTCTACTAAAGTTATTTAAGTTAAAAGCAATTTTTGTAACACTTACATTAGTAGACTTGAGCTCCATTATTTTTTCCACTGGATCGACTATGGAGTGTTCCTGTACATATGTTTTTTCTCTACAAGATCCAATAAGCTAGAAGAGAAAGAGCCAGGATTATTTAACTTACTACTATGTTAACCATCAACAGGCCTGCGTTTCAGATAGATATTCAACACTGCTCAGTTTATGTACACTGTTTCACCTTTCATGTTATGGACTTGAAATATTACTTTATGTTAACTGAAGGCATTAATGGCTACAAGATAGCTGCATTTCACCTTCAAGATCATATGACAGATAGAGCAGTTGCGGTCAAGAACTTAGAATAATAGAGTTGGAAGAGACTGCATGGGCCATCTAGTCCAACCCCCTATCATGCAGGAAAAGCACAGTAAAAGTATCCCTGGCAAAGGGCCATCCAGCCTCTATTGAAAAGTTTCCAAGGAAGGAGCTTCCATCACACTCTAAGGCCGAGAGTTCCACTGTTGAATAGCTCGTACAGTCAGGAAGTTCTTCCTAGTGTTCAGGTGGAAACTCCTTTCCTGTAATTTGAACCTATTTTTCTGAGTCCTAGTTTCAAGGGCAGCAGAAAAAAAGTCTACTCCCTCTTTCTTATGATGTTCTTTCACATATTTATATATGGCTATCATGTCTCCTCTCCACCTTCTCTTTTGCAGGCTAAATATACCCAGTTCTTTAAGATATTCCTCATAGGGCTTGGTCGCCAGACCTTTGATCATTTTAGCTACCCTCCTCTGGACACCTTCCAGCTTGTCAGTATCTTTTTTGAACTGTGGTGCCCAGAATTGGACACAATATTCCAGGTGAGGTTTAACCAAAGCAAAATAGAGAGGGACCATGACTTCCCTCGATCTTGACATTATACTCCTTTTGATGCAGCCCAAGATCACACTGTCGGCTCATGTTCAACTTGTTGCCCACAAAGACTCCAAGATCTTTCTCACGTGGACTGCTGTCGAGCCAGGAATCTCCCATTTTGTATCTTTGCATTTCATTTTTTTCTGCCTAATTGCAGGGTTTTACGTTTGTCCTTTTGAAATTCATTTTGTTAGTTTGGGCCCAGCTCTCAAATGTTAAGGTACTTTTGAATTCTGATCCTGTCCGCTGGAGTATTAGCTATCCTTCTGGAAGGCATCTCATGGAATTGAACAGAATGCTAAATTTGACAGTCTTGTTGTCAAAATGCCAGACTACGAAGTGTGAAATATATGTTCTCAACTACAGTACTGCTTCTTTGTACTCTTTCACTTTTCTCTGAATATTGTTTCAAATTAAGAAGTTCTCGCATTCTGTATTTTTCTTATTTTTAACTAATTTTTAAAATCCTGTAATTGGAAAAGAAAACCCACCATTCTATAATACTGATTCATCCTGCAGCTGTTAAAATTTCACAATGGAAATGACCCAGTTATGCCAGCTATTTGCAATCACTTTTTTGGCTGCTAAGCACTGTTTTTGGTCCTAAATAGCCAAAACAGTCAGAGTTTTTGCTTGTATATACCTAAACCCTATAGAATAGTGCTATTGAACAGAAATGCTTAGCTGAATATTTGATTTTCTTTCCATCTTATTTTTCCTATACCAATATTTGTATACTGTAGCCAAGTGAACTTTACATAGAAAATGTTTGCTATGTAAACCTGTAGCTGACATTCACAGGTTTTTTAATGTACAGAAGATCAATCAATCTAAACAGATGGTATCATTATACCGCTCCCTGTATTACAGTATGCTGACATTAATTCGAGATATAAAACATGTGTGGGAAAGAAACTGTTAGGAAGAGTTTCATAGGACCCTTCTACACTGCCAGATAATCCAGGCTATTAAAGCAGAAAATCCACATTATCTGATTTGAACTGGATTATCTTAGTCTACACTGCCATATAATCCAGTGGATTTTATTCCGCTGTGTAGAAGTGGCCTTAGATGCCATTTCTGCCACCATGGGAATAAGGGATTTTGAAAGCAGACTAAACAAATACCAGTATACCAGCTGCTTCCATTATAAAATGGGAAATGGACAGCTCAGTCCAAGAAGTCAGCCCCTTACAATGATAAGAAACATTGAACTATGGCTGATCCCCTCGAAAACAGAATGAATTTACTGCTTCGTGTTATGAACATTGGCAGCAAAATGCAGAGATGAGTAAACTAGGTGCTCAAAAATGCGATTTCAAAGTGAGTCCCAATGTACTGTTGAAGGCTTTCATGGATGGAATCATTGGGTTGTTTTGAGTTTTCTGGGCTGTATTTTCTCCTGACATTTCGCTTTAATCTATGGCAGGCATTCTTAGAGTCCCAATGTTGCTTTCAGAAAAGACCATCTAGCTATATTTTATAAAATGAAGACTATATGCATATTTTAGACCGCTTCTGCCTTAAATTCCAATATGACACTTACCGCTTTTGCAATTGATGGCATCCCCCATACTGTACTGAGTAATCTGCGGCTATGTAACTTTCCACTGGGATCTACATGTCGGTCGAGGACATCGACTCCAACCACATTGGGATTCATGGGGTTGGGATATTTCTGCATGGCAGCTGTTGTAACCATCTCCCAGGGGTGACTGCCAGGGATAAACAAAAACACCAAGCCAGTTTTCAGTACATTGTATTTAGATGGTTATACTTTAAGGACATTTTGAACACTGACTATTGTAAAAACAATAATCTTGTTGGTATTTCACAGCTTAAGACCAGGGAGATCACAAAAAAGACCCCTTAGTGTTCCAGCAGTTCCAAAAATACATAATCAACTCAATCTGCTCCAGCAATGCAGTAAAGGGGAATCACCCATCACATAAAGAAAATTCTGCATAAATAGAAAATTCTCCAGTGAATGAGCAATGAATCTTGAACATTGTGCAAGTTTGCTTCTGGCCTGTAGATGTTAAAAGATCTCGACAGTGGGGGAACTGAGTGTTACAAAGTGTTTCAAACGGATGGCCCCAATTCCAAAGCAGAACAATGGCAACATGTAACAGTTACACAAAAATCAAACGGTTTAATGACTTATCATGTTATCATGTTGTACTAACCATCTCGACCCAGAATCATATCTTTTAAAAAAATCACTCTGCAAATGGAGAATACCTCATTAGGTCTTATCTTGAGACTGTGGCTGTTTGTGCACTGGAAGAGGCATCAGGCTGCCATTATCTGAAAATCTATGCCCACCCTTTCAAGTGGGAAGAAGAGCTCATTTATGGGTGGCTCCTGCTTGCAGAGATAAGAGCGATTTCAAATCAAGTCCATCTTTTTGAAACATGCTGTGCACAAGGATAAGACAAAGCTCTGTATCAATTTCAATTTGAAAGAGTGTATGCTTTGATAAGCTGATATCATTTGGGATGAGGCGGGAGGTGAACAGAACTCAAGCTGTAATCACAACTAAAATGTGATCAAACCTAGTGACTGCAGCAGGCTGCCGAATCCACGTTCCCCAAACAACAGAGGCTGATATGCCTCATGATAAGACACGTGCAGCCTTGATAGAATGAGAGACTCAAGGGGCTGAGACAACATGCCACAACACTGTTTAATCAGTGGAGCAACGGAACCACAATTAGGAGAATTTGCACACGATAATAAACCCAGATGGATGGACTATAGCCATACAGTTGCCAGCACACTAAGGGCAACTTAAAACTTGCGTGATTATTGCTCAACTTCATTCAGGCCCACTGGGAAAGAGGGCACTGACTCTAAATGGATGGAGGATGTCTGCCAAAATTAGCCTAAGATGAAAGACCTGTTTTTCGTGTTTTCTGTCCTATTTTAGAACCCCCCACGTGTATTTTGCAACCTAATCGTACATACGTACATCTTCCCAGCTATTCTCTCTTTTTGGAAGGAAGGTGGGGAAAAGGAGTTGTTATCCTAAATCCACTTTTGATAATCTTTCACATTAATTCTCCTCCGCTCCCACTGTTACTATAGAGAAGAGACCACTGGGATGTCATATGTGCTAAGTATGAACACTTTACATAAAGGTCAGAAGACCCAAATCCAGGCAGCAAAAGAAGTAGGAAATTTCCCAGGGGTTGAATAATAAAGAGCAGCCTCATAATGGAAATAATTCAGTCATGTGAACTATTTGTAACCCCCTTTATTCAGCTGACAGAAAGATTTGGTTCTGGATAACCAAAACCCAATCATTTCCTTGGAATTTGCAAGTCCCAGGTTAGATCTACATTGCTAAAAAATACAGGCTGGATCTACACTGCAACTGTATTATATGGTCAATGTGGACCCCATACAATGCTGTTCAATGCAGTATGGGTCTACACCAGGCATGGGTAAACTTCAGCCCTCCAGGTGTTTTGGACTTCAGTGCCTACAATTCCTGGCTGGGAATTCTTAGGGTAAGCTGGCTGGGATTTCTGGGAGTTGAAGCCCAAAATACCTGGAGGGCCAAAGTTTACCTATGCTTGGTCTACACTGACATATAATGCAGTTCCAAGCTGCATTATATGGCAGAACAGATCCAGCCTGATTCTCTCTGCCTCACAGGAAGGAAATGGCACCTCTGTTCTGAACAAAATTTGTCAAGAAACCCATGAGATCCACACTGTCATATAATGCAGTTTGAAACTATGGCTAGATCTACACTGCAGTTTGAACAGCATTATGTGATCAGTATAGACCAGGCATGGGCAAACTTCGCCTCTCCAAGTGTATTGAACTTCAATTCCCATAATTCCTAACTGCCTGCCGGTTGTTAGGAACTGAAATCCAAAACAGCTGGAGGACCAAATTTTGCCCATGCCTGGTATAATAATAATAATAATAACAATAATTGATAATAATAATAATTAACCGCTCCGAGTTGCCCCTGGGCTGAGAGGGGTGGTATATAAGTGCAGTAAATAAATAAATATTTATTTATTTATTTATTTATTTATTTCTTGTATTTATTGACCGCCACTCTCAGCCCTAGGGCGACTCGTGGCGCTGAACAACAACATAGAAAGACAGTGTACAGTAAATCACGACAATACAAACCAAACTACTACAACATAACATATACTTATGCTAAAAATCCGCTTCGTCAA
The DNA here is from genome assembly GCF_037176765.1 of Anolis sagrei. Classification (NCBI taxonomy): domain Eukaryota; kingdom Metazoa; phylum Chordata; class Lepidosauria; order Squamata; family Anolidae; genus Anolis; species Anolis sagrei. Next base: position 229,092,364 of record NC_090024.1, read on the forward strand.
GTCCTGGGGTCATAGCCAATTTCATAGTCCTAGTCCATTCCAGTGTCGTTCCAAAGATACACTCAGCTGAAGGCCTGCTCGAAGAGCCATGTTTTCAGGCCCCTACGAAAGGCCATCAAGGACAAGTAATAGACTAATAAAATGCAATATATGGCAGTGTAGGTCCAGCCTAAATTATATGTTCAGTGTTGCTGAACATAAGCAACCTTCAGCCCCCCAGGTGTTTTGGACTTCAACTCTCACAATTCCCAACAGTCTAAAGAATTAAGTTTGCCCATGCCTAGTGTAGATCGTTTCCACCTGATGCCAAATCTATCACGGGCTGGAGCTACTCTGCTGTATAATGCAGTTTTAAACTCTACCGGTTGTTAGGAATTGCTGGAGTTGAAGTCCAAAAACTCCTGGAGGTCTGGTTTGGCCATGAATGATATAATAATAATAATAATCCCAGTGGTGATCGGCACACTGGGTGCAGTGCCTAAAGATCTTGGTCTGCACTTAAATACAATCGGCGCTGACAAGATTACCATCTGCCAGCTGCAAATATTGGGATCTGCACGCATTATTTGCCGATACATCACACTGTCCTAGACATTTAGGAAGTGTCCGACATGTGATCCAATACAACAGCCAGCAGAGTGTCTGCTGTGGACTCATCTTGTGGTGTTTCAAATAATAATAATAATAATAATAGACCAATAAAATGCATTTCAAACTATATTATATGGCAGTGTAGATCCAGCCTAAATTATATGATCAGTGTAGATCCATCATGGACAAACTTCAGCCCTCCAGGTGTTTTGGACTTCAACTCTCACAATTCCTAACAGCCTACTCATGAAGAATTTTAGAAATTTTAGCCAAAGAAACAACCAAAAAACTGGGTTGATTTATCTGTGGGTCATTGTGAGTACTGTACCTAATGCTTATTGAATAAAGAAACACCCCCTTCTACGAGTACAGCCGAAAAAGACAGAAGCTTAGTTCATCCCTGGAGAACGTGAAAGAAGCACCCACCTCCTCTAAAACTCTCCATGGTGGTGTCACCTCTGGCTTTTTGGAATGGCTGAAAATGGCAGAGACAGCAGCCTGGGACAGCTGGCCACCCAAGGCAGCATTGGTGCTTTTGGCTGTTAGGAATTGTGGGAGTTGAAGTCCAAAACACCTGGAGGGCTGAAGTTTGCCCATACCTGGTGTAGATCCTCATAATACAGTTTTAAATACACAGAAGTGCATTATGCAGCATAAGTGATATGGTAAATCCACATAATGCACTATATGGGTTTAAAACCGAATTACATGGCAGTGTAGATCCATCCCGTGATTGGGTTGGCATCAGTTGGAAATGACTTGCAGGTGCAGAACAATGACACCTGAACTATGTAGCCTCGAATACTAAAAGTGTCCATTATTGTCAATTCCAAAATTGTCCATGCGGGTGGCTGAAATAGTGTTGTTTTTAAATATTTCAGTATTTTTTTTAAAAAAGTTGAGTAAAATTACACAGGCTAAGTGTATTTGGTGCATATGAAACTCATAGTGTCACCTCTAAGATTATATCTATCATTATATCTGCCTAAGCATTCCAAAATCCATGCCTGGGCCAACTTGGGCCCTCCAGCCGGTAGGCTGTTAGGAATTGTGGGAGTTGGAGTCCAAAACACCTGGAGGGCCCAAGTTGGCCCAAGCTTGCTCTACACTGTAGAATGAATGCATCATCATTATCATCATCACTATCACTCACTCGAAGGTATGTTCTGAGGTCCAGATCTTCATCATGGGATGTGGAATGGAAGCCTTGAATATGCTTCTTCTTCTTCTTCCCGACTCCTCACCAGGTCTGCACCCGTTCCCACACCGGCTCCGTCTGAGGGGGAACGGAAAAAACGGTCCATGAAAAGGATGGGGAGAGGAAAGTGGGCGGGGTCTTGATCAAGGAGGCCCCGCCCCCGGTCCTCCCGACACCTCTGATAGGACGGCGCTCGACTAGCGGGCGGGTGACGTAAAAAAAAACAACCAAACCACCGCCTCCAACTGCTGCCGCACGCGACTGGCGCGTGCGGCGAGCGAGCCGAGCGTGCGCAAGAGCGCGCGCAGGGTTTCTCCCCCCCTCCCTCCTCCCTTCCCCCACACACACCGCTTCTAAGTTCTGAGGAACCGTTAGGAGTGCGAAGCAAAATAGGCAGGCAGGCAGGCAGGTAGGCAGGCGCGCGCGCGCAGGCGCAGGCGCAGTCCGCTTCTCTCCAGGCGCGCGTGCCCGGGAGCGTGACTGCGGTTCCTTCAGAGCTGCAGTCAGGCGGGTGAAGCACGAGGGAAGGGAGGGGTGCCCTTGCCACGTCTTCCTCCTTTGGGCATGGAGGCCTCCCAATTTGGCATTTCAAGGATCTTTGGATAGATAGGTAGATAGACAAGGTAGATAGATAAGGTAGATAGATAGATAGAGTAGATAAGTTAGATAGATAGATAAGGTAGATAGATAAGGTAGGTAGGTAGATAGAGTAGATAGATAAGTTAGATAGATAGAGTAGATAGATAAGTTAGATAGATAGATAGATAGATAAGTTAGATAGATAAGGTAGATAGATAGATAAGGTAGATAAATAGATAAGGTAGATAGATAGATAAGGTAGATAAGATTAGATAAATTAGATTGCTAGATTAGAATGCTAGATTAGATTGCTAGATTAGATAGATAGATAGATTAGATTGCTAGATTAGATAGATAGATTAGATTGATAGATAGATTTATTTATTTATTTACTTTATTTGTATACCGCTCTTCTCAGCCCTTAGGCGACTCAGAGCGGTTTACAACAGTTTAGATATACAGAATACAAAATCATTATGCATTTAAAAACAATTACTAGTATTATATTGCATTACATTACAATATTATAAATATTATATGTATATACAATATATTATATTATAACATATTATTAGAATAGCACAGGAGACACGGTGGAACTGTCCCCTGGCCCCTCTTTCTTCGCTCTGGCCCAGAGCGGCAGTTGGTGCTGTGGGGAGGGGTCCCCAACGGATGGCAAATGCAGGAGACAAGATGGTGCTGTCCCCTGGCCCCTCTTTCCTGGAGATTGATTGATTAGAAATTGGGGATTTTTTAACATGATCGTAGGTGGGTAGGTAGGTAGATAGATATATGGATAGATATATGGATAGATAAGGTAGATAGATCGAGTAGATCAGTGGTTCTCAACCTTCCTAATGCCACGACCCCTTAATACAGTTCATCATGTTATGGTGACCCCCAACCATAACCCTAAAATTATGAATCGCCGTGTAAATAATGATGTGCAGGATATATTTTCATTCGCTGGAGCAAATTTGGCACAAATACCTGGTATGCCCAAATTTGAATACTGGTGGGGTTGGCAGCGGGATTGATTTTGTCATTTGGGAGTTGTAGTTGCTGGGATTTACAGTTCACCTGCAAACAAAGAGCATTCTGAACCCCACCAGCAATGGAATTGAACCAAACTTGGCACACAGAACTCCCATGATCAACAGAAAATACTGGAAGGGTTTGGTCAGCATTGACCTTGAGTTTGGGGGTTGAAGTTTGCCTACATCCAGAGAGCACTGTGGGCTCAAACAATGATGGATCTGGACCAAACTTGGCACAGAAACTCAATATGCCCAAATGTGAACACTGATGGAGTTTGGAGAAAATAGACTTTGACATTTGGAAGTTGTACTTGCTAGGATTTATAGTTCACCTACAATCAAGGAGCGTTCTGAACCCCACCAATGATAGAATTGGGTCAACCCCCATGACCAACAGAAAGTACTGTTTTCTGATGGTCTTTGGCGACCCCTCTGACACACCTTCACGACCCCCCAGGGATCCCGACCCCCAGGTTGAGAAACACTGGAGTAGATAGATAAAATGATAGATAGATAGATAGATAGATAGGCTAGGTAGATAGGCTAGGTAGATTGATGGATCAATTAGCTAGATGAAATAGATTAGATAGATAAATTAGATAATAAATAAAATTTATTTATCGTGTCAGGGGCAACCATACCATTGTATTACATTTCTAACAGAACAAAACAAACAAACATAAAAAACCTACAAAGTTTGCAAGATAAAATAGATTAGATAAATAGATTTGTATTTCTAGGTGTATGTATTTCTAGGTGCAAAGATTACTGCAGATGCAGACTGTGGCCAGGAAATCAGAAGACGCTTACTTCTTGGGAGGAGAGCAATGTCCAATCTCGATAAAATAGTAAAGAGTAGAGACATCACACTGGCAACGAAGATCCGCCTAGTCAAAGCCATGGTATTCCCTGTAGTCACCTACGGATGTGAGAGCTGGACCTTAGGGAAGGCTGAGCGAAGGAAGATCGATGCTTTTGAGCTGTGGTGTTGGAGGAAAGTTCTGAGAGTGCCTTGGACTGCGGGAAGATCCAACCAGTCCATCCTCCAGGAAATAAAGCCCGACTGCTCACTGGAGGAAAGGATACTAGAGACAAAGTTGAAGTACTTTGGTCACATCACGAGGAGACAGCAAAGCCTAGAGAAGACAATTATGCTGGGGAAGGTGGAAGGTAAAAGGAAGAGGGGCCGACCAAGGGCAAGATGGATGGATGGCATCCTTGAAGTGACTGGACTGACCTTGAAGGAGCTGGAGGTGGTGACGGCCGACAGGGAGCTCTGGCGTGGGCTGGTCCATGAGGTCACGAAGAGTCGGAGACGACTGAACGAATGAACAACAACAAATAGATTAGATAGATAAAATAAATTAGATAGATAAAATAGATTAGATGGATGGACTTGATAGATAAAATAGATAAAATAGATTAGATGGATGGACTTGATAGATAAAATAGAATAGATGGATGGACTTGATAGATAAAATAGATAGATAAAATATATATTTATTTATTTGTCGTGTCAGGAGCAAGCCAAAAAGTTGTATTGCATTTTTAACAAATAAACAAAGCACAAAGTTTGCAAGCTTGGTAGTTGATTAAATGTCCTTTGACCAGTAGCTGGCCACTTGGAGTGCCTCTGGTGTTGCTGCAAGAAGGTCCTCCATTGTGCATGTGGTAGGGCTCAGGTTGCATTGCAGCAGGTGGTCTGTGGTTGCTTCACACTCGCATGGTGTGGATTCCACTTTGTAGTCCCATTTCTTGAGGTTGGCTCTGCATCTCGTGGTGCCAGAGCGCAGTCTGTTCAGCACCTTCCAAGTCGGCCAGTCCTCTGTGTGCCCAGGGGGAGTCTCTCATTTGGTATCAGCCATTGGTTGAGGTTCTGGGTTTGGGCCTGCCACTTTTGGACTCTTGCTTGCTGAGGTGTTCCAGCGAGTGTCTCTGTAGATCTTAGGAAACTATTTCTTGATTTAAGTCGTTGACGTGCTGGCTGATACCCAAACAGGATGAGCTGGAGATGTCACTGCCTTGGTAGATAGGTAGAGATAGAGAAGAGATAGAGTAGATAGAGAAAATGATTGATTGATTGATTGATTGATTGATTGGATAGGTAGATAGATCGATTAGCTAGATGAAATTAGCTAGATGAAATAGATTAGATAGATTAGCTAATAAATAAAATATATTAGATGAATAGATTAGATAAAATAGATGGATTAGATAGATTGATTAAATAGATAAAATAGATACATTAGATAAATAGATAAAATGGATTAGATAGATTTGATAGATTAGATAAAATAGATACATTAGATTAGATTCCTTCCTTCCTCTCATCACTTAGTACTAGCCAATCCGTTTCACTCACTTTCCCAGTCACTTTACAGGGGGCTGCTTCACCTAGCAACAATCTTATCTGCTTTATTCCTTCCCCTCTGCTCTGGGGTGTTTTTTTTTTAAGTCCAAACCCCTCCATAATTTTAAATTGGATCATGAAGGGTATATGTACCAAGTCTGGTTCATATCCACTATGCCACGTAGGAGCCTTTGTGGTAGACACCAACCAACATACATGCTTTGATTTAGTAGATTAAAGTAGCAATTATAGTCTCTTTAATCATTTTTATATTTAAATGTGAGGTAGCACTTAAAGTGACAGTTCTCAGTTCAAAATCTAGGATAGATACCTGGGGGTATCTATACTGTAGAAATAATCCAGTTTGGCACCACTTTAACTGCCATGCCTCAGTTTTATGGAATCTTTGGATTTGTCTTTAGATTTATCTGCAAGATGGTGCTTCACCAAACTACAAATCTGGGGGGAACCGTAGTCCTACTATTAGCAAGTCGGAACGTGTCCAGAGAAATGCGTCCGAAATGATCAAAGATTTGGGAACCAAGCCCTATGAGAAACAGCTTCAGGAGCTGTGTATGGTTAACTTGGAGAAGATAAGGTTAAGAGAGAACATGATAGTCGTGTTTAAACATTTGGAATGATGTTACATTGAAAAGGAGGCAAGCTTGTTATCTGCTTCTCTAGAGATTGGATTCAGATCAATGGATTCAGATCAATGGATTCAGATCAATGGATTCAGATCAATGGATTCAAACTGCAAGAAAAAAAGATCCCACCTAAGTGTTAAGAAGAACAACCTGACAGAGCTGTTTGTCAGTGGAATATGGAGTCTTCTTCTCTGGAGGTTTTTAAGCAGAGACTGGATGACCATCTGTTAGGAGTTCTTGGATTGTATAGTTCTGCATAGCAGAGGGTTGAACTGGATGGCCCTTGTGGACTCTTCCATGAGTCTACCTTGGGCTTAGTAATGGAAGGAAACATATTAGAAATGAATAAACTGACATAAAAGATTGATACATTGTTCAAGTTGGATGCTAAACAAACTGATCAACTGTGGAAGGCTTCTTGCTCTGTGCCTATAGATATTTTTTGACTTTTAGCAATCCTAAGGAAATCTATTGTGAGGGTTTCTTCACAGAATTTGTGGAGAGAGGGCTTGCGCTTGTCTTCCTCTAAGGCTGAGATAATGTGACTTGTTCAGGATCACCTAATGGGTTTCTTTAGTTGAGTGAGCATTTGAATCAGTCTTCTCATGTCCTAGTCTAAACCAGAAACCAGTAGACATGTTCGAAGGTTGGCGGAGATGCATTGATTCTCTAGGGAACCTCTGAGGGTAGCACCTGTTCCTGAAAGAAAGGCCAAAAAGATTTTGTCCTCCAAAATCCTCTGACGTAGTTTGGGGGCATCTTTACCCTCTTTTTGGTTCCAAAAAAGCCTCTTTTAGGTGTCAATTGTCCTGGAGGTCCACAAATGTGACGGGAATGATCCTGCCCTTTAGGGGACATTTTGATTGTGTGTTCCTGCATGGCAATGTTGGACTGGATGCCCCTTGCAGTTGCTTCCAACTTTTTACTTCTTTGATTCCACAATTTTATTTTGAAGTATTTGGTAGAATTTTTAAAACCAATGAGATGAGGTGCCTCCCTACACCTGCTAAAGTGTATTTGGAGGCATTTTGGAACAGATTTTTTTTTTATTCCTGGGGGTCACAAACACAGTGGAGCACATGCTTCTCTGATTAGCATTTAGCTTATGGAGAGCTCTAGGGTTAGGGAAACCAGAAAGCTGCCTCTTATTTTAGTTGTGTGTGTGTTTCCTGTATGCCAAAGTATGTATGTGTGTTAGTTTGTTCCACAAAGGCTCCTACTTGGCTTAATGTGGACCAAACAGAGACAGCCTTGGTCGCTTTGGTGGAAGACCTATGCAGAGAGCTGGACAGGGGAAATGTGTCCCTATTGGTTCTCCTGAACCTCTCAGAGGCGTTCAATACCATCGATCATGGCTACCTCGCTGGGATGGGACTTGGAGACACTGTTTTAGTGTGGATCTTTCACTTCCTAGAGAGGCGTACTCAGAAGGTGGTGCTGAGGGACTCCTTTTTGAACCCCTGGCCATTGTCCTGTGGGCTTCTGTTTTGTCCCCCATGCTGTTTGACATGAAATTGCTTGGAGAGGCCATCCAGAGTTTTGGAGTGTGGCGCCAGCCATCCAACTCTACTGCTTTTCCCACCTGAAGCCAAGGAAGCTGCTCTGACCCTCAACCAGTGTCATGTCCTATTATATTGGGTCAATTGTTCATCAGATTACAGCCTCATGTATGATTTTATTTATTTAAGAAGATGTAAATCCATTCACCCACAAGTGCAGTCCATGTGGCTTATGAAATAGAAGCATAACTATGTATGTGTGTGTATTCTTAGTGTAATAGCATGGAAAACAATTTACCTATTGTAGCAAAACATCTAAGCTTCTTCCAGTAGTTTACTTTATTTAAATATCTAGATTTCGCATATTGAAATATGTTCCAATAGTTCTAGTGGTTAATTACTGTCATAAAGAGATATTTAAAGTAACTCTTATTTGTCAGATGTGTTGGAATCACCAACTTGCAAAGACAAAAGCACAATAAAGTACAAGAAAAAAGCTAAAATCCAGAGCAACAGTAACTATATAAATATAAATATTTTCCAGCAGTTGGCTTTGTAGTTAAAACAATTCCAAAGAAACCCTTTTTATTGTGTATGAAAATCCAGTTATATGGGGTGACATCTTCAGCAACTCCAGACATTTCTTCTTTTGCTAGATTGAATATATAACCCCTGAAGAAGACCAGTCAGTAATGTAAAGCCCAAAATGCATTGGGTTTTTCATAAAACAGGATAATCAAAAGACATTGTAAAATAATACAGCACAGGGCTGTATTACAAACACAAAAAGTCCATGACTTCTTTTGCCCTTGGATCTTTATTGTGTGCTAACCACTAGAGGGTAGAGTGGTGCTGTGGATTATCCAAGAAGGACATCTGCAGTATCTGTTGTCCATCTCATCATAATTCCTCCTAGCTGAAGAGGCTGCTCTTGGAGCCATGAGTGGTGTCTTCCCATTATTCATAGTCTTCATATTCCACCCAGGATGCCGCTTTGGCCTCTGCCAACTTGTTTTATAACCTTGCTTGCTAATGGCAGTTTTATAACAGTTAGTTATAAAACAGTTGGTGGCTTTCATTATTTTCTCAAGCTTAGCATAGCATAGCATCCATGTTTATGGAATTAGAATACCTATCCAAGAGCATCAGTGCCTGTTTGTCATCCATTGTACTCTCAAGGAATCCCCCATACCTATAAAAATTACTGTCACCACATCACGTTGCTGAGTGCTGTGAAAAAAAAAGGAACAGAAAACAATCTGGAAGTTTTAGATCTCTTAATGGAAAAAAGAAAACCAAATTCTGGTCTATTCACCTACATTTCAATTTAAATCCCAAAGTTAAAAGACATGTCTTTTCTTATTTTTTTAAACCAATATCTGCTTTGAATCACTTTGAAGCAGCCAATGTTATTTTATTTAGTTTTGTTGTATAGAGAGACTGAGTTTCAGGTCCCTATATGTTTCACAATGTGAAAATAGTAGCAGCTTTGGAAAGAGGTCGTCCCTCAATGCCACAATCCGGACTATGCTCTCCTTCAAACATTATGTTTGTAGCTTTTACTTTGATGTAGAATAGCCCATATCGTTAACATTTTTCAGATAAAAACTGGGACACATGTAGCCAAAGAACATCAGAATGTGCTTCAAACAGGAGAGGCTGCAGCAGTTTGCTTTTACATGAGCATACTGGAAAGGGCAGGAATCTGTCTCTTTCTTTTCTTTGCTGAGTTAGTTAAGTGCAAACTCAGTTTGCACGTTGAATTTACTTCACTGAAATAAAAATACTCTAAACTTGTAGGGAAATGTGTGAGAAAGAAAGAGACATTTTAAAAGCAACTGAAAAAGTAGGGTGACAGCAGGTTAAGTGGACCTGCTGTTCCCAAATTGGGACAGGTAAAGGGCATGAGATACCATATCATACCATTGCCTCTTTCTCATTTACTTGGTACTAAATTAAGTGAATCTGGTGCATTATTTACCTTTCCCCCTAACATTTAAAGCCCAGATGTGTAGTTACCTTTCTTAGAGATTTTATCATTGTTTAAGTAAGTAGTGTAGTGATCAGGGCAGCAAGCAGGGCAGCAACCACCTGGCTAGCATTGTGAAATTACAGCCAGGATGAAGTAACTGCTGGATTAATGAAGGAGTTGGAAAGTTGGAGTTTACTGAGGGTAGGACTTTGCTGAGGTGTTAGAAGGTTGGAGTTATGAGAGATTTGTGTTTTGAGGAGACTGAAGGTTGGTGTATCAAAAAGAATTAGACTACAAAACTAGCCTGTTCCAAGTAAGAAGTCTCCAGTTATCTGGAAGTATCAGGAAAAGAAGGCTGGAGAAGTATTCCAGTCTTCCAGTCTTCAGCCACTGCAAATGGACTCTCTCTGTATTTTTGTATAAAGTCTGCTGCAGACACAAAGGTGTGAGTTTATTCCTTGATCAGAAGGGGAAAGCTTCTGTGACTGTTTGTGACTACACATATTAATCTTCATCGCGACAATCTTCATAGAGGAATTGCTCTTCCCTTGATCATTTTGGCTGCCATTTTCACAACCTTTTCACTTTCTACATTTTTGAAGTGCAGTTGCACAACTGTTCATGACAGAGATGGTGTTATTATAATTTGTAGATAAGAATTTATGGTAGCAGTTTTATTTTTAATTCACTTCCTAATTATTTCTAATATATGATTTGACCTTTTTGCAGTGTACATTGGATTTTTTTTAACTAACCCATCCACTCTAACCTTGGGAACCCTGTCCTCATTGATATATGCCACTCCATCAGCATATAAGTTGTTGTTTATTTGTTCAGTCACTTCCAACTCTTTGTGACCTCAGCATATAAGATCAGGAAAAGTATACAGTACAGTAATTCTAATGGCCATTATTTGGAGAGTTTATTAAAATGAAATCTGTCCATTTTTAAAATACCTCAAATAATGTTATAATTATGGCATTGAATGTTTGCTTTTTTATATTATGTAAACCACCCTGAGTCCTCTCGGAGAGAGAGGGCAGTCTAGAAATAAATCATCATCATCATCATCAATCATGCATTGTTAGCAAAAAAAAAAAAAGCCAGTTAACAAATTATAGATTTATAAATAAAAAGCACCAGTGCTGTTTGTCACCATTTCGTCATGGAAACTGACCCTTTATTCCTACTTTCTATTTTTTAAACAGTCACTGATCCATAGAAGGACCACTTCTCTTCTCTTGACAGCTAAGTTTATGCAAAAGTGCCATGCTGTGTTTTTAAAAATGACAGTTCAGGCATGGATATCTATTCTACATCTATGCTAAAACAATTCAACCCCTCTCAAATTTCTCTATCCTCTTAGAATTATATGATCGTAGAGTTAGAAATGGCCATTTAGTGCATTCTTTTGCCATGTAGGAATATACAGCCAAAGAGCCCCCCCCCCCCCCTCCCGGCCTTCAAGATGGTTATCCAGTCTCTATTTGAAATTTCACAAAAGGAGATTCTACCACATTCTGAGGCAGCATATTTCACTGTTGAAAAGATCTTACTGTCAGGAATTTATTCCTAATGTTTAGGTGGAATATCTTTTCCTGTCATTTAAATGTCCTAATCTTGTGCAGCAGAAAACAAGTCGATTCTCTCCTTGATATTATATGCTTTCAAATATTTAAACATTACTGTAATGTCATCTCTTCACCTTCTCTTCTCCAGGCTAAACATACCGATCTCCCTAAGCTACTCTTCACAGGTTTTACCATTTTGGTAACCTTCTTCCAAACACTATCCTGCTTGGCAGTGTTCCTCTTGAATTGTGGCGCCCAGAACCGGACACAGAATTCCTAGATCCCTTTCACGTGTACTATTTTCAAGCCAGGGGTCACCCATCTTGCATTTCTCTCCCTGCATGTAGTGCCTTACACTTCTCCCTATTGAAATTCATTTTTTTCAGTTTTAACCAATTCTCCAATCTGTTAAATTCTTCCTGAATTCTGTTTATGTCCTCTGGGATATTACCCATCCTTCCTAATTTGTTGTCATCTGCTAATTTGATAAGCACACCTCTATCCCATCATCCAAGTCATTGAAAAAGATGGTGGATAGCATTGGGTGCAGGACAGAACCTTGTAGCAGACTACCAGTCACTTCTCTCCAGGATGAAGAGGAGCCATTGGGGATCACTCTTTGAGCTCAGTCAGTTAACTGATTACAAATCCACAGTATCATTATCTAACTCACATTTTTTCCAAGCTTTCTTTGTAAGAATATAATGGGGAAACTTGTTGAAAGCCACATCCACAGCAATATAGTGCTGATACTGAGTTCTTCAAACACTAGGCTATTGTGCAATACATCTTAGCACTGCAGTTCTTTTGCTTCCACAACATGGTCCTGGTCCTATCTTGCTATTTCAACACTTTCATTATGGTAGATTTCTGAATACTGGTTTTTAAAATCACATATGACTAAGTTACTCTTGAAGGATAGGGTCACATAGGGTATTTTATACTGTTTATGGGGAGGCGGGGAAGACAAAGCAAAGAATCAGGTCATTTTAAACATTAGCTGATACTGGTCTTTTAAGCATATTAATATTTTTGTAAGCTAGTACTTCTATGCTTTTGAACTGTGGTGCTGGAGGAAAATTCTGAGAGTGCCTTGGATTGCAAGAAGATCAGACCAGTCCATATTCCAGGAAATAAATCCTGACTGCTTCCTAGGATAGGATATTAGAAGCAAAGATGAAATAATTTGGCCACACAATGAGAAGGTGGGAAAGCTTGGAGAAGATAATGATGCTGGGGAAAATGGAAGGAAAAAGAAAGAGGGGCAACCAAGGGCAAGATGGATCGATGTTATCCTTGAAGTGACTGGCTTGGCCTTGAAGGAGATGGGGGTGGCAGCGGCCGACAGGGAGTTCTGGTATGGCCTGGTCCATGAAGTCACGAAGAGTTGGAAGCTACTGAATGAATAAACAAAAAGTACTTCTTCTGTAGAGCTCTTTTTATATAGTCATACACTTCAATTCATGTTATCACAGATATATTCGTTGTTCCAATTTCTTAATACAATATATATTTTTCTGTGTGAAGGCAAAACTGTTACAATTTGTGTCTAAGAATGCCAGCAGATGATTCATAACCTGAATGGAAGGAAATCTGGGCAGATAATGAATATAAATCATCAAATCATGTGAAAAAGAACATGATTCAGAAGTCATTATAATATATTGGGTGGAATTTGCTTTGGAAAAGTTTGCTTTGGAAAAATACAGCCACATCTGTATTTTGCTCCAGAGATGTTGATCTTTTTTCTTCAAAAATAATGTCAATTAGAAATTGTTGGTTTTGTCGACTGCATTCTTGTATGGGTGTTTTTGTGTTGCAAAGAATTCATATCAAAGCCATAAATCACACGTGTTTAGCCATGGCAATCCTTTCAAGATGTTACATCTTCTTTAGTAGATATAAGGACCATATGGCACAAAATGAAATATGTGGTGAAATATTCTTTCCCTGCAAACAGATGAACCCCAGATGGAAGGATTGCCGTCCTTTTGAAGGCAAGGTTGAGCCCTTTGTGGAAGGAAATTATGTTCTTTTTATTTAAAAAAGACTCCATATTTCCTGCTTAGAGAAGTTAAAGGGAGGTTATCATCTATAGGAAGTATCCTATCTCCATTAACAATGCTAGCTCCAAAATCAGATGAGTTCTTCCTCCCCAACATTGCCACTTTGTCCACTAGCTTTATGTCTGCTCTTGGGTTCGTGTACACTGGGAGAGGCGAAAGCAAATGAAGTCTGATGCCCTTTCTTTGGTTATTCCTCACTCTTGTCAAAGAGAGAAACTAAACACAGACCATAGAGTAGCTGGACTGGGAATGTAAATGTACTCCAGGGAATAACAGAACTTTCTGATTAGGCTCTAGGCTTTGCCGGATGCCTGATTATAATAATCCCAATGACTGTTTTAATTACTTTAATCCAGTGCAGTGGTTCCCAAGCTTTGATCCTCCAGCTTTTTGGGACTTCAGTTCTCAGTAAACCCAGCCAGCTTGGCCAGTTCTTAGGAATTCTGAGAGTTTAAGTCCAAAACAACTGGAGGACCAAATATTAGGAACCACTGATCTAATGAGATGGCTGGAATTTTGAAATGTAACACAGCATCACAGTGTTACCTCCATAGGAATTGGCTTTATACCAGGTTGAACTGTTTGTCCTCCTCACCTAGTACCTGATCTGCAAGATCTCAGGCAAAGCTCCTTTTAAACACCTGGAACAAATGTATCATACTCAAGACCCACAGGCTGAATCTAGACTGCCATGTTATTTTATGTGGCCCTCCAGGTGCTGGACTTTAGACATGACTAGAGTTGATAGGAGTTGTGATACAGTAACATCTGGAAGACTTCAGTTTGTTCTGTTTAGTCAGGATAGTGTGGTCTGAATTTAGATACAAGGCTTGTGGAGATGATGTCCTTTAACCTTTCATCAACTTCAGAGCCACAGGTGCTGTTAGGTTGCAATTTCCATTATCCCCAATCCGTATGGTGGGTAATTATCACAAGTAATGGGAGTCGTTGTTCAATTACATCTGAGAAAATGGGTTTCACACCCCTGACCTGATGAGATTCTCAGGATCCAAAGGTTGTCTTACCATTGAAGTGTGTGCCCTCCAAATTAATGTCTTGTCTCCAATGTAGCTCCAAGACTGAAATCTAGACATCTGAAGCTTAGCAGGAGAGTAAAAGAGGACACCTTGGTGTTATATCACCAGAAATGTTGGTGATAACATAATTGCACTATATCATATGACAGAACTTTTAAAGGTACTCCTGAAGAACTAGACTAGCATAATTTTTGTAACTGCTACATATCAACCATTTACTTTATATACCTGTAAGCAGTCATTCTTGATGTTCTGTTTTAAGATATTTTCAATAAAAATAAATCTGTTTTTAAAAGTTGCATTTACAACTTATACCTCCTAATATTCTTTTGGACATATCTGGTATATTTCACAGTTGCTGCACAATGAATTTGTTTTAAAATTGAGGTCTTGGAAAGCCAGTGTGGTGTAGCCCCCATCTACACTACCATAAAATGCAGTTTCATAATGTAATTTAACTGCATTGCACTGCATTACAGTATAGGGACCCAAGAGAGGAAATATTATTCAGAAAGACTAACATATAGCAAGCATCCTCAAACTGCAACCCTCCAGCTGTTTTAGATTTCCAACTCCCAGAAGCCCTAGCCAGCTTGTTCAGTGATCGGGAATTCTGGGAGTTGGTGGCCCAAACAGCTGGAGCCTGTTTGAGGATGCCCAACATTCAGTATATGGTAGGAAAGGTTGCAGCACTTAAGCTTTGCTTGAGCAGGATTCTGCCTCCTCCTCAGTGAGTTGAGTATTTTTACACTCTCAACTTGGTTTGCAGCAACTGAAGTAAGCTGAAGACAAAGCGGGAAAGTGACACAAGGATAGAGAAAGTGGAATATTTTAAAAGAAGCTGAAAAATGAGACAATAGAGAATTGTGACGGTCCCTGCCAAATCAGGTGGATAGTAAGCCATGTGACTTATATTCTGATGTTTCTCTCATGTCCCTGTATGGGGAGCTGACAGGCTAAACCCACTCTCCCGGATTTGAACTGCTGACTTGTCGGTCAGTAATTCTGCCAGCACAAGGGTTCAACCCATTGCGCCACCGAGGCCTCTATCTTTAGATATTTAGGTATCTTTAGGAATTTAGCCGTTCATTATTATTGCATATTGAGTATTATATTTGGCCACCAAGCACATCATCTAAATTCAAACTGAGACTGGATGTTTGGGCACTTAAGATATTTGTCCTCCAGAAGCGACTTGAGAAACAGCAAGTTGCTTCTGGTGTGAGAGGATTGGCCGCCTGCAAGGATGTTGCCCAGGGGACGCCTGGACTTTTTTTTATGTTTTACCATCCTTGTGGGAGACCCCTCTCATGTCCCCATATGGGGAGCTGGATCTGACAGAGGGAGCTCATCTGCGCTCTCCCTGAATTCGAACCTCAGACCAGAGAAGGTGAAATTATATGAATAGGTAATTATTTCCCCAAGTAAATAATTGGATACTACAGTAAGTAATATAAATTTTCAAAGGCAGAAAAAAAAAGCTGTGGCTGTTTAGAATATCTGAGGAAAAAAAGACTATTCAAAAGTAAAATATAATTGGATCGCTTTTTTTTGGGGGGGGGGGGGGTGTCTGCCATAGAATAGAGCAAAACAAGACAGATGTTTGTAGAAAGTTCCAAAACAATGTAGCCAGATTTCTGCCTGAAGCATTACAATTGAGTGCGGTTTTGTGACTTATTTGTATTATTTTCTCATGTGCCCATATAATATATTAAAATAAATTTGCACCATTTTGTAACCTTAAAAGTCTGAAAACATTTCAAAACTATTTTACATAATGCAAGCCAGGGACCATTCCAAGAGTTTGCTATGGGACTGTAACAGACTTCTGTGAAGACGATTGTAGTTTTATTGACATCCCTTCAAAGCTTTATCAAAGACAAGTATTTGATCTAAGTGCCATGAAAGGAGCAAATATGCCAGATAGGCTGAACCACAGCATGTTATCAAAAATAAGTATTTGATCTAAGTGCCATAAAAGGAGCAAATACTGGTGTGATAGGTTGAAATCTGGAAGCCACAACAAAGAAACAACTGGAGTAAATATACTGGAGTTGTTTATCTTGAAGCAAAGTCAAACATGAGTGATACTGATGGACAAAAGGGATATGTACCATAATTTTGATACCATGTAATCGGATAATGTGGGAAAGAGCCTACAGAAATACGTGGAAACAACTATAGAACAGTTAATCTAATGTAATGTTTTATATTTTATGCACCCAAAAATTTAAAATATAAATCCCAACACCAGTACTACCGTGGTTCTCAACCTTCCTAATGCCGCAACTCCTTAATACAGTTCCTCATGTTGTAGAATTACTTTTTTTTTTTTTTTAAATAGTCTTTATTAATTTTCCATTATAAAAAAAAACATGTTTAAACATACATACATAGACATCCTATACATCGACTATACAAATACCTCTTTAAAAGTTACTTTCTCCTCCCCCCCTTGGCCTACCCTCCCCGCCTCCCCCCCCCACCCCCCTATCTGCAGACAAAATACCAGACACTTACTAACGACTGACACACGATTCATACTGACTTCCAGGGACGTCTGCGCACACATTGTCCAGTTGTTACTGGCTAATTGTAAGAGTTTGTCTTTTATTTTTAATTTCTTTAATCTTAGTGGTTCTAGAGGTCTTTCATTAACCTAATTTGTAGATCCCTCGTGGGTGGGTTTTACTTTGTATTCTACTAGTACTTTATGTTGTTTTTTTTTAGGAAAGTTATGAATTTACTCCAATCCGTTTTGTTGTTTGTTATTTCACTTTTCCTTAATAGCTGGGTCAGCCGATCCATGTTCATAATCTCTGTGGCTTTGATGATCCATGCGTCGAGCGTTGCTGTTTCTTTGCCTTTCCATGTTTTAGCTATACAGATTCTGGCCGCGGTGGTCAGGTAAAAAAGGATTTTCTCATCGTTTCTATTCATATCGTTGGTGTTCATTCCTAGTAGAAATAGTTCAGGTCTAAATTCTATTTCAATTTCCAGTATGTCTTTGATTTTTTGGTGTATCAGCCTCCAGAGTTTCTTGATCTTCTTGCACTCCCACCACATGTGACTAAAGGTTCCTTTTTTCCTCCGGCATCTCCAGCAGTTCTTATCCGATTTTCCTTTGCTGTATTTAGCTATTTTCTCCGGGGTCTGGTACCAAAAATAAAACATTTTGATCCAGTTCTCTTTGATTTCAGTGGCGTATGCATATTTAAGTTTTTTATTCCAGATTTCCTCCCACTCAGACATGGTAATTGTACGCCCGATCATCTTAGCCCATTTCACCATAACTTCCTTGACCTGTTCTTCTTCGGTAGCCCATACTAGTAGTTGTTGGTAGAGATTTTTGATCGTCTTTCTCTCCGTTCTTAGTATCTTGTCCCAAACTTTGTCTTTTGTTTCGAACCCTATTTTTTTGTCTTCTTTGAAGTTTTCGCTAACTTGCCAATATTGGAACCATGAAAATTTGGGGTGTAGCTGCCTTATTTCTTCGAGTGATTTTAGTTTAATCACCTGATTGTCCATCTTCGTTAGCTGTCTGTAGGTCAGCCACTTTTCACTTGGTGTTTCTCTCCGCTGTTCTGCCTCGTTTGGCGCTATCCAAAGTGGAGTTCTTGTGTACCATCGCTCCTTGTATTTTTTCCAAGTTTTTAGCAACGATGCTCTAAGCAGATGGTTATTGAAGTTCCGTTCTTTTGGGGTTTTCCCTTTCCAAAGGTAAGCGTGCCATCCTTTGGCCAGGTCTTCTCCTTCCAAAGCCAGTAGTCTTTCGTCATTTAGCGTAGCCCACTCCCGGATCCATGCCAATGATGCTGCTTCGTAATAGAGTAGGAGGTCCGGGAGTCCCAGGCCTCCCCTTCTAGGCTCGTCGCTAAGATTTCTGAATTTGATTCTGGCCTTCTTATTTTGCCATATGAATCTATTCAGTTCCTTTTGCCAGTTTGTTATCATTTTTGTTGTTTTGACCACTGGAATCATTCGGAACAGGTACAGTACTTCTGCAAGAATATTCATTTTTGCCACTGCGACCCTACCTAGGAGGGATAGATTTAATCTTGACCAGTATCTCATTTTTTCTTTTAGAATTTTCCATTTATTCTCGTAGTTATTTTTTACTAATTGGGCATTACTGGAGGTTATCTGTATCCCCAAGTATTTTACCTTTGCGGCAACTTCCACCCCCGTCTTTCCCCTTAATTCCTCCTTCCTTTCCTTTGACATGTTTTTAACTAAGAATTTGGTTTTGTCTTTATTAATCTTTAGACCCGCTACTTCACCGAAGTCGGTGATTTCCGCCCACCATTTCTCCCAATGACTTAGAGGCTCCTCGATGATACACATCACATCGTCGGCAAACGCTGCCACCTTATAACTATGTGATTTCACTTTAAGGCCCTTGATCTCTTTGTTGTTTCTAATACTGTCCAGCAGTACCTCCAGGGTCAGGATGTAAATTAAAGGGGACAGCGGGCAACCCTGCCTAGTTCCTCTATTTATATTTATTGGATTTGATGTTTGCCCATTCACAATAATGTGTGCCAGTTGTTGCGTGTAGATGGTCCTAATCCCATTTATAAAGTGGAAGCCCGCATCCATTTCTTTTAGTAGTTCTATTATGAATCCCCAATTGACCCTGTCAAATGCCTTCTCCGCGTCGAGGAACAGTAGTCCCGCCTCTTTTTGGTTGTGCCTATTGTAGTACTCTAATGCATTGAGAATTAGCCTTATATTGTTGTTTATCTTCCGTCCTGGTAGGAAGCCGGTCTGGTCTTTGTGTATTCTTGCACTCAATACCTTTTTTAATCTGGCGGCTATCACACCCGCAAATATCTTATAGTCTCCGTTAAGGAGAGATATTGGTCGGAAGTTTTTAGTTTTAGTGTTGTCTTGTTCTTCCTTAGGAATTAGGGTTATAAGTGCTACTTTCCACGTATCTGGAATTTTTCTGTCCTTCATTGCTCTGTTTACTACTCTAGTTAGCTGTGGTGTTAGTATGTCACTGAATGTCTTATAGTACTTATTTGTGAGCCCATCCGGGCCGGGGGATTTATCCGTTGCTAGACCCGCAATTGTTGTTTTTACTTCCTCTTCTGTTACTTCTCTGTTTAACATTTCTCTCTCTTCGTCGGATAGCTTCTTTATGCCTCGTTTTCCTAGATACCGGATTACTTTTTCTTTAGGTATATTATCGTCGGTGTATAGTTTTTTATAAAACTTACGAAATTGTTCTTCTATTTCTTTCTGCTTAGTATAGCACTTCTCTCCATCCTCTATTTTGATTATTTGCTGTTTAGACTTCTTCCTTCTTATTTTCCAAGCCAGAAACTTCCCTATTTTGTTAGCATTTTCAAATTGATTCTGTCTCATGTATTTTATTTTTTTACTTATTTCTTCTAGTTGTAGCGAATCAGCTTTTTTCCTTAGTATCTCAAATTGCAGCTTTAACTTCTTATCTTCTGGTCGCTTTTTAACTTGTAGAGAAGAAATAAGGAGAGAAAGAAGGAAGGAGAGAGAAAAAGGGATAGCAAGCGCCACAGAAAAATTATTGGGCAAGAATAACAAGCTTCTACCCCTCTCCTCAGGGAACGAGGAGGGGGTTTCCGAACATAGAGGTCACAAGGCACAATGTAAGAGTCTTTGGGAGAAGAAGAAAAACGAGGAAAACAGCTGAAAAGACGTGGTAAATTGAATCCAAAGACTGAAAGGCCGAAAGTATGCAAGAGAGAGAGAGAAAGAGGATCGTCTAAGGCTCTCTGTCAGTCTCTTTAAGACACTTTAATGAATCCAAAGCCCCCAACTGGATCTGGAGGAAGGAAACTGTGCGTTTCTGGGGCTCCTGTGAAGTTTTTTCTCCTTTGCACAGCAGTGCGGGGATACATACAATATTGTGGAACCAGGATATAAGTGTGAACATTACCAACTGTATAAATGCCCACTGGATAAAGGGATAATTGTGCAGATAAACCAGACCAGCTGTGAAAACCCCGGAGCGTGGAGGCGGCGCTGACGTGGAGCAGACGTGGAGACATCTTGATCCGGATCGAGCCGAGAGCAGAGAGGAGGGCGGCGCCGGGACCCGGACGTGACGCGCCGACGCACGGACGCTGGGAGGGACGTCGGAGCGTTGGAGCGCGCGTTGGGGCGCGCGCGCGGCTCCGAGCGCCTGACGTCAGACGCAGGGAGGAGCGGAGGAGCGGAAAACAGCGAGACCGGCGGAACAGGCCCAGCGGGTAGCGAACCTACCCAGCAAGGAACGGAGAATAGCAGAAGCAAAACTGGGGGATCCGGGAGGGGGGCGAGGGGAGGGAGGGGGAGAGACGGAGAGAAGGAAGCACTGTGAAGAGGAAGAGAACGACACACCGGAAAATGAGGTAATGAGGCAACCAATTTAGGAGGGGAGAAAGCAGGTGCAGAGACTGGAAAACCGTTGGAGAGTGGTGAGCAGAGGGGGAAGAGGAGTAGAGGAGGTGAGAGAAAGTTCGGAAACGAGGATACAGGCAAGGAAAGAAAGCAAAAAGACCCAAAGGGGAAGGGGGAAGTACCAAATGGTGACTCAAAGACTAAAATCTTAAACTGCGGGACGCAAGCCAGAGTCGGCCCCCGCACCCCTTAACACTCCCCTGCCCCATACATCGACTGCCCTGTACTGGAGAAAGTGGACTCTCTACCTAAAATAAGCGACGGATCAAACTGGCATCCAGCCAGGACGAAGGAAAAAAACTAAGAACTGAAAGCACCGGTGCAAGCTGCTCCTCATAACTTAAATATAAAGTGCGAGT
The DNA here is from genome assembly GCF_037176765.1 of Anolis sagrei. Lineage (NCBI taxonomy): Eukaryota > Metazoa > Chordata > Lepidosauria > Squamata > Anolidae > Anolis > Anolis sagrei. The sequence goes on from NC_090024.1 coordinate 229,113,693, forward strand.
TTTGTTTTTTTTTTTTTTTTTTTCTTTTTCCTTTTCCTTTCTTCTCTTTTCTTCTTTTTCCTCTCCTTTTTCTTTTCTTTTCTCTTATCTCTCTCTGTGTACTCTCTCCTCCCCCCACCGCTCCCTCCCGCTCTTTTCCCTCCCCCATTTCCGCCTGTCCTCCGCCCGCGTGCTCTTCCCTACCCATACCCCCCCATACCTATTCCTCTCTAAGTAGAAAGCAACGAAACCCCATTGAGAAATAGACAAAAGCATTAGTAGATCCAATAACAGAGTCAACCCACCAAGGCGGTTACTTTGCATTGTGCCCACCCTATTACTTATAGATTGTTATATGGTTGTTGATATGCAATATGTGTTTGTGTATGTAATATTGATGGTAAGCGAACGTGAATTGAAATAAGCAAAGGTGTCACAGCCTGAACTATTGGGAATTAAGCGAGTATATTATAGCACTGTTTATTATAGCACTGTACAATAAGATACATGTTGTAGAATTACTTTTGTTGCTACTTCATAACTGCAATTTTGCTACTCTTATGAATCATAATGTAAAATATCTGACATGCAGGATGTATTTTCACTGGACCAAATTTGGCACAAATACCTGATATGCCCAAATTGGAATACTGATGGGGTTGTGGGGGATTGATTTTGTCATTTGGGAATTGTAGTTGCTGGGATTTATAGTTAATCAACAATCAAAGAGCGCTCTGAAGTCCACCAATGATGGAATTGAACCAAACTTGGCACACAGTACTCCCATGATGAACAGAAAATACTGGAAGGGTTTGGTGGACATTGATCTTGAGTTTTGGAGTTGTAGTTCACCTACATCCAGGGAGCACTGTGGATTCAAACTATAATGGATGTGGACCAAACTTAGCACATATACTCAATATGCCCAAATGTGAACTGGTGGAGTTTGGGGAAAATAGACCTTGACATTTGGGAGTTGTAGTTGCTGGGATATATAGTTCACCTATGAACAAAGAGCATTCTGAACCCCATCAATGATAGAATTGGACCAAACTTCCCACACAAAACCCCCATGACGAACAGAAACTACTGTGTTTTCTGATGGTCTTTGATGATCCCTCTGACACCCCCTCGCGACCCCCTCCCCATTGAGAAACGTTGCCTTAGATTAGCAGATACTGTACTATTATCAGAGGGAGGGAAGGAGGTTGTATTTCTGACTGCAAATTATGCTTGCAAATAGCAGAGGGTAACAATGGAAAAACTTTGTTTGGCAATTAAAGGACAGACTATTTACTGTGCAAATTTCTGTCAATGATTCATACCAGACATGAGTCATAATATCCCTTCTAAAGCACATGTAGTTTACGAAAACACTGGAGTCTATTAATAAGTGCTCCCTGTTTTCTTTATCATTATCTTTCTGATAGACTTTAAATCTTGATGTAGAGTGAAGACTACCTGCAATACGACTGCCCTCCATATCAGAATGACACCACCTGCTCAGCACTGGAGTTCATTCAATTTAGCACTATTTAAAAGATGGCTAATGGTGACAAGGAAATGGCATCTCTGTTGGATCCTGCTGAACTAAGAACTTCAAGATATTTTGTGGTAAGCTTATCAGTGTTGATAATTATGTTGAAACTGTTAACGAGTTGTCAAAAGCCTGATGAATGGACACTGCCATGTTAGAAAATGGGGTTGAAAGCAGAATGCTCCATTGCACTTCTTTAGGATCAGGATGTTAACTATGTGGCTTGGATTTGGAGAATGTATTCTCCTTTGCACTATTTATTTTTTTCTAATACATTAGCACTTGTCATTCCAACTTGTTTCACTGAAAGAAGGCATGTTCTTCCTTTTGGAATAAATAAGCTTCACTGAAGACTGACAGGTCGGAGGTTCGAATCTGGGTAGAAAGCATGGATGAGCTCCCTCTTTTAGCTCCAACTCCCCATGCAGGGAAATGAGAGGAACCTCCCACAAGGATGGTAAAACATCAAAAACATCTGGGTGACCCCTGGACAATGTCCTTGCAGATGGCCAATTCTCTCACATCAGAAGCAACTTGCAGTTTCTCAAGTCGCTCCTGACATGAAAAAAGTGTGTTTACTTTCAGGCCAAGGCTCATAGTTTGCCTCCTACAGGAGTGTAGGCCAGACTCCTTCCTCCTGTGGGATTGTATTTATGTGACTTGTGGCTTCCACATAGGTAGAACATGGAGATGCTAAACATTCTGTGAGATGGCAATGTTTATTCAATGTTCATTATGCTTTGATGGCCACAAAGGCAGCATTTACCTAGAGATACTGCTTCAGAAGTACAAATAGTTGGCTAATGTTTCCAAATATGCTGCACGAGGACCAGTGTCACATGAGGCAGCTGCCGACATCCCCACCCCATATAACCTTTTAATAATAAATATCGCATTTTATGAAATCATATATCACTGACTTTTGAGATATGAGTCCTTATTAAAAGGGTGAATGCCTCATATACTCACAATATCCTGATCTGACATATATTTTTTTTTAGTTAGAGACATCTTGAGATAACACGTTCATATATTTAGTATGGATTTGTGATTTATAGACTGTACCTGAATATGTTTCTCACAGCAGAAATAAAAAACAATGCCCCCCCCCCCCCGAAATGAATCATAGAGTTGGATGAGACCTTGTAGGAGACATCCAGTTCAACCCCCTTCCAAGAAGCAGGAAAATCACATTCAAAGCACCCCCAACAGATGGCCATCCAACCTCTGTTTAAAAGCCTCCAAAGAGGGAGCCTCCACCACATTCTGGGGAAGAGAGTTCCACTGCTGAACGGCTCTCTCACACAGAGTTAGGAAGTTCTTCCTTATGTTCAGGTAGAATCTCCTTTCCTGAAGTTGAAGCCATTGTTCCATGTCCTAGTCTCCAGGGCAGCAGAAAACAAACCTGCTCCCTCCTCCCTGTCTTCCCTTCACATATTTATACATGGCCATCATGTGTCCTCTCAGCCTTCTCTTCTGCAGGCTAAACATGCCAAGCTCTTTAAGGCGCTCCTCATAGGGCTTGTTCTCCAGACCCTTGATCATTTTAGTCGCCCTCTTCTGGACATATTCCAGCTTGTCAACATCTCCCTTCAATTGCAGTGCCCAGAATTGGACACAGTGTGATTCCAGGTGTGGTCTGACCAAGGCAGAATAGAGGGGTAGCATGACTTCCCTGGATCTAGAAGCATAATCCAAACATCCAGGAAATTGTGTGTTAATGAAACACAAATGAGAAGACCTCTGGCATATCTGTACTCTGCCCTCCCTTTTCAGTTAGCTACTTGAGTCCTCTATTACTAGAAACAAATCTTTAATTAGATTCTTCCATCTGCTTTATACATGCAGAGATGCTGGTAAGCTGTGAATAATAATGATCAGCTGATTCTGTGTGAGTTAAAAAGGAAGGAAAGTATTTCATATTAAAGACAAGTAGTTTTAGAACCATGGATGCAAAAGTAAAGTGAAATATTATAACCATGGATATTTTGAAATAAAGTGAAATATTGCACAACACTATTACTCTGAAGTGAAAAAAGAGAGCGAAGTCTATCTGTTAGAATCCAAAGAACTGGTTCATTAACAGCTTATTTCCAAAGATGTCAGCTGATAGGAATCCAGTATTTGATGAAATTTGAGGTTTAAAATTCTGTTTGTGGGAAACAATGCATAGCGTTTGAAGGAAGTCATAGGGAGGAGGGAGTGAACTTGTTTTGTGCTGCCCTGGAGACTGGCACGCGGAACAATGGCTTCCAACTACAAGAGAGGAGATTCCATCTGAACATGAGGAAGAACTTCCTGACTGTGAGAGCCATTCAGCAGTGGAACTTTCTGCCCGAAGTGTGGTGGAGGCTCCTTCTTTGGAAGCTTTTAAACAGAGGCTGGATGGCCATCTGTCGGGAATGCTTTGAATGCAATTTTCCTGCTTCTTGGCAAGGGGTTGGACTGGATGGCCCGTGAGATTTCTTCCAACTCTGTGATTCTATGATTCTAAGGAGCTGATTATTAAAAAACAATTTTAATTGCTTTGACCTGTACTTTTGAGTCACTTAAAAGTGCCATTTTCTAAGTGAGGGAACTAGGTGCCTGATTATATGTAGCCTGTCCTATAAATAGTCTGACTGCACTTTGGGTGATCCACTAACCTGCTGATATTTGCTATCTGAAGTTGTCTGGAAAAGTCCATAAACAAGTTTTAAGTAAAGGTTAAAACCATATATATAGGTAAGGAAGTGATGACATGCTGAAAAATAGTCATGAGTCGTCTTCGGGCTGAGAAAGGCGGCATAGAAATGCAGTAAATAGTTTGATCTGTGCATGACCGTTTGCCAATGAATGTTTGTTAAAGGTATAAATATGGCCGTATATACCTTGCTTAAGGGTTGCAGTTTTGGACTAATGTGAGTTGGGCTGCCACCTTTGTCCTAATTGTAAAACCAGTAAAGAACCTTAAAATTCATTTTGTCTTGTTTGCCGGCTTCATTTGCTTCACGTCTAAATGGACTCCATTGATTCCACTACATTTTAATCAAAAATACGATGTCCCATGTAATAGATTATTATAACAAAGCAACCTGATAAAATTCAATATAAACTGTATTTATTGAAATCAAAGGAAATACATTCTTGTCTGACTTGCTGATGCATGTTTGGGAACATTGAGGAGTGCTCCCTGTACTTATTCAAAGACACGTTGTTTGTATATTGGCCTTGCCTGTGAGCTCAGAAAACACATGTAAAAAATACAGTGCACATCAGTGTTCCCACCCGCTTGCCTTATCCTACTCATCACTTGGCAGAGCCATGTTTATTTTATTCCAAATTAAATAGTGAGGTAAGTTGAGCACCCTTTATCTGGAATTCTAACATTCAAATACTGCAGCATTTTCCACAGGGGTGACTGAGGACACCTTTATGCAGCCCTAAAACCTGTGCCAAAGTGGGTTTAAATATATAAAATTATTTTCATGCTATGCATATGAGGTATATATGAAACATACATAAATGTTGTGTTTAGAGTTCTATCTCATTTCCAAGATTTTTCATTATGTACATGTAGGTAAATACAGATTTCCATAAATAAATAAATAAATAAATAAATAAATCAAAACACTTCTAGCCCCAAACGTTTTGAATAAGTTATCCTCAATCTATACATTGACTTATGAAAACAATATTTGATGAATTTCCAGGCAGAATATGACAATTGTATAACAGCCAATGAAAAACTTTTATACGCATGTGCTGAAATCTGGCGTAGAGACAAAAGAATCAAGCAACATGAGCTCTACCCAATTATAGTTGCATAGTTCAAAAACCTTGGCCTGCATACTATTTTAGCAAATATATTTTGCATATAACAGTTTTCTTCTAGGTGCAGTGGTTCTCAACCTGGGGTCCCCAGATGTTTTTGACCTACAACTCCCAGAAATCCCAGCCAGTTTACCAGCTGTTAGGATTTCTGGGAGTTGAAGGCCAAAAACATCTGGGGACCCCAGGTTGAGAACCACTGTCCTAGTGGTACATTCCTGCTGGGAGGAAAGACATTGCACTTTTCCCCCAAATGTGTATCGCCGTACGAATTTAAATAATCTTTTTTTAGGTGACAGGTGCATAAATATATGTGAAATCCTTATATTCTTATTTATATTTGAGTGTATCTTATCCCAATAAACTGGACATTCTATTGTCATGTGAGCGAAAAGCCCTATGTGCACACAATCTGTTCATATATATCCTGAGTTTCTATATATAAAAGCAGAAAACTTGATAGAAGCGCAATTATTCTGATTTTCTTCTGTTTTTTTCTTTCTGTTTTTGTGTTTTTACTATCACATATCATACTGAGGAAAATGCTATTTTCTGAATACTTATGAACCAGCTATGGTTGGCATGTTTATCTTGATTAAAGTTGCACTCTCTTCCATAAGCCAGTTTCAACTTTTAATGGTCTTATACTTTTTCCAGGTTCCTCTCTATGCATACTTCTTCTTACGTCTTGCTAGGGAAAAAATAAAAAAAAAGTTTCAGAATATTTTGCCATTAGGCACAGCGCAACACATTATTATTATTATTATTATTATTACTATTATCACAAAAGCATAGTATGTCACAGCAAACGAGATCTATATGCTGGATTTCGTATCCCAAAATCACAAGTCGAACACTTCCCAAGCGTCTAGGACTGTGTGATGTATTATTATTATTATTATTATTATTATTGTTATAATAATAATAATAATAATAATTTTATTATTATATAATTCTTAGCAGAATCTAAAGATAAATCTCATCGGTGGTCTTCTATGCTTTCCTTTCGCTCTCAGCTGGCTTTGTATGCTCTATTGCAAAATGTTCAGCTATTCATGATCATCATCATCATTTAATTACTTATTAATCACCCTCCATCCAAGATGCTCTAGGCGATTTACAAGCTAAAATTGTAAAGGATAAAAATATATACATACAGATATTGATAAAATTAACAAAGATCAAAAGCTCTAGTAAAAAGCCAGGTCTTAAGTGCTAGGGTAAAAGGCCCTAACTCACGCATGGCTCTCATATAGGGAGGCAAGGAATTCCACAAGGCAGGGGCAGAAATAGAAAAAGCCCTGCGTCTGGTCCTTTCCAAGTGCACTTCTCTAGGACCCGGTATATAAAGTTAGTCATGTTGGGATGGTCGTTGTGACCTCCGATGATGGGAGAATGAGAGACGGTCCTTAAGATGATGAGGTCTTCTCTTCACAGACAGCCATCTGGTGAAATGGTGCCTAAGCATAAGGTATTTAGTATAATTGCAGATTTTTTTTTTTTTGCACTGGGGCAGGGAAGATTGTTTTGACAATTATTTTAAGAGAGGTGGCATGGCTAGTCCAATGCCATGTCAAAATCAAGCCTTTTAGTGAAGAGTAGGGCTTGATAGAATGTCTGGGAATTTCTGCAGTGTTTGTGGAGCCACTCGAGAGGAAACATATATCAGTGGGTTGTTGTGTGTTTTCTGGGCTGTATGGCCATGTTCCAGAAGCATTCTCTCCTGACGTTTCGCTTACACCTATGGCAGGCATCCTTGGAGGTTGTGAGACCACACAACCTCTGAGGATGCCTGCCATAGATGCAAGTGAAACGTCGGAAACTCACAACAACCCAGTGATTCCGGTCATGAAAGCCTTCGAAAATATATTAAACATGTATCAGTCATCATTACTTTTAAAAAGCTGTTTCCTGAGTGAACACATTTTTTCTCTGCTTACTAACATACTGAATATTGAAAATGTGGCCCTTAGGTTTCGCTAAAGCACTATCAAAAACAATAACATTAAAAAGGCAAGAAAAAAACACTGCTTTACTTACTCCACAGCCAGTTTGTTAGTTGTTCCCCAAGGAAGTAGAAGGTTACCATGATAACGAAAGTGACAAAGAAAAATATTACCATCCCACCTGGACTGAGCACTCCTAGAACTGGATACGCCCAAATCCCAGATTTATAGTGAACCCACAATATCCTTTAAAAAAAAGAGAGAGATAAATATTATGGTCTTGGGTAGGACTGAAATATTCACACTGAAATATCTTTCAAGTGAAGCAGGGAGCTGGAATGAGCCCTAAAACAGAATAGGAAAGCAACTAAGATAAGAAACAATAATTTTGGCCAAAGGAACTATCAAGTCCAGCACTGTTTTCAATCCAACCTATTCACAGCACTGGTTGAGATAGATAAGGTTTATTGCCAGCATCAATATTTTGTAGAATTTCATAGTTATGAAGAAAAAGATAAAGTGCGTGTGAACAAGATCTAATACATTCATGGTAATCCTTATCAGAGGTCTATGAGACCAGCAAAGAACGAGCCCAGGGCTTATTTGTTGTTTAAGAGGAAGTTCTCAGAATTTGGAACTGGATGCAGCCATAACTTTTAGTTGTTGGCCCTGGGCATATAATATTATGGTTATAGCATTACTAGCATAACACAAATAACAGAGCTTAGGAAACAATATAGGGCACAGAGAAATGTTAGCTATTGAGGAGATGGAGCTTATCAGGCTCACTAAAACAGATCCATATACTGTTGAATCTTTAATTCTAATTTTACACCAACAATGAGATATAAAGAGCCATAAAATTGTAATTGTTAGCTGATTGCATGCCCTTATTTCTGAAGTCACAAGCAAATACAACTCTCTGAAAGGAGAGAGAGGAAACAAATACAAAATTATAATAATTATTACATTATTATTATTCATTGCACATACAAAACGATAAACATTATCTAAATTTGGATTTCATTAAAGACGCTGGTTCCACAATGCTTGACACTAATTTAAATAGAATATACATGATCATTTAACTTTCACAGTTAAAACATTTGGGAGTAAAAATTCTTACATTTTAATTGGATCATAAATCTGTGCTTATAATAATTTAATTAATGATATTTGACTAATATGCATTGTCTAGATAACATTTGTAAAATTTTCTAACTTGTTATTTGGAAAGCCAGCATTTTGTAGTGGCTTAAGAAAGGAATAACCATGCCAGTGACCACAGCTTGAATTCCCATTCAGTCATGAAAAGCCATTAGGTGAATCTCGACAAGTCAAATTGTCTCAGCCTCAGATGAAAGCAAAGGCAAACCCTCTCTGAACAAATCTTGCCAATAAAGCCCCAGGATCGGTTTGCTGTAAGTTAGAAATGACTTGAGGGCCACAACAACAACACAAGTGCCTTAGAGCCCTTCCACACAGCTTTATATCCCGGAATATCAAGGCAGAAAATCCCACATTATCTGACTGTGGACTCAGATAACCCAGTTCAAAGCAGATATTGTGGGATTTTCTGCCTTGATATTCTGGGATATAAGGCTGTGTGGAAGGGCCCCTGGATGAATTATAGTAAATCATTTGGAGGAAGCCACTGCAGAGATGTATCTGTGTGATGATATCCAAATGAATGCTTCCTCAGATTCTTAAAACAAATGTGTCAAGTTAATTGTCTGAGCAACAATGAGTAAGAAAGATTCTACTGTAAAAGGCAAAAAGTAAATACCTACCAGACGAGGTATGTAACTGCAAAGAAGGCAAGTCCAAAAATTCCTTTAATCCTACTGGGATACTTGTGAGGACATATATACAGCTCTATGAATAGCAGTGGCAGAATTGTAGTATGCTAAAAATCAAAACCACACACAAGGACATGAGGTAAATATTTAAACAATAGTATTGATCGTTACATTGATTTCAGCAGTGCTATAATATTATATACTAATTCTTTGTGCTGTGTTTATCACAAGGGAAATATGGTTTTTCCAAAAAGAGAATTTTTTGTCAGTTTCCTTCTTTCTCCCGCAAATGGAGCTTCTGTATCTGTGGTTAGAAAGTTATGCTGGAAATACAGTGCATACATGAATGTATTGTGCAATGAGAAATATAAAGTTAGTGTGTGATATAAAAGCCCTAGAAATTCATAAAACACAATTTTTAAACATCATTTTAGATATTTATGATGCATTCCTACATCCAAGTTTTGCTGGCTTATGCGTGGTGGGGCTACAGGAAGAAGTTCTGCTATCTCAGAAGAAGTTGACATGGACTGCATACAGATACAGTATGCTGATGCAACTTTGCAGTCTGCAGAACTCTTTGGCATTCGTGTTCAAAATAGGACAGAGAGGTAGGAAGGGTATGTCTGTCCTATTTTGAAAACTAAGGCCATGAGGGGACAAGAGCCAGTGTGGGAGCCCCAGGTAATGCAATGGGTTAAACCCTTGTGCCGGCAGGACTACTGACCAACAGGTTGGCAGTTTGAATCCGGGGAGTTGGGTGAGCTCCCATCTCAGCTCTAGCTTCCAATATGGGGACATGACAGAAGCCTCCCACAGGATTGTAAAACATCAAACATCTGGCCGTCCCCGGGCAAAGTCCTTGCAGATGCAGAATTATCTCATCCCAGAAGCGACTTGCGGTTTCTCAAGTCATTTCTGGCATGGAAAAAAAATGGGAGTGAGGGAGAAAATACTGCCTACCCTGCTTGGCTTTCCAGAAGCAACAACTTGTTTTGATGGTACTATGATATTATTTATTTATTTATTTATTTATTTATTTCTGCTGCTTATACCCCGCCCTTCTCACCCCCGAGGGGGGACTCAGGGCGGCTTACAAAAAGAAGGCACAATTCGATGCCCTTATCCAAACACATACAAATATAAAAACAATTACAATAGTTAAACAATTAACAGATTAAAACATCAATATATAGCACAATAGCACATCAATAAACAGTCTCATGGTCAGTGTTCCGCGTTCCATAGGTCCAATAGGTTTCTTCATTATTTGCCCATCATTATGGTCTTTCTTTTTAGCTGCCAGAGTTTCCAAAAGCCTGGTCCCACATCCAAGTTTTCAGCTTTTTCCTGAATGAGAGAAGGGAAGTCGCTGATCTGATCTCCCCAGGGAGTGAGTTCCACAGGTGGGGGGCCACCACTGAGAAGGCCCTGCTCCTCGTCCCCGCCAGTCTCACTTGTGATAAAGGCGGGGTCGAGAGCAGGGCCTCCCCAGAAGATCTTAGACTCCGAGGTGGGATGTAGAGGGAGATCCGTTCGGACAGATACACTGGGCCGGAACCGTATAGGGTTTTGTAGGTTAAAACCAGCACCTTGAATTGCGCTCGGAATTGGATCGGCAGCCAGTGGAGCTGGCATAACAGGGGGGTGGTATGCTCCCTGTATGCCGCTCCGGTGAGCAATCTGGCTGCCTCCCGTTGGACTAGTTGGAGTTTCCGAGCAGTCTTCAAAGGCAACCCCACGTAGAGTGTGTTGCAGTAATCCAACCGGGATGTGACAAGAGCGTGGACCACCGTGGCCAGATCCGACTTCCCAAGGTACGGGCGCAGCTGGCGCACAAGTTTTAATTGTGCGAAAGCTCTCCCGGCCACCGCTGAGACCTGGGGTTCCAGGCTCAGCGATGACTCCAGGATCACTCCCAAGCTGCGAACCTGCGTCTTCAGGGGGAGTGTAACCCCGTCTAACACAGGCTGTAACCCTATACCCTGCTCGGCCTTACGATTGACCAGTAGGACCTCGGCCTGACGATTGACCAGAGTGGGGAGGGGGCGCTGTATCCCTTTAAAATAAAAACATGCTCTCCACTCCTTTTCTTTTGAAGTCAAAGTGCCGTTCTCTTTTTGTTTGTGCTGTGAAAAACAAGCATTTGCTGACATGAGAGAAAAATTCCAATAATACAGTCACAAATTCTGGGTACAGAAGATGTGAACAACAAAAATAGGGGGCAAACGAAGCTCACATATTCCCCAAACTTGGTTTAATGTGAAATATGATTAGGTTCACAGATCATGTCTCCAGAACAGTTACTTTTTAATCAGAGTAATAATGAAAACACTCCATGTACTTAAGTATTTACTTTGCTTAGAATTATTATATCAATGTACCACTTACCATTCACTTACCATAGAGTGATTAAGCCAACTTGGATTAATGTCATCAAGCTCTTTAGGGTACACTAGTTCTCTGTCATATGCATAAAGGCCCCAGAAAGCAACAGCTACAAACTGAGAGAAAAACATTCAAACATGAATAATTAATATATGATACAAATGGTAATTATGGGTATCTAAAAAAATTAACATCAAAATATTTGCATTGCTCTTCCACTTTCCTCTTCACAAACAGACCATTTTGCATTATGGATATAGTATATTATTCTTTTCATTTAATCTTCAGATAGATTAATAAAAACTCTTAATTTCATGTTATATAGTGTTAGGATCACATAACACCATATAACATTACATTAACCCTGTGTCTCTGATAGGCCAATGCTCCAACTACAGGATTTCTCTAACAAGTTAAACAAGTTAAACAACAAGTTAAACATGAGCCAACAATGTGATGTGGCGGCAAAAAAAGCCAATGGGATTTTGGCCTGCATCAATAGAAGCATAGTGTCTAGATCTAAGGAAGTAATGCTACCCCTCTATTCTGCTTTGGTTAGACCACATCTGGAATATTGTGTCCAATTCTGGGCACCACAATTCAAGAGAGATGTTGACAAGCTGGAAAGTGTCCAGAGGAGGGCGACTAAAATGATCAAGGGTCTGGAGAACAAGCCCTATGAGGAGCGGCTTAGGGAACTGGGCATGTTTAGCCTGAAGAAGAGAAGGCTGAGAGGAGATATGATAGCCATGTATAAATATGTGAGAGGAAGCCACAGGGAGGAGGGAGCAAGCTTGTTTTCTGCTTCCTTGGAGACTAGGACGCGGAACAATGGCTTCAAGCTACAAGAGAGGAGATTCCATCTGAACATTAGGAAGAACTTCCTGACTGTGAGAGCCGTTCAGCAGTGGAACTCTCTGCCCCGGAGTGTGGTGGAGGCTCCTTCTTTGGAAGCTTTTAAGCAGAGGCTGGATGGCCATTTGTCAGGGGTGATTTGAATGCAATATTCCTGCTTCTTGGCAGGGGGTTGGACTGGATGGCCCATGAGGTCTCTTCCAACTCTATGATTCTATGATTCTATGATTCTATGATTCATATGCTTCATGGCATATTATAAACCACGGGTTCTCAAACTAAGGCCTGTGGGCCGGATGCGGCCCTCCAAGGTCATTTGCCTGTTCCCTTCCCTAAACTTTAGACTTAAGTTTGCCCTAAGTTTGAGATTACTTGACGGCACACAAAAACAATCCTAATTAACTTGACTATTTCATCATCCAAAAGTAGGCCCACACTTCCCATTGAAAGATAGAGAAGTTTATGTTGGTGAAAATTGTTCTTCATTTAAAATATTGTTTTGTCTTCATTTCTTTTGTGTTTTTGCTTTTGGTTTTTTTTTTGTTTTTTTTTGCATTACAGATATTTATATTTATTTATTTATTTATTTGCTGCATTTATTAACCGCCGCTCTCAGCCCTGGGGCGACTCGCGGCGGTGTACAACATACAAAAGACAGTTTACAATGAACCAACATGACAAAAACCAACATATCACTACTACACAAACATCTAATTACACTAAAATAATCCGCTTCGTCTTATCGATATATGTGCAGTGTGTATAGGAATTAGTTCATTTTTTTCCCCCAAACTACAGGTCACCCTCAAAAGTCTGAGGAACCGTGGACCCGCCACCCCCCCCCCCCCAAACTTAAAAAGTTTGAGGACCTCTGTTATAAACCATTGGGAATATACAGTATTACAGTTATAATGTAATCTCAGAAGTTGCTTTTTATCAAGCAAGAGAAACTGTCAATAGTGTATTAGAAAATAATATAACAACAACAAAACAAAACACCAGCTCCCTCACCATAAGAATTTCATGTTGACTGAGAGTTTCTTGTTGCTTCTGTTTACATAACAATAATAGTTAACAGCAATCGTGCAATTAAGATGTTCCACCATATAAATCAGGCATGTGCAAACTAAGGCCTGGGGGCCGGATGCAGCCCCCTGGGTACTTACCTCAGGCCCTCCTCCTCTTTTTCCTTGTCCTCTTGGCATAAGACACGGTGGCCCGCCACATTCGAGGCAGGAAGGCATGCAGCAGCTGAGAGTCCTCTGGAGTGCTCTCAGCCATTGCGTATCTTGCCTTCCTCCTGGCACAAGGATGGTGCAAGTGGCCCCATCCTTATGCCCGGAGGATGGCTCGAGAAGATACACTCTGGTGACGGCTCTCTGGAGCACTCTCAGCCACTGCACTGTCTCACCCTCCTTCAGGCATAATGCCAAGAGGACAGCCCAAGGATTGGGAAGGAGGATCAAGAATTGGGAGGGGGGATTGGGGTGCATTCACTGCTTGTCTTGCCTTTCTCCCAGCATAAAGACGGGGGTGAGCAGCCCTGTCCTTATGCCAGGAGGACAACCTGAGGATGACCCAGGCCCTTCCCTGCCCTCTCCTGGCCCAGCCTGCAATGCGGCCACAAGGCAAAAAAGTTTGCCCATTCCTGATATAAATGATGTTAACACCCTTCAGTTTTCTCTCAAGTGGGATTCTGTAATGTAGTATATAATTTTCTAGACAATACTCATCAATGCATAAGTAGATGTTAAGTAGATATATTAGCATACTGGGCTTTTCTCGAGTGGACATAGCTTGCTCTAGTGGCAGGAATGATGCAGGGTGATATTTCATAATGAGATCTATAAAACACATTTTAAAATGGGGGTTCTATGTTATCTTTGAAAACATCGTAGCATTTCCTTGGCATGATAAAAGGCTCATTATTAGTATGAACCAAAAGCATTTGTTGTCATGACAATATTGTTGGAGTGGATCATAGAGGATAATAAAAACAGAGTGTTCTGGATGCACAATGGAACATATGCGAGATTCTTTTACCCCTGGAGACCCAGAGAAAACAGACCTAATGGTAAAACATTGAGTCCCACCCATAAGAGAAAAAACTACTTTTCACTGCAGCCTATAAACCATCATCATAGGAACACACAGTATTTGGCAAGTCTAAAAATACTGATATGATGGTGATTTGGTCCAAATCTAACCATGAAGCTGGTATGGTAGAATTGGGAACAGTTCCAGGTAGCATAAAGTGCATATGCTCATACTTCAAAAGCAGACATTCTTGAATTATATCTCTATCAGTGACTCCTAATCATTTTGAGATCGCAAAACCCTTTGACAGATCCCTTCTGCAGGAAACAGTGGATAGCTACAGTTTGCATGCATCACAGCAAGTCATTTTATTTATTGCTTTGCACTCTGATTTCTTTCATGGAGATTATACGAAATATTCACAACATTTGAAAATACTGTTTTAGTTTGAAATAAAATTAAAGAAGAAAATCACAGAAAGAGAAATTATTATTTCGACTCCCGAAAACTTATTCATGATCAAGAACCTCTAGTCTACACTTATAAGTACATGATGGATTATGCACAAAAAAGGGATAAATTATCAGGTTTCAAAGTGAACAAACACAAACCTCTCCCCCATACAACTATGAGAAATGTGCAAGCAGGAAAAATCAGTCGCACAATCTGCTCTCAGCCTTCATGACTTTTCCTAGTCTTATTGGCAGGGCAGTGGGGGGAAAATAATCAAACAATGTTACTAAATACACATGGAGCCTGGATACACATGGACCCTGGATAACAAACTGTATAGCTGTACAACCCTTTGTCCATGATATTAACAAAGACTTCAAAACCCAGCTACTTGCTAACAGTTACAATTAAAAGGATTACTCAATAATAATAATAATAATAATAATAATAATAATAATTATTATTATTATTGCGCAGACAGACTACAAGCAGAGGCATAACACTGTTGCTCAGATGATTCATTGGAACTTGTGCCACAAATACCATCTGCCTGCGACAAAACTGGTGGGATCACAAGCCGGAAAAAGTTACAGAGAATGAACATGTCAAGCTACTCTGGGACTTCTGAATTCAGACAGAGTTTTGGAGCACAATACTCCTGACCTCACAATCATGTTAAAAAACAAAGTATGGATTGTCGATGTTGCCATCCCAGGTGACAGCAGGATTGAAGAAAAACAACTGGAAAAGCTGACACGATACGAGGATTTAAAGATCGAACTGCAAAGACCTTGGCAAAAGCCAGTCAAGGTGGTCACAGTAGTGATTGGCACACTGGGTGCAGTGCCTAAAGACCCTGGCCTGCACTTAAACACAATTGGCATTGACAAAATTACCATCTGCCAGCTGAAAAGGCCATCCTACTGGGATCTGCACACATTATTCGCCGATACATCACACAGTCCTAGACACTTGGGAAGTGTGCAAAGTGTGATCCAATTTAACAGCCAGCAGTGTCTGCTGTGGACTCAACTTGTTGTGTTTCAAATAATAATAATAATAATAATAATAATAATAATAATAATAATAAATAGAGGGACTTGGGGTAGCTCACAAAACACTCAAGATGTGACATGCAAAATACAACAAGTGCAAATCAAAACATACGAGTAGACAATAAACAATCAACACAACATCACCAAATTCACGGTACTCCCTGGTAAAAACAATAACATACAGAAATAGTTGTAGATAAAACAACAGTATTCGATCTCAGAAGTATAAAGTGCTAATAAAGAATCTAAAGCTTACCAAGCCAATGGGGAATACAAATGCTGAGAAGATGAAATCCCTGATAGGCACCAATGCGCGTGACACAGTCTTCTCTTCCGAAGGGAGGCACAGAGCTACAGTATCAATTGTGGTACACAGTATATACAATATGTTCTGCAGGACCTATTAAATGACAAAGACATTGAATTACAGCGCATGATAAATACACTTGTATTGTTGAGAAATCAAATTATACTCATACACGATTTACTACGGGTGCTTGATTTTGGTGTGGATATGTTTATATCAATTTCAAGTTGTGATATAAAATTGATCTAAAAAGGAGTTGAAACATTAGTCATATTTGTAAAATCGGCATCTCTTTGTTGGACTAGAGCAAGCATGAGCAGTTTGTATGTCATGTTACCAATAAACAGTCCACTGTAACAAGCTTCCACTCCTTTAAATCAAGACCCATCTGGTAAGCATCCCACTGACCTTGCAAAATCTGCCATAAGTAATTCAAGGCATGTATTGCCATATGGAATAAGGCCCAAATCAATGTTTTATCCCCACTCCCTGTGAAGCCAGGTACAGGTTCAAAGATCACTTACAGCAGGCACAGGCAAACTTCAACCCACCAGGTCAAGGGGGAACAGGAAGAGGCCTGAGGCTGCTAGGAATTGTGGGAGTTGAATTCCAAAGCACTTGGATGGAAGACCCATGCCTGCTATAAAGGATCTGTTTTCAAAACCTCAAATAGAGGGCATGCCTTATCAGAGCAAACTCTTGTAGTCCTAGAAGTGTCAAGCTTTTTGCTTTGCAACTAAAGAAGAGGCACCTATCAATCACATGCCTAACAATGCAGCAAGTCAGGTGAACCTCTCGATATGTGATCGAAGGATATCTTGGCTAGAATCACTGGGTTGCTGTGAGTTTTCCAGGCTGCATGGCCATGTTCCAGAAACAGTCTCTCCCGACGTTTTGCAGACAGGAAATAATCAAGGCCAGCTAACACCCTCCAACAAAGGATTCCCACAAACAGGAAGCAGGCAGGCTTTGAAGCTGCAAGGCTATTCAATGCTAATCAAGCTGACCAAATTGCAACATTCACACTTGCCTCAAGCAGACAAGAGTGGTTGAAGGATTTCATGGCTGGAATCACTGAGTTTTCCAGGCTGCATGGCCATGCTCCAGAAGCATTTTCTTCTAACGTTTTGCAGGCAGGAAACAATCAGGGCCAGCTAACAAATCCCAACAAAGGATTCCCCCAGGCAGGAAGCAGCCAGGCTTTAAAGCTGCAAGGCTGTTCAGTGCTAATCAAGCTGGCCAAATTGCAACATTCACACTTGTCTCAAGTATACAGGAATATTTGAAGGATTTCATGGCTGGAATCACTGGGTTGCTGTGGCAGGAAGCAGCCAGGTTTTAAAGCTGCAAGGCTATTCAATGTTAATCACGCTGGCCAAATAGCAACATTCACACTTGCCTCAAGCAGACAAGAATGGTTGAAGGATTTCATGGCTGGAATCACTGGGTTGCTGTGGCAGCAAGCAGCCAGGCTTTGAAGCTGCAAGGCTATTCAGTGCTAATCAAGCTGGCCAAATTGCAACATTCACACTTGTCTCAAGCATACAAGAGTGGTTGAAGGATTTCATGGCTGGAATCACTGGGTTGGTGTGGCAGGAAGCAGCCAGGCTTTGAAGCTGCAAGGCTATTCAGTGCTAATCAAGCGGGCCAAATAGCAACATTCACACTTGTCTCAAGCATACAAGAGTGGTTGAAGGATTTCATGGCTGGAATCACTGGGTTGCTGTGGCAGGAAGCAGCCAGGCTTTGAAGCTGCAAGGCTATTCAATGTTAACCAAGCTGGCCAAATAGCAACATTCACACTTGTCTCAAGCATACAAGAGTGGTTGAAAGATTTCATGGCTGGAATCACTGGGTTGCTGTGGCAGGAAGCAGCCAGGCTTTGAAGCTGCAAGGCTATTCAATGTTAATCAAGCTGGCCAATAGCAACGTTTACCCTTGGCTCAAACAGACAAGAGTTCTTGTGTGTTTGAGGAGAGAACGCTTTTGGCCCATGTGGAAAACTCACAGCAAGCCATCCCTCTCAATAGGTTCTTGTAGGTTTTTTCGGGCTATAGGGCCATGTTCTAGAGGCATTTCTCCTGACGTTTCGCCTGCATCTATGGCAAGCATCCTCAGAGGTAGTGAGGTCTGTTGGAAATAGGAAAATGGGTTTATATATCTGTGGAATGACTGGGGTGGGGCAAAGAGCTCTCTGCTGAAGCTAGGTGTGAATGTTTCAGTTGACCACCTTCATTAGCATTTGAAGGCTTGGCTGAGCCTGGGAAAATGTTCTGTTGAGAGGTGTTAAGATGTGCCTGGTTGTTTCCTCTCTGCTGTTTAGCTGTAGTAATTTTAGAGTTTTTTTTAATACTGGTAGCCAGATTTTGTTCATTTTCATGGTCTCCTCCTTTCTGTTGAAATTGTCCACATGCTTGTGGATTTCAATGGCTTCTCTGTGTAGTTTGACATGGTGGTTGTTGGAGTGGTCCAGCATTTCTGTGTTCTCAAATAATATGCTGTGTCCAGGCTGGTTCATCAGGTGCTCTGCTATGGCTGACTTCTCTGGTTGAAGGCACATCTTAACACCTCTCAACAGAACATTTTCCCAGGCTCAGCCAAGCCTTCAAATGCTAATGAAGGTGGTCAGCTGAAACTTTCACACCTACCTTCAGCAGAGAGCTCTTTGCTCTTTGACCGCATCTCTGCCTATGAACCCACCAGGAATCTGAGATCTTCCGGGGAGGCCCTGCTCTTGATCCTGCCTGCTTCTCAAGCTCGGCTGGCGGGGACGAGAGATAGGGCCTTCTCGGTGGTGGCTCCTCGGCTGTGGAACGCCCTTCCTACGGACATTAGACTAGCACCATCTCTAATGGTATTCCGCAAAAAGGTGAAGACCTGGCTGTTTGAGCAGGCGTTTGAATAATTAGTGCAATGATTGGTTAATGAACACTGGAATGGAACAATGGATGACGAATCTGGAACATGTTTTTGATGACGAGACGACAGTGAATGGGTATTGTAGTAACTTTATTAATCGTGTAATGTGTTAGGTTGTTAACTGCTTCTATACTGTAGCACTGAACTTTTGCTGTTCGTATTTGTTGTGAACCGCTGTGAGTCGCCTTCAGGCTGAGAACAGCGGTATATAAGTAAGGTAAATAATAATAATAATAAATTTGCCCCACCCCAGCCATTCCACAGATATATAAACCCATTGTCCTAATTCCAACAGACCTCACTACCTCTGAGGATGCTTGCCATAGATGCAGGCGAAATGTCAGGAGAAATGCCTCTAGAACATGGCCCTACAGCCCGAAAAAACCTACAAGAACCTAGTGATTCCAGCCATGAAAGCCTTCGACAATACACTGGTCACTTTGCTGATTGTGCTAAATAGAGGCATTTCTCCTGACGTTTTGTATGCATCTATGGCAAGCATCCTCAGAGGTAGTGAGGTCTGTTGGAATTAGGACAATGGGTTTATATATCTGTGGAATGGCTGGAGTGGGGCAAGGAGCTCTTCCCTGCTGCACTTAGGTGTGAATGTTTCAACTGACCACCTTCATTAGCATTTGAAGGCCTGGCTGAGCCTGGGAAACACCTCTCAACAGAACATTTTCCCAGGCTCAGCCAGGCCTTCAAATGCTAATGAAGGTGGTCAGTTGAAACATTCACACCTAGCTCCAGCAGAGAAGAGCTCCTTGCCCCACCCCAGCCATTCCACAGATATATAAACCCATTGTCCTATTTCCAACAGATCTCACTACCTCTGAGGATGCTTGCTATAGATGCAGGCGAAACGTCAGGAGAAATGCCTCTAGAACATGGCTCTATAGCCCGAAAAAACCTACAAGAACCTAGTGATTCCAGCCATGAAAGCCTTCGACAATCCATCCCTCTCAATATTTACTTTTGGAGAAGCCCCTCCTCCTCCCTCCCTATCCCTCTCCTTATTGGCTCCCCCTTTTCAGCAGGCCCCGCCCCCCTGCACGTGCAGGACCCCGTCTGCGCAGGCGCGCCTCATTCACCGCCGGCACCTGGTTGAGGAAGGTCAGGTGCTTCCAGTGTCCGCCGTAGGTGGTGTCCTGCGCCTTGCGGACCGACTTGGGCAGCCCTATGTTCTGGCTCAGGGCGAAAGTCGCCCACAGCAAGCAGAGGAAGTGTAGCAACGCCGCGGCCCGCAGAGCCCGGGCCCCCAGCACCATGGCGGCTCTTCATTGGGATGGAGAAGGGGAGAAAGAGGGCGGCGGCGGCGGCAGTGGCAGGAGCGAGAGCCACGCCACGCGCCGGAGGGAAGCTCAGCGCATGCGCCGCGGGGGAGACATGGGCGGGCGCGCGCGCGCCCTCAGCCGCCCGCCGCCATCTTTGGCCTGCGCGTCGCCACTAGGCCTCTCCACCTCACAGAGGGCAGGGCGGGGCGTACCATGTTTACAGCATCTCACGGGGGGGGGGGAGGTGTGTGTGTGTGTGTGTGAGGAGGAGGAGGACGAGGGGAAAGGGGGATGCAGAGGTCACAGGGAGCATCTAGGAGGGTTGAATGAAAAGTAATGCCTCCACCTTCCTAACTCCTCAACAGATGGCAGTACTGGTATGTGGCAGGTACTGGCTTGTTCAGTAGACTCTCCTGTACAGCATTGTACGGTTTATTTATTTATTTATTTACGGCATTTATATGCTGCCCTTCTCACCCCGAAGGGGACTTACAATATATATTTTCATACAATATATTATATTATTACCATAGTACATAGTACATTACTATATTGCACTATACCATTATATTGTAATATTATTAGTAAGATTACATGTTGCTAAAGTTGTGTTGTTAAAGTGCGAAGTATGGAAACCTGCACAGATGGCCGGTCAATGCGACTTAAGCAATGTGCAGTCATTGAATTCTTGACAGCAGAAAGGTGTCCCCCCAAAGGAGATTCATCAGAGAATGCAAACTGTGGTGATTGTGTTGATGTGAGTACCTTGGGAAGTCTGACTTGGCCACGGTGGTCCACGCTTTGGTTACATCCCGTTTAGATTACTGCAATGCTCTCTACGTGGGGTTGCCTCTGAAGACTGCCCAGAAGCTTCAATTAGTCCAACGTGCGGCAGCCAGGAAACTAACAGGAGCGAGGTACAGGGAGCATACTACTCCTCTGTTGTGCCAGCTCCACTGGCTGCCAGTCAGCTTCTGAGCACAATTCAAAATGCTGGTTATAACCTATAAAGCCCTAAACGACTCCGGCCCAACTTACCTGTCCGAACGTATCCTCCCCTATGAGCCATCAAGATTACTAAGATCGTCTGGAGGGGCCCAGCTCTCGATCCCACCAGCCTCACAGGCGCGGCTAGTGGGGATGAGAGACAGGGCCTTCTTGGTGGTGGCCCCTCGACTCTGGAACTCCCTTCCACTGGAGATCAGAACTGCCCCTTCGATCTTAACGTTCAGGAAACAGGTGAAAACCTGGCTTTGGGGATTGGCATTCAACGAATGAGCTATGATCCTGTGATATGGATGGATGACGACGAGTAATGACTTTGATGACGACTGACCACTGTAATCATATGATTGTATTTTTTAATTGTTTCAATGTTTTAATGTTTTAGTGTGATTTAGAAATATGTTTTAATGACGGTCTGTAATATTGATGTTGGAAACCGGCCCGAGTCCCTCGAATGGAGGTGAGAAGACCAGTATACAAAACTACCAAATAAATAAATAAATACTGTGCGTCATTGGGCGAGTAAGTTTAAAGATGTTGAGGTGTTTGACTTGTGTGACAAACAAAGAGTTGGATGTCCTGTGACAGCAACCCCCGAGTTTCACAAGCAAACGGTTGACAGATTGATTCAGGACTATCGTCATATCACTCAGAGAGAAATTTCAAGCATAATCGGCATTTCACAAGAACTTATGGTCACATTATTGTTTTGCTTGGCTATTGGAAGATCTGTACACAATGCATTGCAGAAACAGTGTCAACTTCTTCCATGACGACTTCAGAAAACTTGTTCATCGTTGGCAGAAATGTATCCAAGTTTCTGGCGATTATGTGGAAAAATGAATAGTGGTAGTTAAAGAGCACATTCTAAGGATTATTTCTGCGTTTGATTTATTAAAATATTCCCAGCCAAACCCAAATAACAAAGGTGGAGGCATTACTTTTCATTCAACCCTCGTAGATCATGACCATACAGCCCAGAAACTACAGAACACCCAATTATGGAGAAAAGAGAGTTTTTACACAAATTACAGCAGAAGGTGTCACCCCAAAGGAGATTCATCAGAGAATGCAAGCTGCTTATGGTGATTGTGTTGATATGATTACTGTGCGTTGTTGGGCGAGTAAGTTTAAAGATGTTGAGGTGACATCTTCTGCTGTCAAAAATTCAATGACTGTACGTTGCTTAAGTCACATTGACTGACCGTCTGTGCAGGGTTCCATATTTTGCACTTTAACAACACAACCATTCAATGCTAAGGCTTCCTGCCAAAATGGAATTGTAGAGGAGAGTCTAGTGAATAAGCCAGTACCTGCCGCATACCAGTACTGCCATCTGTTGAGGAGTTACGAAGGTGGAGGCATAACTTTTTATTCAATCCTCGTATCTTTAGTGATTGAACTGAACAATCACTATTTGTCTTCAGTGGTTGAACAAGATGGCCTCTGGGAATCCCTTCCAACTCTGTGATTGGATCGTCCATCCATCCACCAATCTTAGACTGGATGTCCTTTGGGCATCCTCTTCAACTGTGATTCATCTGTCTACCCATCTATCAATCTTCCAAGGTTGGACTAGATGGCCTTTGGAGATACTGAGGCCACAGGGAGCTCCTCAATTGAATAAACCCTCTTCTGAGATGAGCAAAACTAGTGGAAAGGTGAGCCATGGTCAAGTTTTTATACAGTAGAGTTTAACCCCTCCTCTGTTCAAATGGTAGGGCCCAATACTAAGAGGTGCTGAGGTGCAAACTACACTCTCAGCCTCAAAAGAATGGCTGTTTGTTTATTTGGAGCATTTGTAGATGGCATGGGCCAACTTTGGCCCTCCCGGGTTTTTTGGACTTCAACCCCTGCTGTTAGGAATTATGGGAGTTGAAGTCCAAAACACCCGGAGGGCTGAAGTTGGCCCATGCCTGCAATGCTTCCTCTCTTTATATTTTGGAATTGAGGATAAGGGATACTCAACCTTTAGTATCTGACGCTACACAGTTCTCACAGAAGTTGGGGAGGTTTAGGAGGACAAGGAGGAGGGGGAAGGGATACTGAGGTCACAGGGAGCACCTCAATTCAATAAACCCTCCTCTGAGATAAGCAAAACTTTAGTGGAAAGGTGAGTAAGGGTCAGGTTTTTATACAGTAGAGTTTAACCCCTCTGTTCAAATGGTAGGGCCCAATACTAAGAGGTGCTCAGGTGCAAATCACAGTTTCTCAGCCTCAAAAGAAGGAATGTTTATTTATTTGGAGCATTTGTAGAAGGCATAGGCCAACTTTGGCCCTCTGGGTGTTTTGGACTTCAACCCCAGAATTCCTAACAGCTG
Organism: Anolis sagrei; assembly: GCF_037176765.1. NCBI lineage: Eukaryota > Metazoa > Chordata > Lepidosauria > Squamata > Anolidae > Anolis > Anolis sagrei. The sequence continues at coordinate 229,137,378 of NC_090024.1, forward strand.
GAGGAATCCCTCAGCCTAATTCTATCTCTAGCTACTCCTTGAGGTCTGGAAAATTGATAACACCAGAGACTTGTGCAGTCCAGGGATGAAACCCAACACTAACATATAAAAGAAAGTCTAACTTAACAACTAAAATTAAATGAAAAGTGCAACCTATTATATCAGACATGAAACAAAACATCACAGAAGCATCAATTTCACAGTTCTTTAGGGGCCAATAAAATTGATAATTGCTCAAGATGTCTATTGAGCTGTTGGGGTGAACGGCACGATATGGATGGCATTTATTAATTGGGTAAAATGATAGTATTACCATCTATTTCTCCTCCTTGTAAGCTAGTGAGCAAAGGTATGTTTTCAGTTGTTTCTAGAAGGCAGGCAGGGAGGGGGCCATCGTTAAATCCTAAGAAAGGGAGTTCCAGAGGTGGGGGGCGGCCTCAGAAAAGGACCTTTCTCTCGTTCCCACCAGCCGCACTTGGGATGGGGGTGGGACCGAGAGCACGGCCTCCTCCGATGACTGCAGTGTCCGAGTTGTCTGTAGTGGGAGATGCTATTTGTCAATAACAAATGAACCAAATGCATCAGCAAATAATACATAAAATAAACATCAACGTGAACTTATAATAACTAACCAAACAAATACTTTAAAACAGTTACATAATGATAAAATCTCAATAAAGTACAATTCAAAGTGTATAATGATGATGATATGTTAAAAATGATATACCACAGTCAATAGCACCAAAATGGATTTCCAGTGTCCAACATACTGAGATGTTCTACACCAGTGGTTCTCAACCTGTGGGTCCCCAGATGTTTTGGCCTTCAACTTCCAGAAATCCTAACAGTTGGTAAACCAGCTGGGATTTCTGGGAGTTGTAGGCCAAAACACCTGGGCACCCACAGGTTGAGACCCACTGCATTTTTGTTCTATATACTGATCACACAATGCAGTTCAAAACACAGTGTATGGCAGTGTAGATCCAGTCGTTTCAAACTGCCTTATATGACAGTGTAGATCTCATGGGTTTCAGGCAGTGTAGACTCATATAATCCCGTTCGAAGCAGGTAATTTGGGATCAGATCCTGGGATACAAGTCTCATTCCCTGGTGGCGTAGTGAGTTAAACTGCGTTGCTGAACTTGCTGATCGAAAGGTTACAGGTTCGAATCCATGGAGCGGTGTAAGCTCCTGCTGTTAGCCCCAGCTTCTGCCAACCTTGCAATTAGAAAACATGCAAATATGAGTAGATCAATAAGTACTGCTCCGGTGGGAAAGTAACGGCGCTAGATGTGGAGAGAAAACAAAAGATTTATCTACTATTTGCCCACCTCAAGTGACTGAATATAGTTTGGGTGTATCTGTTAGGGTAGTTTTTCTCTTATTTCAGAAAGAGCTTTGTGCTTTTTTTGCCTTTAGCATAATATCCTTTAACCACCAATTTTGTCCTATTTGTGAATATATTTGTTATTGTGTTTTCTGACTTTTAAAATGTTGTTTTGGTTATGTACAGTGTATTGTTTTAGCGCTGTTTGCTGCTTGGAGCTTCTTTTGAGAGAGAATAAATTTTGTACAATAATATTGGACACTGTGATTTTCTAGGTATTGCATTTTCCCTCTCCCCTGTTCTATTAACCTTTTAAAAATGTGTTAAACAAGCAGTAGGAGAGTTCTTTCTTACTAGGCATCCCATAGAACATCCACACACTAGAGGGTGCCAAATAGCAACACAGAATTTATATAATTGTTTATACAAGACAACTAACCTATATTTTTGCTACTGTTTATGGTCTGCTGAAACTGTGGAAAACATATTTCTGATGTTTTCTAAACGTGAACTGCAATAGGATGTTTTTTGGAATATAGCCTTTCTTCAGTCTGTACAGGGAAACCTTGGTCTTGTAATCTCGTCTGTGAGAAGAGAGATTTGAAGGCAATTGAAGATTTAAATGCCCTAGTCTTGAAATCTCATTTAGTTTTAGGGAGTCATATAGTATGACTTTGCTTATAGTATGGCCTCTATATCATGAGGGGATATGTTCCTGGACTTTGTGTAGATACATGAAACTTTGATAACAGCAGACCCTATTGAAATGAAGTACCGTCCTGAGTCCCCTTTTAGGGTGAGAAGGGCGAGTCACAAATATGTGAAATAATAATACTTCTGCCCCAAGAATACCATAGAGTCAGGCTACAGGGTGTAGAAAACGACTAGAGAATACATATTGTGTCAGATAAATGAACCCATGGATAATAGTCCCACGGATACATGTGCTGTACTGTTTGGCCATTGTAGAAAAGGAAAACTGGGTTTCTTTTACATTTTGATTTCATTCACCAACTCATTTGCCAACTTAAAATGTAATGTCATAGTATCATAATGTTGGAAGAGAGCATAGGGGTCATCCAGTCTAACCCCCTGCCATGCAGGAACACACAGTCAAAGTACAGCCATCCACTGTCAGCTTAGAAACCACCATTGGAGGAGATTGCATCATGTTTCCAAGGCAGGATATTCCACTGTTGAACAACTCTTACTGTCAGAAAATTCTTCCGAATGTTTAGGTGGACTCTCTTTGCAACTTAAGAACAAACCTTGTTAGTAACTCGGGGACTGCCCGTTTAGTACCATACATTTTCCCTTGTTGAAATTCGTTTTTTTAGTTTTGGCACAGCTCTAATCTGTCAGTCATTTTGGATTCTGGTTCTGTGCAAATCATTGATAAAGATGTTGACTAGCACTGGGCCCAGAACAGAACACCGTGGCACCCCACTGGTCATTTCTCTCCTGGATGAGGAGCAGCCAATTGTAAGCACCCTTTGGGTTCTGGCAGTTAATCAGTTCCCAAGCCATCTAACAGTAGTTATTTGTGGAATAACAAGTGAATTTGTGGATATTTCAAGATATATCAAAACATTATGGTGCCTTTCTCTTTAAAAGACCCTCCCCCCGCCCAAGCAACATATAACTTTAGAAAACAGTTTTCAATAGAACTAATTTTTTTTAAAAAACTCAATTGACCAGAATAGAAATAGAAATAGAAAACCATCAGAAGTCAGTTTTAATATATTATGACCTACTTAAATCTAAATAAACTTTCATCCAGTCTATATTCTGAAGGAGACTGCACGGGGGTGTTGACATTAACACTGTCTTGCATCCTGTCCATCTTTTCTGGGGTATTGCATGAGCCTTTGAGGAAGATCGTGAATCATATACAGGCTTAGAAGGGATAAAACAGATTTTCAAATATCTTAATTCCTAACTTCATGGCAAAGGTAAAATATATGGTCCTCCAGATGTCACTGAGCTGCAGTCTTTTCATCTCTCACCACTGGCTATGGCTGATGAGTGTTGCAGACCAAGAAGATCGGGAGTGCAACCTCTTCCTCACCCCTGATTTGAGGAAAAATGAGATGATACCATGTGTTGCCACCCTGTTATGAGGCTGCAGATGGAATTTGCGGGGAAAAGATTTCCAGGAAAACCACAAGTGAAGGATAGTATCACCTGCTGAATGTCTGTATACTGTATAGTTCACATGCAGTGTATGCCAAAGAACCAAGAAAGGGGGAGAGGATGGACCTTTACATACAACTCATATGTCTTAATATTTAGTTTATTGTTTGCTTTTTCATAGCAATTTTACTGCTTGTTTTTATTTGATGTAATTTTTGTTTTTTTTTAAAAAAATCAATGATATATTGATTGTTTTTTTCTTTTTGGTTGTTTATTTTATGAGATACTTTGATATTTATTTCTGTACCAGTGAGTTACCTTGAAAACATTTTCTTCATATTTCTTTCTTCATCTTTTAGGTAGGAATGGATGGATACACTGACAGTATTGGCAAACTGGGTTTTATAGTACAGTTCTGTACATGTTTACTCGGATGTATGTTATGTTGAGTTCATTCAGACAAGTCCAATGTTTAGGATTACACATTAGCAGAGTTGAACTGACATTCAAGGTATATAGAAAATATAGGAATTTTCAAAATATTATGCGAAAAGCATTTGTTTTCCATGATAAAATATAGACTTCTAATAAAAGGTTTGCATTTTCTTTCAAATATTTCAAATGACTAAGAGATACTAAAAAGTGCTATGCTTTGTCAGTATGGGTAAGATTAGAGATCAGTACTGTAATGTTACATTGAGATAGGTTTCTCATTATCTTCAGTGTAATGCTTCCCATTTATGCTTTATTTCTATATTGCATGATGTTCTGATTAGACCAGTTAGAGATTTGTGAATCTTTAAAGTCCATACCATTAGTTTTCTTGGTTTCTAGACAGTTGCTGCAAAAATGGTTTAAAAAATTACTGTCTGTACACTCTGAACTGTTCAAAGGCTGAGAATTGAGAATTGTAAGACTGTACTCCCAGCCAATGACTTCCCATAATTTGCACTGGAATTCTGTAGAGTAAATTCCTTTGATCTTTCCATGTACTTTTATTATTTGACATGGTACTGTAATATAACAAATTAGCCTGCCATTCTGCCTTCCTGAAAACATGGTTTGTTTTAGAGTTCAGAAGCATGGTGTGATTTTGAGTAATTATTTTGTTCCTCAGCATTTGTAAATCAGAAATGTACTGCTTTTGAATATCTGTTAACAATCGCTTATAAATTTCTTGTTTGCAAATCTGTAATCTGTTAAAAAACTAAATTACTGGCTATTACCACAGGTTACTTTGCCAGTAAATATTATGTTAATTAGTAAATGAATTACTTGTTTGGCATTAGGAAATTATTCCTAATCATTTGGTTAATGCTGACAGTTTGTTCTTATCACACTATAACGTTATACGCCCATGTTACGTTCTTCCAAATTCTTGTACTAAAACACTCTGCTCTTTTTATGTCATTGTTTTGTGACATGTTATTTCTTGATCACACTTTCCTCCAAGTATATTTGGCATGTCAAGTGTGAAAGACTTGGTTTGTGCTACAGCAAGGTCCACCTGGGTGATCTCATTGAGACGTACTATGCAAGTTCTCATTTCAGTGTATAGCTGAATGCACAAGGAGACATAATGTATCTTGCTGTGTGGATGAACTGTTTTTAGTTCCTCTGTTTTGTAAGGGACAACACCACTATTGTTTGAGAAAACTCACAGGCTTTATGATGCCACAAAGTGCCATATGTTTTAGCAGTGTATGTTATAAATAGCACATTCTTTGAAACTGTATGTATTGATGGTTATTAGTCATGGTGGTCATATAACTCTTCCATAGGCATAACTTTATGTATTACTGAGAGTCAACAATGTGGAAGGCCATTATTTTTGTGACCTGCTGACTGGATTCTGAATTAGAAAATAGTTTAAATTCATGCCAAATGTATAAGTGTCAATAAACAGCACCGGTTTTTTAGACATTGGATATGTTCAGGGAGAAATCTACTTTGTGTAAGCCTCAACATCACTTTTCTGTTAATAGCTAGGTGATATAGTTAATTTCCTTCAAGACTTATGGTGATTCTGTGAATGAAAGATCTCCAAGAGACCCTGCCTTCTACATCTCTGCTTAACTTCTGCTTAATGGGTGCCATGCTGTTAGAACTTAGAGGAGATATAGGATCTTTGCTTCTGATTTTATTATATCAGTTGTGATGATAGATATAATTGAATATAGATGTGCTGGCTTCATCTACTAGGGCACATGTAAGACTGTCTGGGCAGTTACTCTGGTTTTTTTTCTACTGCCATTGGGTGAATACCCCTGAGGGTGACAGAGGTGAGACCCTCTCATGGCCAGACACCTCCGTGGCTTCTAAAATACTGATGACAGCATTTACAAATATAGCTGTCGCTGGCAGTGATGACTCAAAAGTATGCCATTTCAATTGCAATACTGTTTTTTGCCTGTATCCATGGAAACATAGTTCTGAGACATGAGATTGCAAAAGGAAGAAGCCTAATGGTGCTGTAACAACTCATGACTACTTTAGTTATGTAGAAATGACAGATTTTTATAATATAATATGCCGGTCGGATAAAATGATAGGCTCCAATGTTCAGAACTTGCACATTGAAATGTTTATAGCAGGCCTGCACAACCTGTGACCCTCCTTCTGTTTCGCCTCCAACTCCCAGAGGCCCTAGCCAGCTTGTCCAATGGCCAGGAATTCTGTGAGTTGGTAGTCAAAACAGCTGGAGGACTACAAGTTGTGCAGGCCTGGTTTATAGCTGTACAAACTTCTTGCAAGAGGGTTGATGTTACAGATCTCATTTCAGCCTTTAAATGATTTTAAATGTTTTATTGTATAATCATATTAATATTAATGTAATTTTTCCTTAATATGACTTGCATTTCTAAAATATGGGAATTTTCCTTACAGTCTCTGCAAATCACTCTTTTCATACCAAGAGCCAGATTGTTGGGGATGGCCTTTAGCTTAATGATAGAGTCCACAGTCACCTACGTATCTACCAAGACACTACACTTGGAAGGTTATCATACTCTGACAGTGAGGGATCGCCTAGGTAAGAATGCAAATTCTTCGTATATGGAAAAGTCTCGTGCTCAATCACTAGTATCACAAATTAAAAGAATTTGGTTATAGTAATGTGAAAAATCTGCCTGAGATTCTGAAGAACCGCTGCAAGAATAGACAATACCGTATGACTAGTCTGATCTGCTGTTAGACAGTATTCTATAGTTACATGACTTTTAAATGCTCATGTTTGCCACCTCTTTCTTCCTGATCCATAACATTCTGGGCCCTCAACTAATAGTGGTAAGCTGACATTTTGTTACAGATTACATATGTCTCAACCATGCTGTCTGGGTTGCTCTTATGGAAATATGGAAAAATTGATTTCAAACTTAAAGCACTTGCTCTTAAGTTGCTCTTAAGGAAATATGGAAAAACCGATTTCAAACTTAAAGCATTGTGCATGATACACAAAGTATGTGTTGTATTAATATTTCGGGCTTCTTCTTGAAGCTGAAGAGCTATCACATGTCACTACGGTCTAAAGAAGATGCCATCTTATAGATCATAATGGAGATCTACATCAAGATATAACTCGAAACAGAGCTTGAACATTCAGGTATAACTTTATGCTTGAACAATATTTAAAGGATCCTGCCTTCCTTTGACACATGGTGATTGTTTGTTTTGAAGCAAATAACAGTTTGCCTTTGTTCCAGACAAAAATTGTAGTGGTGGTAATTTATTCACTTTTACCCCTCTTTTTTCAGCAATAATACTCAATGTAGCTTACAAAATATAAACAAAATATTAAAATATATGCTTAAAACATACACAAAGCTGATGGTTTTACATGATTAATTAAGACCATTTAATACAAACCAATTAAAAGGCAAAACATAAAATTAATAGACTAATTTACTAGTAAAAGCATTTGTAATATGATCCCTTATACTTTCCACTGACTTATGCAAAGGACAAGGGGGGAGCAGCTACCAAGACGTTCATAACTTGGCCTGCAACCCAAGTCTGGAAACAGCGTTTGATTGTAGTTTCTGACTTATGTTTAGAGTGGAAATGTTAATTATTACTTGCTAGTTGAGATGAAAGACCAAACTTGGTTGCTTCAATAGGAAAGGAGGGAGGATATTGGTGAGTATAGTGAAAGAATAAAAGCAAGAATTAGTGTTTGGGGTTGGTATAATATGTAATATTCCAAGTATTTGAATATTAAGTCAGATAATTAATAAATGAAAAATACAAAATAAGTGCAGGATGAATTTTGTAATACTTCATGTTTCACAATGAAAAGATACTCAGTAAAAAAAATTTTTATTTGCACTCCCCTCCCTCCAAATCTGTTGTCTGAAATATTCCCACCTGATGGTTTAGGTGAAATATTTCAGAATGACAGTCAGTATATACTACAGTGTCATTTTATTAGATGTCAAACAAGCTTAAATCAGAAAACCACGACTGTAGGTTAAATCCCCACTTACATTTTTGTAAACTTAATTTTTCATAATAGAATAATCATTTATTTTAAAATATATGTGGATGACATTGATGCCAGTGTAAAACCTTGTGCTCTGAGTCATCAGAGGAATTAGATAAGTTACCTTTAAATTTCTAAACCATCTTTTTGGTAGCAGTACTAGACACTAAGCTGCAGCGGTAGAAATCGAGTGTTTCCCTGACAACTGATAAAAACACAAGTGTATAAAAACCCGAAGTGGAAGGATGCAGCACTCAGAGATAGTGTGGGCTGGGACACACTTATGGTAGCATATAAAGCTGGAGAGAGAAAAAGCCCTGCTGAAGAATGGTCAATAACTCTTGGCATTGGGTTGGGATTTATGGGAGGGCAAGATTCTTGCCCATAAATTTGAGGATGGAAGAGCTTTGCCAAATCTGTCTGTAGTTGTGCTTCAGGTATGTCTTTCTTCTTGCACATTATATCGAGAAATAATAAGCCAGACTTTTTTCAGTGCAAACGCATGTTCTTTAGCTTCCCATTGCCTCTGCTTGTGTCTTTGGCTGTGCTGTTTTCAGTGCTGGTGAGACCCCCCCCCCCCCCCTTTTCCATGTCAGTGAATCAGGGTTTCTTTTTATTAATTCTTGCATAAAACTTTGCATATTCTCTGTCATTTCTTGTTTTTCTTTATTAAAATCTTATTTCCTCATCTTCATCTTTGCAGTTCTTGCAGGAAAGGAGTGAAGCTCAAGCTGGAATTCAACTGTAATTAATGAGCCAATGTGTGACAGTAGTTGCTTGATAGCAGCCTTTTAATGCATGCTCTTTTCATCAGGATTTGTGCTATACTGATGTTTTGTTGGGTATTTAGCATATACTTGGCACTTAGTATGGAACTTGTAATGGTGCAAATGTAGTAAACAGTTGGCAGTCCATTAATATTGAATTTATAAAGGGAAAATGTAGTCTGGAAACATCACAACTAGGCATGTTTCCTGTGTTTCAAATGCTGATAAAATATTTATTAGTTAAAATATGGGTTTATTCATTGTTGAATTTCTGTGAATCAGAACTGAAACCTCTGGAAAAATGTGCATGCAGTGAAATGATTGGATGTTAACAATTAGTATGAGTATTCAAATAACAAAATGCTCCAGCAGCTATGACAGATTATTGCAAAGTTGTGCCCTGTAAACAATAACATGAAAAAGAAATTATTAAAAGAGATTTGTAGATGTTATAAGAAAAGTAATCCAGAATGACTTAGTCATTGAGCAGGGACTATTTCTCAAGTGAGAAACTTCGTGCCTGGGATTCTTACTGAATTGCAGGACAGTTGGTGTTCTTAACTGTGGGATATTACAGGTACATGTGCTGTACTACCAATTGCATCTCTCCCCATTTTCACGAAGTATAACCGAACAAGTGCAACTGAGTTTAGATATTCTGACTTTTTGCTTATTGTCAAGCACACAAAATGAGCTCCCTAAATCCTAAAGGCTTTTGTGTTGATTTTAGTAGGGAAGAGCTCTTGAAAGCTGAGGATGGAAAATTTATATTCTGGGGTTTGTGTGTGTAGAAATAGTCCTGTTTGTAGGTGCATACAGTTCTGTACCTTGCTATGAATTAAGATAGAATTAATAATCTGAAAACCCAAGAATGGAAAAACATGCCAGTATTACTAAAGTGAGGACTTACTACTATTGACTTTTAAGAAAGGTAATATGGTGGCTGATATCCCATGTGGATAGGCCCTAAGTTCTTCAGGGTAACACTTTTAGCCTCTGCTGAATACATATTAGTTGCTCAGTATATAGTAATAAAATATTATTATTATTCTCTGAATACATTTGGTGTCTGCAGTTTCCATGGTGCCTTGGAATATTGCCAACTAAAATTCTGGTGGTTATGAGTAATATAATAGTTGTTGAAGGCTTTCATGGCTGGAATTACTAGGCCACTCTAGAACATGGCCCTATAGCCCGAAAAAACCCACAAGAACCTAATATAATAGTTGTTAGCTGTGTCTTTAAGCCTATAAACAACTATACATTCTGAGTGGATTTTTTTATTTTGCTAGAGAAGAATTTAAAGTGAAATACAATTATTTTTATTTTGGGGTGTGTATGCACCAGGTTGTTAGGAAATAATAACTTCTGACTTTCTTTTTCTGAGACAAATAAGTCATTCTAAAGTTAGGACAGAGCTTTGAAAATTACTTTAGAAAACACAGTTACTTTCTATTCCTGTTACAAGCCCCCAAAATAGTTACTGTTATTTACTTTATACCTTGCCTTTTTCCATGTGGGGACTCAAAGTGGCTGTAGAGTTAATTACTATGATTGTTGTAATTTTAAAGTATTTCTTTACTTTTTAGTTCAGGAATAACTGATTGAAAAAAATGTATGAATTGCTGTTGAAAACATAAATGGAAAGTGACAAAATGAAATAATACATGGTTAAATGGTCTCAGAATTTTGCTTTTAATAATGAGATATTAGGTATGGGTATGCTCTCCATGAAAATGCAGGTTTGCAATTTGGGAGTGAACAAAAGTACTTTTGCCCAATTAAAACTAGTTTGCCAATTGTTTCTGTTTATTGAGAAATTGGATTTGGTCAGGGTAACACATGCTTTGGCCATATCCTGATTGGGTTATTGTAATGCATTCTACATAGGGCTGCCATTGCCAGGTGCTCAAAAACTTAAATTGGTCCAAAGAGCTGCAGTTAGATTGTGTTGGCAACAGAGGAGCACAGAACATCTTTGTTGGAGCAGCTCCACTGGCTGTCAGTCCATTTCTTGCCACAGTTCCAGGTGATGAATAGAGAGATAGGAAGAAGCAGGCATTGCTGTATAGCAGTGCACTGTCCATTGTTGAAGAACAGAATAACAAACCCCACTTAAACCTTTCATGATTTTGGTCACTTTTCTCCGAATAAGCTGGAACATGTTTAAAGAAGGGCAACCAAAATGACCAGAGGTTTGGAAGCCAACCCTTAGGAGAAGCGGCTTAGGAGGCTGGTCATAGTTAACTTGGAGAAGATAAGGTTAAGAGAAGACACATTAACTTTGTGCAACTATTTAATAGGGCATCACATTGAGGAGAGTGGGGCAAACTTTTTGTCTGCTGCTCTAGAGATTGGAGACGGAACAATGGATTCAAATGGCAAGAAAAGAGATGCCACCTAAACATTAGGAAGAACTTCCTGGTGATGAGAGTTGTTTGTCAGTGGAATATGCTGCCTCAGAGTATGGTGAAGTCTCTTTCTCTTGATGGCCATCGTTGGGAGTGCTTTGATTGTGTGTTCCTGCATGGCAGGGGGTTGGATTCAAATGCCAATGTGGTCTCTTCCAACTTCTAAAGTTTTTCTCATGATGTTGTGGCACATAACTACACTACTAGAATCTACTCTGGTTAGGGTTATATCAATTCTTTGAAACAAATTTCAAAAGAAATTCCAGAATTATAAGATGTTACATGTGTATATATTTTTGTATATGAGGAATATACATTCTTGGATTCTGATGCCGAAAAAACCAAAATAAGTTGCTACTTGGTATATTTATTGTTACAGTGAACATGCAAGTACTTTGAACAGTTCTTGTAGGTATTGACATGTGATAGTGAAGCCTCTGACAACAAGCACCAGCAATACTTGTCTTACCTCCAGCATTGTACAGATTGGAGTCTGGCAGTATATCCATTGAACATTGAAAAATATTATTTAAAGGTTGCGGATGAGATTTTAGCAGTGTTGTGGCTGAATCGAGGGCCCTTCCAAACAAGCCCTATATCCCAGGATGTGATCCTAGGTTTTCTGCATTAAACTGGATTATATGAGTCCTCACTGCCAGATGATCTGAATAAACAGAAAACCTAAGATCTTGGGACATAGGGCCTGTCTGGAAGGGCCCTAAGTCCTCAGTGATGAAATTCCCTTAATTGGTATATTTGGATGGCAAACCCTCAGTAATTTAGCTTTTAATTGTATTTGTTCTGATATCCGCATACATAACAAGTGGTTTTTTAAAAGGCCTTGTGGAATAATTTCAGTAGAGTAGACCTGCTGAATCTGGTGTTGCATGTTAAGTCAGCAATTATGTACCTTAGGTGAGATTAGATATTAGATTTACATTACAATTCCCTGTAAAACTGAACTCAGATGATGGAATGCTTAACAACACATTGCCTAGATAAGCTGTACATGATAGATGAGATACACATATCTTAAAATAAATAATGGGAAGTGAAAAGTTCTGCTGATATGCTCAGGGTTTTTCCCTAGGTATGCAGAAGTATGCATGTTTATGCATTAAACAATTTGAAAATATCCTGCCATGTTATATCAAGTATACATGATCATTCATAATGTTGAAAATACTGAGGTAAGCTTCTAATAAGTATGGAATATGGAGGTACTGGTTGAGGAGGAAGAAAAGGGGGGGGGGGGCAATACAAAAAGTGGTTACTGGTTTGAAGGCCTCCAAAATATTTCTTCTGTGGGGATTATGATTAGGGTGTTTTTGTAGCACCAGAAGGCTCCCCTTCACCATGTAGGTATGTTTCAGAAGGAAGAAAAGGGAAAAAGAAACTCTTGTCAGGGGGCACATATGTCTCCATATGCATATATAGTTGTAGGAAATCCTGGGAGCCTACAATTGTATAGAAAAATACACCGATTTTTCTGTACAAAACACCTGGAGGACCAAAGGTTGAAAATCACTGATGATAAGAAATGCTCCATTGTATTTCTAGTATGCATGAATTGAAATGTGGATTGCAGTCTGTTCTGGAGGCCATCAATGCATGTATGTATTTATTTCTTTACTGCATTTGTATACTGCCTTTTTCACCCCTGAGGGGACTCAAGGCGGTTTGCAAATGTATTTCGTTTTTTTTTTACATGAGCATGCATTTTGCAGGCTTTGAGTACTTTCACCGAACTTGTGTTGGGGAGTGGATTGTTCTTATATTCCATGCTAGGGTTGTGCCTTTGTGCATGGTGCTTTTGAAAACTTTGGTGTTACCCTGGGACTGCTGATCCCTTCCTGTTGTGTGTGGGTGCTCTTTGGCTATGTAATTAGTGCAGCTCTCAAAGAGACAGGAATTTTTTACTACCAAATAGATAATTGATCATGATTATAGGGAGCCTAAAGGAGAAAATGATTGAGATGTCATTTTGAAATCTTATAAATTGGTCATGGAGGTAGCTCATAAAACATTTATTGAAAGAAAGTTAGTAAGGCTGTTCCTGTGGGTTTCTATTACTTCTTGTGCTTCACATAAGTAGATGGAGACGTTTGATGATTAAAAGCATGGTAAGAGAGTGCAAGGGAAAAGATTTTTTCATTTGCACCTGATAGTTTTTTAAAAAATCTTTGCAACTGTTGCTCTAATGGTTTTGAAACCCAGTCGAGTCATTTCTTTACGCCCACACAGAACTGCAGTAGTACAGACGCTGTAGCAGGAAAACCATATTACTAGCTAGAGCCATTAAACTCTCCCCAAACCAAGTGTGGGCTGAAATAACCCTCTTCTTTCTCAAAAACAAAAAAAACCTTCTGTGCATCTTCTGCACATAAGAAAAGAAAACACAGAAGAGGAAAAATTTAAAAGGCAACTCAGACATTTCTGTTTGTTCCAGCCTGTTTTCAGTGAAGTCTAAAGAACTCCTTCTGGCCTATGGACTTGGCCATCTAAAGGTTAGCAAAAAATGTGTTGTTAATTTTGGGGCATATATATTTGATAAGATTCTGAAAAGAACAGAGCAGGTTAATTTAATTGTTGATGTTTTGATACAGAGTTTGCTAGGATGAGATGGAAGAACTGCCTTTCCCCTGATATTCATAGCATGTTTCTGAAATCTGCAGTAGGTCTTTTTCTTCAGTATATATTTAGTATCCTTTGCTTGAGCTTTGCAAACTTTGAAATATGAATGAAGATGGTGGTTGTCTTCAAAGAGAAATCTGTTAGTGTGGTACGGGAACGAAGGACTGCAAACTCTTAATTGGAGAAAACTGACAGTGATTTTTACAAAAAGAAATTCCAAATTTTCTCTTCATTCATATATTTAATTGCAAGAAGCATTTGTGCAACATGTTAGAAAAATAGGACACAAGCTAAATTTAGTTTTTCTCTGAATACTGATCTGAAATTAATTTCCAGCAGTAATATTGTCCTTATTCAGTTCAATTTAAATGAAGTCTATTCCTAGAATTAATATGGGAGGGTGTTTTCATATTAAAACAACATTGTTTGAATTGCAAAAGGCTCCTCATGCTTTTAATTCTAAGGATCAATCTTTGTAATGTCTCAGTTTTTCAGATAATCAGGAGAGAAGAATTAAGCAGCAATCCTTCAAAATGACATATTTACCTTTGGAATATAAACAGTCATTTCTATAATTTGTTCTGTAGCCTTTGTAATAATTTGCTCTGTCTTCCTGATGTATTCTCTACATTTGCTTTTATAATGTAAGTGGACATTGGATACAATGCTTGCTTGTTAAAATATGGCATTTGAAAAAGTTGGCAATAGTATGATAGCTGGGATGCTACGCTGCTTGCGCAACGCGGGTCTGAATTAGGGGAACACGTGCACAAGTGCGCACCAAGTGAGAGACGCAGCTGCGGCGGAGTCGTTGCAATGGAAAGAAGGATAAAAAGGAGGGGGGGGGGGAGACGTCCAATGAAAGGAAGGATAAAAAGGAGGGGGAAAATACTGTTACATTGTCTCACCCTTATCCTGTCCCTCCTGAGTTAAATGACTTCACTGCTATCCTGTCGCAGCTGCGTCTTTCACTTGCTCCGCTGTCTAGCGCACGTGTTCCCTTCATTAATTCTGACCCGTGTTGAGCTACTAGTGTAGGGCCCTAGCTATCATACTATTGCCCAAAAGTTTCTATCCATTATTTGTTGATAGTCTGGGCACTGCCACTACTGAAATATGTTTTATAAATGTCCTATAACAAAATTATTTTTCCACTCCAGAGTATAATTCCTAGTACAAATTGTCTCTTGTAAATTTTAAGGCCAGTTCTATCAGTTTCTCAATTGATAAAATATATGATGACTCCAAATGGCATAAAGCCCAAGGATATGAGCTTTCTCAGTTACTGTTAACTTAAAAATATGTTGCTAGGAAGCAAGTCTGTTAGTAAAGGGAGCTGGAAACAGCATAGCCTTATACAGCTTGAGTATTCCCTAAATGCTTGGAACCAAAAGTATTTTGTATTTTCTTGGATTTTTCAATATCTGCATATACATAATGAGATCTTTGAAATGGGTCAAAGGCCCAAACAAGAAATGCATGTATGTTTCATGTACACCTTATACAAGTTGGGTATCCCTTATCCAAAATTCTAAAAAAAGGTTTGGAAGCAATGCTTTTGGATTTGGAAAGATTAGCCATTTACAAGAAACGTTGCCCGGGGGACACCTGACTGTATTTACTCAGTCTTCGAGGAGGCTCTTTCTGGCCTTGTTTAACATCTTTACTAACGATAAGCCACAACCACCACTCACAAAGAACTTTATATATGCTGATGACCTTGGCCTAACAACACAAGCAAAAGACTTTGAAACAGTTGAAATCCAACTTACTAATGCCTTGAAAGATCTCTCCAGCTACAACAAAGATAACCACCTGAAGCCTAACCCTGCCAAAACACAAGTATGTGCTTTCCATCGGTGAAGCCAACAGGAAATTGAGTCACCTGGGAAGGTCAAGAACTTGAACATTGTTTCCATCCTAAATATCTTGGTGTCACCTTAGATCGAACACTAGCATAAAGGAAACACTGCTTGAACACCAAGCACAAAGTAACTGCACGCAATAACATCCTGCGAAAACTTACTGGCGCACATGGGGTGCAGACCCAAAATTAATAAGAACATCAGCCCTAGCCTTGCCTTACTCAACTGAGTATGCCTGCCCTGTTTGGCATAGGTCTGCCCATGCAAAGCAGGTGAACATAGCATTAAATGAAACATGCAGAATGATCACAGGATGTCTTGAACCTACATCTGTCGATAAACTCTACAACCTAGCTGTCATTGCCGCCCTGATGTGCAACAGGAAGTTGCTAAATGTGAGAGAAATAAGGCTGAACACTGTGAAAGCCACTCACTACATGGCTACCAGCCTCCTCCCAGCAGACTCAAATCAAGGAAAAGCTTTATGAGAACTATCGCTCCTCTTGGCGTCCCCCCAGCAACAGGAAGGGTATCCCTCTGGGCAGCTAGACCAGGAAACCCCAACTGGATGGCCCCCCACGAGGGTCTTCCTCCAGGGGCAAACCAAGAATGGGCAACCTGGAAGTCCCTGAATAGACTCAGAAGCGGAGTGCGCAGACCAAAAGACAACCTGGCAAAATGGCACTACCTAAAAGAATCCCGAACCTTGTGTGACTGGGGAGCAGAACATACAACTCTGCATCTGTATGCTTGTCCATTGTGCCCTTCCTAATGTACAGAAGAGGAATTGTTGTAGGCTACAGACAGTGCTGTTGCCCATTTTTGATGAAAAGATATTTAGCCGCCTGTACAGCTTCTATTTTTATAAGTTTTATACTAATTTATGCAATGCTTTTGATACGAAATAAAATAAATCCAAAATTCTTGGATTTTCTTTTTTTAAATTTTGAAATGCCTGTATTTGCTACATATATATACATAATGAGATATTTTGAACATGGGACCCAAGTGTAAATATAACCTTTATTTATATTTCATTTACTTTTTATACAACATTTAAAATAATTTTGCGCATGAAACAAAGTTCGTTATGTTGAACCACAAGAAGGCAAAGGTATTACTAGCTCATCTATCCATGTGGACAGTTTTAGATTTTGGAGTATTTCAGATTTCAGGCTAAGTGATACTCAATCTGTACACATAGACTAAAGGTAGTTTTATGCACAAAACATTTAATCATTTTGTGTGTGAAACAAAGTTTTTGTAGACTGAAGTATTACGAAGCCAAGTTATCACTATCACTATCTCAGTCACCCTTATGGACAACTTTAGATTTTGGAGGATTTTGGATTTCCAGATGAGGGACCCTCAGCCTGCAATGCACTCAAATTCATGGATGTACTGCATTAGTGCCATGGAATTATGCCAGTACTCTAGTCTCGACAGATACTACTATAGTAGCAGGTTTGTTAATAAAACATTTTTGAATACAGGCAGTCCCCAAGAACAATATGGGTTTTGTAGGTTTGCTCTTAAGTTGAATTCGTTTGTAAGTCAGGAACATTTTTAAGTGTAACTCCAGCCAAATATATATAGTGTATATATTAGCTTTGGATAGCATAAGGAAGTGTTAGCATCCCTGTAGTATTGGAAATTCCATAATCTATTGGAAATTCAAGTGCACCATAACCTTATTGCAAAGGTAAAAATGATATCACCTCCGTTTGGCAAATGTGAATCTCCATGAACATAGAGATCACCTGAAAACCACTAGTCAAAAGCAAATTATGACCTTGTTAGAAGTCAACCCTTAAGACAAGTGATATTCATAAAGTATTAATGTAATAGCACACGGTAGCTCAGCTGTTAAACTGAAGAACCATGTCTTTAAATGGCCAAGGATAAAGACAGGTCACTACAAAAATATATTAGGTTAGCAGAGGATGGTTGTTTCTTTGAAGTAGACTTTGCACTTGGAATTGCTGTTGCCCAAAAAGAATATACACTTCCTTAAAACTTCTTTGTTAAAACATGCACCCAAGAGACAAAAACAAAGTACTCTTCTTTGAAAAATAACATATCAGGTTTACTTACAAACTTGTATATATTCACCATACAGGTACATAGTCTTTAAATGTCTTTAATTATATATGTACTCACTCAGGTCCATGAGCACACACATCCACCTCCAATGAAGTGGTAAGCAGAGTTATAACACTGAAGTCCAAAAGCAAACATGCATCCACCTCCACAGAGGTCTGATGCAAACTGAATACAAAATAGAGTCCTGTGTCCGAAGCCCCTCCCACACCAAAGAGGTACTGGCAAACCAAAATGTACATACAATATACGTTAACAATTATACACATTTACAAACAGTTAGTGGAGGCTTGTAAGGTTGCTGTTTCCAACATATAGTGTTTGTATTGCTGTCTGTGCCCCTGTTCAGAAGATTTCACCTCACTTTCTGTCCCTGTGATAATTAAAACCAGCACTTTGAATTGCGCCCAGAAGCTAATCGGCAGCCAGTGAAGCTGGCGCAACAAAGGAATGGTTCACTCCCTGTACGCCACTCCCGTTAGCAACCTGACTGCCGACCGTTGGACTAATTGAAGCTTCTGAGTAGTTTTCAAAGGCAGCCCCACGTAGAGAGCATTGCAGTAGTCTAATCGGGATGTAACCAGCTGTGGATCCAGGCGGTAGGCAGATTGAATGTTGGATGAGCAAAGGTTAGATAAGCAAGACTCTACTGCTTATGCCTTGAGTTACTTTTGGGTTGAGAGAGGCGGTATATAAATATGGTAAATAAATATTTGGTGTAATCCAAACAGTTTGTTATTCTGAACAAATTTCCAGGTTCAGCGTTTTTTCATTCTAAGGATATGCTAGGCTCTAGTTAGTAGATCCTTTTTTAAAAAAGAAGAGAGCCCTAGAAGCTTTAACCTTGTCCTTTTCCATTCTTATAGTTCACTCAGAGAAGAGTGGGACATTTATTAGTGAAAGGGATTTAGGCAAGAGGAGTCGGAAATCCCAATGCTTCATTCTTATTCATGAGCCCCTCTATAATGAAGAAGGCTTTTGCTTGTGAAATTTGATGCTGAATTACATTGTGCCATTCTTTTTGCTGCTTTTGTGATTTCAAAAGATAGTCAGTATTCTTTTTGTAACCAGAAGTGCCACTCTTGAAATAGGAACAAAAGCAGTTGTCTTGGCTGTTCTTGATTGGAGATTTCTTGAAGGAGAACTGTTATATATACTTCTCTGCTGAATTGATAAGATTGCTAATTTTGAGTGCTCTTGTGGGGCAAAAGCTCAAGAAGCTTATATTCTTGCGAGATTGGTGATTATTAAATTAGATGCAATGTGTCAAGTCATGGTAAAATGCTGCAATTCAGGAGTTTCAAAGTTCCAACAGTAAAATAATGATAAAGTCTTACATGAGGTTCTGAAATGTCTGGAACTGGAACATCAGATACATGGGGAAAGACATAGCTCCATTACAAAGCATATGCACACTATCTCCTAGGAGAGCTGACAAGTAAAGTAAAAGGTGCTTCAAATTCTGGAGAACTTTTGACAGAGTTAGGTAACATAGAATTAGATGGAGCTATAGTCTGAGCCTGTAAAAGGAATAAAAAACAAAACAAAACAAAAACCCTTTTTAGGTTGTACTTAATAATTCTAAATCATGGTATTATAGGCAAAAAAGTATTCAGATGTGTTGAAGTGAGGAGAGATCAGTGCCAGACTTTAACACAAGTAATTCTTATTTCACATTACAGGTGAATTTAATATTGGACTGTATTGATCCCGTATAAGTTTTGGGATTCCTGCATAGTCACAATTTTTCTCTTGTACTTCTGGCAAGAAGAAAGTTCACATGTTTATAAACCATTTTCCAGACATCCTTAGTTTTAGCTTGCTCTTAATAATTGTATCACTTAATCTCTTTGTGGTGAGCAGTGTTCCTTGTCTTGCTCTAGTGAATATGTATGCAAATAACACCCATGATGACACACGTCAGTATGTTTGAAATTTGCCTGTTCATGCTTGATTGGGAAGTACACATGTTTATAATTAATTTCTCAAGTACATGTTTTCATATGCTGAAGAGTTAGATGTTTAGAATGGGGTGAAACATCTTTTTGATGGAAAATCAAGAACTTGCATCTTACTTTGATCCAATCAGGTTCAGGCCTGGTTTTCTGGCAGAAGTAGCTTTGGAGAATGGCTACACCAGGACCTGGACAAGGTAAATGCTTCTTTTTTGGTCCTCCTGAGTACTTTCCGTGACCCTGGCATTCTTCTGGATCATTTGGCTGATTTGGGACTTGGATGCATTATCTTCCAGTGGTTTTGGTCTGCCTTGGTTGCATTGTTTTCAGAAGATAGTCCTGAGGGATTGTTGTCTAGCCTTTTGACCATTAGTTTATGGGTTCTTTGGTGGTCAATACTGTCTTCACTGCTTTTTAATTTTTTTATCAGTTTAAATATTTAAAATGCAATAAATTTTGCATAAGATCAAAAAGAAAAGAAAGTCAGAAAGTACAAGAAAGAAGTGAAAAAAAGAAAACTCCCAATCTTCCATATACAATTGTAGAGTCATAGTTATACCTTTCTTTTCTCATAAAACAAATATCTCCTTCTTTCAATATAATTATCAAGTAAAATTAGTCCTTCTCAAAATTTAATTCTCCCCAAACCATAAGAAAACTATAATCAACAACTTTTATCTAATAAAATAAATTAACATACCAATTTTGCACTTTATTTATCAATTCTAATTGCCCTCTTTTCTTTCCAAGAAATGTACATTCCCTTTACTTATTCTAAACAATTGTTTGATTTATTCTTGAACAAATTCTATGGCCTGCATAATCTGTCTCCTAAACATCTATATTTTTGTTAATCTATCCTTAGATTAAAACCAAATTATATATAGTATATTCTTATAATAGTTTTTATTTTTTTTAAAAAAAAATCATTTTATAAATGTTCACTTTAATAACATATTATCCAAAGTTTTATTTCTTTAGTCACATTTTTTTCATTATTCCATCAGTACATTATCAAAATTCATAACATATTTGCTACAGTTTCTTAAATATCTTCCATTTTATATAGTAGTAGTACAAGTGGAAAAGATTTTGGAATTAGTATTTAATTTCTTTTTCATATCAGGAGCCACTTGAGAAACTTCAAGTCGCTTCTGGTGTGAGAGAATTGACCCATCTGCAAGGACTTTGCCCAGGGGACGCCCGGATGTTTGATGTTTTATCATCCTTGTGGGAGGCTTCTTTCATGTCCCCACATGGGAAGCTGGAGCTGAGAGAGGGAACTCAACCCTCTCTCCCCGGATTTGAACTGCTGACCTCTCAGTTACCAGTCCTGTCGGCACAAGGGTTTAACCCATTGCGCCACTGGGGGCTCTGTGTTGAACATGAACCATCTGTATGATGCTGCAGTAGAGAATGCAAATAAATGATATCTTTGTCTGCATTAATAGAAGCATAGTTAACAATCCAAGGGAAGTAATAATCTCACTAAATTCTGGTCTGGTCAAACCTCATCTAGAATGCTGTGTTCAGTTGTGGGCCTCTCTTTTTAAGAAGCATTAGAAAAATTGGAGTTCAGGGAAAAGCAGTAAGGGTGATCAGTGGTATATAGAGCAAAACATGGGAAGAGATTGAAGGAGCAGGGCATATTCAGCTTTATAAAGAGAAGATGGAGGGCTGGCATGATTGCCCCCTTCAAATACCCCAAAGGCTGTCAGAAAGAGGAGGGTATAGGCTTGTTTCATTATGCCCTGGACAGCAGAACTAGGCAATAAGTATACATAGCCCTCCCACTTCCCTTAATCAGAGTCAACTGCTGATATCCTGGAATGGCTTCTGGAGTTTCAGCAGCAGCCACTGTTGATCGTGAGGCTCTGGTTCTCTTTTCACTGGATAACTTCGGGGACCACATATAATTTACTAAGCCAATCTTCTAAATTTTATAGCTATTTAAACAGGACAGTACTGAATTGGAAATGTTTCACTGAAGGGGCGTGTAGCCCCTCATTTAAAACGGTGGTTTATATAATATTTAAATAATAAATAAAGATGAATTTAAAGTAAATTTCCCATATTTGCTACTTAATACACTTCCTGAAAAATTGAACCAGCATTTCAGAAGATGTATCCAGTCCAGTCTCCAGATGCAAGCCTTATGAGAGGAACATGAAGCCAATTTCGTTGTGCTCTATTTATTTTCCCCTATTTTTCTTGTACTCTTGCTTTATGTAGTGTCCAGTTTGACAATGAGTTGTTTGGTACATTGCCTGGTCTTTATACACATTTTGCCTAACTGAAAAATTGAGTGCTGTAGATTTGCAATTTAAGTGAAACATTATGAGTAAAGTGAGTAATACTTCTATTAAGACTGGCTGTAAACATGTTTTATCCATATTGCTTTGGGAGCAAAGCTTGGAACCAAGAGTGAACCTCATAATTTTGTGAGCTTGTTAGTATGTGTTTCAAGATCGCTGATCACTTCAGAACAAAATGAAGATCTGCACCCCATTC
This sequence comes from Anolis sagrei, assembly GCF_037176765.1. Taxonomy (NCBI): domain Eukaryota; kingdom Metazoa; phylum Chordata; class Lepidosauria; order Squamata; family Anolidae; genus Anolis; species Anolis sagrei. The sequence goes on from NC_090024.1 coordinate 229,159,558, forward strand.
TTCCCAAGTCTAATTCCACAAATAAAAACCTGTTGCCAGTTATGTTTATAAATAAGGTTTCACCTTCTCAAGTCCAGTTTCCAAGACCTGACAAGTGCAAATGTAGATGAGGGCTTTCCAAAATGTTGTTTGTTCTCTAACCAAAGGCCGGATACTCCCATCCTGAAACAATATTCTGCCTATTACACTATACTCTGAAGTGCAAATGTAAGATTTTTCTGATGTTTCCAGATAAATTAGTCTTGGCATAGAACAAAGCTGTTGATTTTGTCAGTTAAATTTGGGGTAGCAGAACAAACCACAACATGGCTACAAGAACAGATGGAACATGATCTTGACTCATTTGTTGCTTAGTGGTGCCATTTGCTTGGGGAAAAAAATAAATAAAACAGGAATGGTTGATAGATGAGAAAAACCACAAGGACGAATGGACCAAAAACAATGTTCAGTTCTCAGCAGGAAGTCTTTCCTTTTCTTCGCCCCTCCACCCATGCTTTAATTAAAAATTCCATGTATAAGTGTTTTCCAAATTTTTCCTTAACAGCAGATTAATGGGGAAGGAAATTAAGAGAATGAAGTACCAAGAAGAACAATTCAAAGCAGTATGAAGGGGTAGTACTACACCAAATGTATAGAAAATTACATAGCCTCCCTAAAGTATGTAAGTTGAACCTTGTGTGAGCTCAACACAAGCAGACAGCTTCTAGTACAGTGGCTCTCAATCTTCCTAATTCTGCAACCCCTTAATACAGTTCCTCATGTTGTGGTGACCCCCAACTATAAAATTATTTTCGTAACTTATTTTGCTACTGTTATTAATTGTAATGTAAATATCTGATACGTAGGATGTATTTTCATTCACTAGACCAAATTTGGCACAGATACCCGATATGCCCAAATTTGAATATTGGTGGGGTTGGGAGAGGATTGATTTTGCCATTTGAGAGTTGTAGTTGATGGGGTTTATAGTTCACCTACAATCAAAGAGCAGTCTGAACTTCACCAATGATGGAATTGATCCAAACTCAGCACAAAGAACTCCCATGACCAACAGAAATACTGGAAAGGATTGGTGGGCATTGACCTTGGGTTTTTGAGTTGTTGTTCACCTGTATCCAAAGAGCACTGTGGACTCAAACAATGATGGATCTGGACCAAACTTGGTACAAATACTCAATATGTTCAAATTTAAACACTTGTGGAGTTTGGGGAAAATAGTCCTTGACATTTGAGAGTTGTAGTTGCTGAGATTTATAGTTCACCAATAATCAAAGAGCCCCTTGAACCCCACCAACAATATAATTAGTCCAAACTTCTCACACAGCACCCCCATGATCAACAGAAAATACTGGAGGGATTTGGGAGGAATGAGCAGTGATTTAGGGGAGATGTAGTTCACCTACCTCCGGGGAGCACTGTGAACCCAAACGACTATGGATCTGGACCAGATTTGGCACAAATACCTGAAACAACCAAATTTGAATCCTGGTGGAGTTGGGATGATTCATTTTGTTATTTGGAAGTTGTAGTTACTGGGATTTATAGTTGACCCACAATCAAAGAGCACTTTGAACCCAGTCCACAATGGATCTGTACCAAACTTGGCACACTACCTGCATGGACAACATTTAATACTCGTGGGGTTTGGGGGGGGGCTGTTTTTGACTCTAGGAGTTGTAGTTCACTAACACTCAGAAAGCACTCTATACCAAACTGGTGATGGAACTAGTAAACTTGCTACATATATCCAGCATGCCAAACGTTGAATCCTGAGGGTTTTTCAAGGGGACTGATCTCAGAAGTTGGGAGTTTTAGTTCACCCACATTGACAGAGCAATGTGCACCCAACTGATGGACCTGGACCAAACTTGGCACAAATACCCAATATGACAAACTTTGAATACTGGTGGGGTTGGGGGGGGGGGGGGGGAAGACTAACACAATGTGATGGTAATTGTAGTTCTCCCTGCATCAAGAGAACCCTATGACCCCTACTGATAATAGATCTGAACCACACTGGGCACACAGATCCAACGTGGCCAACTGTGAATACAAGAAGGGTTTGGAGGTGATTGATCTTGGCATCTGGGAATGCCAAGTTCATCTGCATCTGCATCCAGCTGACAACGGATCTGGACCAAACTTGGCACACAGAATCAACATGGCCAACTGTTAATACTGGTGGGATTGGGGAGGATTGAGCCATGCATTTTCTAATGGAGCTTTAATAAAAAACAAAAGGATCATGGGGGTTGGGTTCACAGATGTGGGGTTAGAGGGACAATAAATGTTAAGGTATAAGAACTACAGTCAAATTTGATTTTTCCTATGTTTAACGAGTGCTGACTGTATATCATTCTGTAAACTGGCTTGCTTTTGGTATATCTTTTTTCCTTTTTCTGTTTTCTGTTTTCCTGTTGTTTGTTTTGTTTCTTGTGCACATTATAATAAATAAAAATTCAAAATAGGATATTTCAGTATATCAAAGGAAATAAGTGAGGTGGATCTGTAATTGGTTAAGTGGACGAACACAGAGAGTGCTCACTAATGCTTCCTCTTCATCTTGGAAAGAAGTGACGAGCGGAGTGCCGCAGGGCTCCGTCCTGGGCCCGGTCCTGTTCAACATCTTTATTAATGACTTAGATGAAGGGCTAGAAGGCATGATCATCAAGTTTGCAGACGACACCAAATTGGGAGGGATAGCCAATAGTCCAGAGGACAGGAGCAGAATTCAAAACGATCTTGACAGATTAGAGAGATGGGCCAAAACTAACAAAATGAAGTTCAACAGTGACAAATGCAAGATACTCCACTTTGGCAGAAAAAATGAAATGCAAAGATACAGAATGGGGGACGCCTGGCTCGAGAGCAGTACGTGTGAAAAAGATCTTGGAGTCCTCGTGGACAACAAGTTAAACATGAGCCAACAATGTGATGTGGCGGCAAAAAAAGCCAATGGGATTTTGGCCTGCATCAATAGAAGCATAGTGTCTAGATCTAAGGAAGTAATGCTGCCCCTCTATTCTGCTTTGGTTAGACCACATCTGGAATATTGTGTCCAATTCTGGGCACCACAATTCAAGAGAGATGTTGACAAGCTGGAAAGTGTCCAGAGGAGGGCGACTAAAATGATCAAGGGTCTGGAGAACAAGCCCTATGAGGAGCGGCTTAGGGAACTGGGCATGTTTAGCCTGAAGAAGAGAAGGCTGAGAGGAGATATGATAGCCATGTATAAATATGTGAGAGGAAGCCACAGGGAGGAGGGAGCAAGCTTGTTTTCTGCTTCCTTGGAGACTAGGACGCGGAACAATGGCTTCAAACTACAAGAGAGGAGATTCCATCTGAACATTAGGAAGAACTTCCTGACTGTGAGAGCCGTTCAGCAGTGGAACTCTCTGCCCCGGAGTGTGGTGGAGGCTCCTTCTTTGGAAGCTTTTAAGCAGAGGCTGGATGGCCATTTGTCAGGGGTGATTTGAATGCAATATTCCTGCTTCTTGGCAGGGGGTTGGACTGGATGGCCCATGAGGTCTCTTCCAACTCTATGATTCTATGATTCTATGATTCTATGATTCTAAGTCTTTTTTGTGAAGGGGTTTAATGTGGCGAGATTTAATAGACTTCCCTTCTTTAAGCATGGATGGCATAAGGTAGTAAGTAGTGTAGGTGGAGACAAGTTTTGGCCTCAAGCAGGGTGCATTCTTCAGGCTCTCCCTCCCTAGGGGAGTGCACCAGCCTCCCACTTCCACCTTTGAACAGCTTCCACAGGGACATGGCAGTTGGCAATAGTAGCACTCCTGCTCGGTTGCTTGTGAAGGAGCAAACAGGTGCACCACCAATTGCTATGTCTCTCAGGAAGATGCGCAAAGGTGGAAGTTTACAGGGGAGCCCAGAAATGCACATCCAGTGGTGTACCTAGTGTTCAGGTTTGCCACCGTCTCCGCTGCTGCCCAGAACAATTATTATCGACTTATAAGTGACAAGATGTTTGTGCCTTTCTGCAAGCATTTCCTTACAGTGTGTTGGATAAATTATTCCACAGTGCAGACACACTATTGTGCACATTTGAATCTGCAGTGGGTTGATTCTGTGGTTTATGAGCCCACAGATATTTCTGGCCCACTGTATAGTTCAATGATGGTTGCGGGGTGGGTGGGTTGGACATTTTGTTTGTTTTGAGCATTTAAAATAGAATGTCCGATCAGCAACTGTACAGTGGATTGTCTCATTCTGCTGCAGGGGTAGTTCAGGCCACATTTTTATGTATTATTTTATTCATTTAAATAAGCAATGAGGCTCTAGAATCATAGAATAATAGAGTTGGAAGACACCATATGGGCCATCTAGTCCAACCCCTGCCATGCAGGAAAAACACACTTGAAGTACCCCTGGTAGATGGGTATCCAGCCTCTATTTAAAAGCCTCCGAAAAAAATAGCTTCCACCACACTCCACAGCAGAGAAGTTCTCCTGCTGAACAGATCTTACCGTCAGAAAGTTCTTCCCAATGTTCAGGTGGAATCTCCTTTCCTGTAATTTGAACACATTGCTCCGAGTCCTAGTTTCCAGGGTAGCAGAAAATAAGCCTGCTCCCACTTCCTTATGATATTTATATGGGACTATCATGTCTTGATATCTCCTTTGGGTTGAGAAGGGTGGGATATAAATATGGTAAATAAATGTCTCCTTTTAACCTTCTCTTCTGCAGGCTACCATACCCAGATATTTAAGACGCTCCTCATTGGGCATGATCTCCAGACCTTTGATCATTTTAGTTGCCCTCCTCTGAACACCTTCCAGTTTGTCAATATCTCTTCAGAGGCTAACAATACATTAGAAACCATCCAGGTTATAAACAATATAAACACTAGAATAAAAGTATACTATATGTACTCATGTAAAAAGTGAGCTTCATGTATAGATTGAGGGCAGCCTTGGGATGGTTGGTCTTACAGATTTTTATATGACCCATGGATAAGTTGAGGCCTAAAAAAAGCATCAGTGTCATCTTGGGCCTGCCACCCCTGGCTATCATTCATCAACCCAGGCATTCGAAAAAGGCCAGAAGTGGTGTTATGACAGAGAGAGTTAGAGGGAGCCAGTGCTTCTTTTAGATTCTCCTGTGACAGTATTACATTCTTGCCTTTTGCTGCTCTGAAATGGTTCCTTTAAAAAAAAGAGAGTTAAGGTACAGTACTCACATAGACCTGTGAATAAGTTGACCCAGGTTTTTCAAGTTGACTTTTTGATTAAAATTTCTAGACTTATACATGAGTATATAGGGTAAATATAAGATTTAACAATTTGGCAATCAAAACATTAAAATATTAAAATGAATTAAAAACTACATACAAACCCTGTAAAATCTTCAAAACAGCTATTTTGCAAAAATAACACGTGTCCCTTGCAGAAAAGTATTCAAAACGTACACAGCATTGAATTCAGACTGAAATATTTAAAAACACCGGATGCCACAAACCAAGATAAAATCAGGTGGTTTTTTCCCCCCAGAATGCTGAACTTCTGCTTCAGTTGTTTCGTGCCATATGTGTCACCATTTAGTTCAGCATTTACTAAAAGCCTCTTTTGTTAAAACTCTGACCCCATGATCTTGTATCAATGCTTTGAGGTTGGGTGACCACAGCAAAATGTCTTGACATTTTCAGTACATTATATCATTAAGTGATGGCATCTGTTAATAGGAGCTTCATTATTTCTCCCCTTTTCATGTGCTTTACTTTCTATGTTTTTTGTTGAATTACAGGGTTGCATGGGTTTGCTGGAATGACAATATGCATACAAAACAGCTGCCTGCCAGAGTTTGTTGGGGTCTGTGTCCTAGATATATTCTCCTTCTCAATTGTCTCCGCCTCACACAAACGGATGAATAATAGTGTTTGCTATGAAGAATAGGCTGTTTATATAAGTGAGGTTCTGTGCCCTCAAACAAATTATTTGTGTAAGGGCACAGATGGCCACTTGAAGAACCTGTATTTTAATTTGACACTATTAGCAGATGCTAATTGGTATTTAGGATTAACCTCTGATGATAATGTCAAGTTAAAGTACAGGATTTTAAATAAAATACAAAGATATTGAATATAATATTTGGTTATTGATGCACTGACAATGAATGTAGCACAAATCTGATGTAAAGTCATACTACATATTTTTGACATTAATATTGAAATCTGAAATGTATACAGAAAATCAAAAGTGCATTTTCAGGAGATGTTAACTTGAAGAAAGCCTACAGAAATACAAATTTGAAGTTGTCTCACATGAAGAATTGTTGGGTCTTTCCATATAGCTGTTTGGTTTTTTTTTTTGGGGGGGGGGGGAGAGAAAGAAACATTTGTACATCATGTTTGTATATGACAGATATTTCCAAAGTTCAGCATCCAGTCCTTACATTGCAGTCATTGAGGCAATTTCTACAAGTGTGGTGTGATGAGGGCAATCTTGTGGTCTCTTCCAACTTATTATTATTATTATTATTATTATTATTATTACTTTTATTACTATTATTATTATTATTATTAACTTTATTTGTACCCCGCTAGCATTTCCCGAAGGACTCAATGCGGCTTACAAAGGCCAAGGCCTCAAAAACAACATAACAATACAAAACCTAAAGCAAATTAAAAACAATTAAAGCAATATTAAACAACAAGCAATAAACAATACATCAAGACACAATAAAACTGGGCCGGGCCAGAGTAATGGGTACAAGATTAAAAGTGCTGATGTGACAGGTGATATGTAAGGATTATAGGGTAAATGCAGTATGCAGCAATCTTAATTCTGTGTCCTAACTGTGTCCTAACCTGGACCGACCCTATTTAGCTTCTAAGGTTAGACAGGATCTGGTGCCTTCAAAAATTTAGGTCTTTGTGCTAATCAAAAATGTTAAACAATTTTTATACTAATTCATGTGTTCCATCTGAAGTGATGTACATTTGGTATAATTTGTACTAATTGTACAAATCTATGGTGTGGATATATGTAGACTATATACATTTGTGGCCACCACATCCCAGAAAAGATATTGCAGAACTGAAAAAAAGTGCAGAAAAGAGTCTTTGGGTCCCCTTTCTTGCAAGAAAAGTGTTATGTGGTGATTAGAAAAAGGAGACATAAAGTTTATGAAAAGCATAAACTGAAGCCATATAGTAAGAGATGGAAGGACAGATACAATAAAATATTTTCTCATAAAATGCAAATTGTAATTCATTGCAACGTGATGTAGTTATGGCTTTCAGCTTAGATGGCTATTGAAAACTGAGTACATTTTAGTCCATCAAAGGTGACAAGTCTGAATGACTATACTGTATTGATTCCATTATTGGAGGAGCATGGTTCTGTATAACAATTTCTAGGTATTACAAGATGCAGGGCACATTTATATTTCTGTCCTTCTGAGGAGCTTGTCATATAATGGATTGGATTAGCTAGGTTTTGGTCTGATTTGGGCTAATGAATGCTTGATTTGTATTAGTTGCAGGACATAACTCAACCCAAAAGTTTCAAAAAATATCTGAATTGCGTTCTTTTATGTTGTCTTGTCTGTCAATTATTTATTCTTGAATACGTCTGTTGTAGATTGATATGATTTTACAGTATGTAAGTAAAGAGCCATGGATCTGCTTTCAGACAAGAAGCTTTTCTATTACAAATTTATGACATTTTACCTCTATTTTTTTCATGTGGGAGACTTCAGCATAAAAATGTGAATAATTAAGAAAATATAAAACATATGTTCAAGATAGCCTGTAATTATTTTCTAGGAAAATAATTGTTTATTAAACAATTATATTGTTTAATAAATTAAATATTAAAATGTGTGGTTTGTTATTTGACCAGCATGATTTGTGTGCTTTTGATGCCCTTTAAAAGAAATGCCTTTAGAAGTGGTCATAATTTAATTATGTCTTAATACTTATATAGATTTGTGGGTAGCCATTCAGGTGACCTTCATAATTACACTGCATATTTGCTTCTGAAAATGGGAAAGTGTGTTCATTTCAAATATAACTGCTTCCCTGTATTTTCTCCACAGATAACTGCCAATAAATTGTTGGAGAACATGAAAGGAATGGAAGCACAGAGACTTTCTTGTCCCCCTGCTTCAGTAGATGAACAACCAGACCAACTTGCTTCTTGCTTTCAAGCCATATGCACAGCATCAAGTCTGTCAGTTAGCCCAGTAATTCTTCAGCCTGAGCAAGCTCTCTCTCAGACTATATATGTGAAAGCTCTTACAATACCACTTTATCAGCCTATCCAGTCAGAAGGCCTTCAGCCCAGCCATAAGCTACTCACGGGCCAAAGCAGTATCACTTTAGACAGTAGTAATATACCATTAATTCTAAACCCACTTTTGCATTCAGATGGAACAGATCATCTTCAGTCAGGCCTTCAGAAGCAACCTGAAACAATAAAAATAGTTAGTGGCTTACCAATTTTGGCACATAATTATTCTCCATGTTCACCGCTTGGAAGCCCAGGGAAATGCAAAAATGCTGGGAAGTACCTCTGTAAACACTGCGGACGTGATTGCCTGAAGCCAAGTGTTCTTGAAAAACATGTCCGCTCTCACACAGGTGAGAGGCCTTTCCCATGTACAATATGTGGCATTGCATTTAAAACTCAAAGCAACCTGTATAAACACAGGAGAACTCAAACACATGTCAACAATGCCAGACTACCATCAGAGTCTGAAAGCAGTAGTCCATTAGGAGAGCATGAGAAGTTCCATGAGACCATTGGATCTCCCCATAAAACAAAACCAAGTGATAGAAACAGCGACAACACAAGAACAGTGATTACACAGTCTGCTTCAGACTCCACTGTTACAATAACCAGTGAGAATGATCCTCTTGATACTTCATCACAAGCTATTAATGGTTTATTTGTTGTATCTGAAAGTCAGTGGACTACAGTGGACAATTGTCATGGAAGAGTGAGTCAGAGTGTCCTTGAGAAAGAGATCATGAAAGATCCAGCAACTCCTCTTCAGAAAAGGAAGCTTCAGGAGCAAAGGTGTCAAACTGCAGCTAAGCACAGCCAGTTGCAGAGGCAGCAGGCCACATATACGGAGAAGCTATGGGAAGGCAGATCTCCAGATTACAAGCTGAAGAAATGTGAAAGCACCGACTCAGGGTATCTGTCTCGCTCTGATAGTGTGGAGCAGATGATGTTGTCCCCCAACTCTCTCCATAGTCTCTGTGAACACAGTACTGAGTCAGAAAGTGATACAACCATTACCAGTGTGAGGTGTACAGCAGGAAATGTGTCAAAAGCAGACTCTGCTGAGAAATCAACAGGAGGTTTAACGTTAGAGAAAAAGAAGTTGGAGGAACATATCTCAAAGCTAATCTCTCAAAATAAAGCTGTGGTGGATAATACACAATTGGACAATGTTAGGCCCAGGAAAACAGTCCTGTCCAAGCAGGGCAGCATTGACTTGCCAATGCCTTATACATACAAAGACTCATTCCATTTTGACATACGTCCTCTTGATTCAAGCAGGAAGAAGCTTTCTCAATGCTCAGCCAAGTCTATCTTCACACCTCTTGAAAAATCTAAGCCATTGTTTTTTCATTCTGTTCCCACTCAGTTCTCAACAACAATTGACTATGTTCCTGTTAGCAGAAGTAACTCCATGCCTTTTATTGAGAGTACAAGAAGAATTCAAGACCAAGCGGATATTTCAAAAGTCCCCTCTTTTGCTAAAATGCCCCCTGACACAAGTTTTGCTTTGTTGCCTAGCAAAGAGAAATCTGCAAGTATGGCAGATTTTCCTAACAGCCATCCTCGGGCACTTGTTAGACAAGCAGCAGTAGATGATTTGCCACCAAGTACCACAAGTGAATCTTCAACCTCTTTGGAAGAGGTGAAAGGAACTAAAAAGTCTGGACTTGAAGGGGAAGGAACAACCACAAGACATAAGAAACCGAGTCAAAGAAAAGCAAAAATGTTCACTCAGGAAAAATGGCAGGTTTATGGGAATGAAACATTTAAGAAAATTTATCAGAAAATGAAGAGCAACCAAACTACCAAGAAACAAAAAGAAAACAAGATCACAGATATTTCTAGTTGCCATTTGGGTACTAAGGGCACAGCTAGTCATGATGGGATCCCAAGAGATGGCAAAGTCTTCGGAACTGGAAATCTGGGATGCTCCCAAGTGACCTTTTCTGCAAAACCTAATACAGAGGAGCTGGTTTCATCCTCAGTGGCTGTTTCTGTGAAACAAAATACTGAAGAGTTGGAAGGCTATTCCATTACTAGTCCTCCATCACAGTGTGGTTCCTCACAGAGTTTAGGTAACTTTGCAGTCAGTGATTGTGAACAAAGTGAGTTGTCTAAAACATTTGTTGAAAATAGCTGTAGAGGATTGTGTGTTTCAAAACAAGACTCAAATGGCAATGGTGAGGTCCTGCCTTTTAGTACTGGTTGTGAACTGAGTTTCCAGCTTCAGCAGACTACTGATCAAGAAGAGAACAGCAGCTCCTTAAACACTGCTAGCCTGCAGGATACTGGCTTAGAGGATGTATGTGCCCAAGGGGAGCTTATTAAATGTGTGTTGGTACAGGAGGATATTCCAGCTGCCCGAGATCTCACTGAACAAGAAAACTTTCACCTTGAACAGGGGGCTTTCCTCCCCAAAGATTGCAACAGTAGTGAACCAACTCAGGAACTGTCAAAACTGCCCTCAGAGAGAAAAAAGCTAAAAGTAGATAAGCTGAGAAGGGAAGAAAATGTGCTAAAATCCACTCACGAGCCCAGTAGTTTAGTAGAGGGAATTGTAGAACTGACAGACCATTACAAAACTGTTGACACAGTTGCCTCAGAATCAATAAATCACTCGGTTAAAGAAGAAAGACAGGTAGCAATGGGAGGATTAAGTACATCAGGTAGCAGCAACATGGAATGTAAAGAATTAGTTCAGTGTCCGATAATGACCTCTGAAAAACAAGATGATGTTGCTAATCTTATTGATACAAGAAGTGTAGGGACTGAGGTAAAAACGGGATACACTTATGATTTGTTTGCTATACAAAAGCTGAAAACCAAGGCACAACCTGTAATATCAAAGACAGAAGCATCAGAGATTGGAGATGTTGCACATGCACCCACCCCCAGTCAGCATTTAATATTTGATCAAATAAACCCCAATTTAAAGAAAAACGATTTTCTGCCAAAGTACATCCTAAAATATTCACAAGGGAAGACTACAGGACTGCCACTGATTCTTGCAGGAGAGCCTGAGAATATGCCCTGTATTTCATCTGCTCCTTCCATTTTTGCCAGTAGCAATAGGTCACTTGGCTCCAAATCTACAGATGTATTTTTGTGCCCAACAACTATCCTAGAAACAACCAGCATTGCAACCAGGGCAAACAGAAAATGCCATCTTCAAAGGGCCAGGCAGAAGGAGAAAATGAAAGATATGTGGAAAGGACCCAATAACAAAGATAATTTAGGTGCTCAGGAGTTGACACAGGAGAGTGGTATGCACACAATCGTTTGTACATCACATACTGCAGGAAAGAAAATATGCTTTACAACTATGTACACAGGAGGTTTTTTCATATCTTCAGACATTACTGGACAGAGTTCAGCTCTACAGTTTGTACACTCAGGGAACAGTTCTGTAATATCAGTTTCATCATTGGTTGAAAGGACCGTTTTCTGTGGAAATACAGATGAAAAGATTGGGGAATGGCAATCAGATATTAACTCTTTTCCAGGATTTCAGGATCTTCCTACCTGTTCCATGGATACACCCAAATGCCTTTCTCATTCTTCTAATATGCTTTATTGCCACATGCTCCGTGCCCAACAAAAAGAAGTCCGTATATTACCTCAATTAAGTTCTCATGCAGGGAACTCAAAAGTTCCAATCAAGGGTGTATCCTTCCCAACTTTAAATGCTGAACCGCAATTGACTTGGTGTTGCTTAAGCAGGAACCTTCCTCTTCCTGTTGAACAGAAGGAGAAGAGAGATTCTGCATATTCATCCTTGCACACCTGTATGAATGAAAACTTAATTTCAAAGTGTAACCGCTTCTCTTACAAGATGAAAAATACCAAGAAGGCTTCTGCAGGCACGATAACTGGAATGCCCCTAATGGCAACCTCTTCTATTTCTCCAAAACAGCAGGTAGTATTATCTTCCTATTTCAGTATTTAGTTGTAGCATTTCATATAGAAGAAAATGGGAGAATGAAGGTGAATACATGTGGATATTACATATTTTAGTAGTAATGCTTACATCTTGTAATAAGTTCATATTCATAGCCATCTCTTACAGTTGATAGATAAAATCAGATTATTGAACTATAGAATATGCAATCACTATCTTGTGGATTTATTATGTGGTCAGTTCTATTGCACACACCCTGTCTTCAGTGTATTGACACACGATTTCAGATTTTCAAAGGTTAAGCGGGTTAGTTTGTTCCAGCAAAATTCCTTGTAGTGTCACATTTGTTTTGGGATAAATTTGTAGAATTGAAATCTTCTTTACGGTCTCCTGTGGTTCACACATATGGCCCATTCTGTGCCTCCATAGAGATCTTTGAAAGCTCTTAGAGCTGCATTTTGTTGGTCACAGTGGCCCTGCATGAATATGAGTTGTGTATTCCTGCAGAAACCAGTTCCTATTCATTCACCATTATGGTAGGATCATTAGGAAGTCTCAGTATTATTGCATTTATCTTCACTTCTCTCTCATTTGAAATAATGCTGTGCTCGCAGAGCATGTTGTATTTTGGTGTTGATGTTGACTTTTGTGGAGAAGTGACTATCTAAGTAGCAGAAATGGCCAACATTTTCTAGCAGTACAGCATTAAGCTTTCTTTCTGGCATTGCATAGGGATTGGATGGTGCCTGCTGATGCTCACTGAGAGACAAAGCTTTTCATATGCTCTGCAAAGTTGTTTAAAGTGGCTTGTAGGTCTTCCTCTAAATTAGCACAGACTACATTATCATGAGCATATTGGAGTTCTGTAACAGAAGGTGTTGTGACCTTACTCTTGGCTTTCAGCCTGCTGAGGTTAAAGAGCTTGCCATCTGTCTGATATGTGATTTCCACCCCAGTGGGAAGCTTCCTGTCAACAAGGTGTAGAATATAGCATATTAAAGAAAAAGGCATGGGAGAAAAATATTGTTTGCTGGAATAAGAAAAGATCAACAATGTTGGTGCCAGGCAGGCCTCTTCCCACAGGAGGGAATTATATAATAAACAGAGATTTGGGAAGAGTGAAATATTTCACAGTTTTCATGGTTTTGAAGGCGAGAACTGTATTCATGTTATTTCATTACATGTATGCTTTGTTTCCTATAAACACAAGAACTCCAAAAGAATTAACAAATGAACAAAACAAACAGAACATGATGATATGTTCAGAACATATATTCAACATGTCACTTAAACATTTATTATGTTTGATGTTCACAGCAGTACTTTTCTACACCTGGAGTTGATGGGTTATTCAAAAGCATTCCAGAGCAAGAAAGGGCAAAAGATAAGCTTCATAAAATGAGAGAGCTCACAGCACATAAAGCAAAGAAAAGCCATAAATGGAGAAAGGTGAAGATCATCCCAAAACGGTAAGAAATATGAGAGTTTTCTATGGGTGTAGCACTAGCAGTGGGTTGAGCACTGAGCTGCTGAACTTGCTGATCGAAAGGTCGCAGGTTCAAATCCAGGGAGCAGCGTGAACTCCCACTGTTAGCCCCAGCTTTTGCCAACCTAGCCGCTTGAAAAGATGCAAATGTGAGTAGATCAATAGGTATTGCTCCGGTGGGAAGGTAACAGTGCTCTATGTAGTCATGCCGTCCACATGACCTTGGAGATATCCACAGACAATGCTGGCTCTTTGGTTTAGAAATGGAGGTGAACGCCAACCCCCAGAGTTGGACACGACCAGACTTAGTGTCAGAGGAAAACCTTTACCTTTACCTAGCACTAGCAGCTATGTGGTATGAGAAAGGAATTCTCATGTTGTGAGTCTTTTGTCTCAAAAGGTAGCTGTGACTGTGTTCACATTGGTTATTGCTGAGTTGCTGTAATAATAGTAAAAATGAAATTAATGGTCTTCACTAAAATCTCAAAACCTTAAAGTATATTGATTATTCAAATTTGCTTTTTGCATGAAGGGGATGGGGGGGGGGGGGAAGAGGGAGAGAGATGGCCACCAGGCACGGGAGAAGAGAGAATAGATAGTAAAGGAAATGGAAGAAGAATTAATCTTGTCTCTTCATGTATTGTCAATTTTTTTTTATAAGTAATGATATTTGATAGAGTACCATGTTAATGTCTCACAATGTTTCTTTAACCTTTATAATTCACATAAAAGGTGCATTGATACACATCTTACTGAACATGGATGTAATTCTGAAGCCTCTTGTTTGTAGTACCATCTGAGTCATTGTTGTAAGAATGCACAAATCTCCAAGAATGTTATTAAACCAACTGATTTTTGGATAAAACCTTTGCGTTTTGAGCATTTCTCACTGAAACCAGACAAAACAGATTATATCAAGCTGAAGGTTTGGAGAAAGAAACAATAGAACCGCATTTTGACTTAGAACACATGTATGTGGCTTCCCTTGTGGAATATGAGTTGTTATTTTAGAGCAGCTAAATCCATGTAAGAATTTGGCAGGTGTGACACATAACATTTCAAGATAGTTTAAATTTAACAAAAGATGTATCTACAAAAATTAAGGAAAATGTGTGTTGAGGCCAGATCTTCAGCACAGGGAAATTCACTGCAGCATGATCCAATTAAGCGGCATTTGTTTTGGGATAAATATATATACTAGATATATGTTAAATTTGCAAGCATAGCTCCACTCCAGAACCACTTTTGAATTTCAGCATTTTGTCGCAATATTGTTAAACAATGCAGAATAAATTCTGATGTGTGATAATTTCATTCCTGACAGTTTCATTTTAAAAATTAAAACAGATTTACCCAATGTATACCTTGAGAACTGAGTACAAATCCAATGCAAAATGCTGTTGATCATTTAGGAGGAGCACTTGGCAACATGCACACATTTATATGAAATGCACAAAGATTGTGTAGTAATGGATAGACTGGACAACTGAAAATGTACATTTTGAAAAATATACAAAAATATGATTTCTGTGTTTGTATGTGGGAAACTTGTATAAAATCAAGAAAAAGAAGAGCTCTAGTGAAAACAGGCTTGATAGATCTGTTCATCCATAGATTAAATGAGTTTTAAAAATTGAGAAGACAACATTTGCACTTTTGAAAATGGCATCAAAATACGTTTTGATCTGGCTATGCCTGACTTGTATATTTTAAGTGCATACACCAGTATTTGGAAAACAGATTACATTTATTATACTTTACTATTTTGACATTTTATTACTGGCATATTTCACAGGCCATCTGCAGAGCAACTTTAACTCTGTACTTCTGCTTTTGAATGCAAGGGTTTTCCCCTTCACAAACTGGTGTCCCAAGGGTTTGAACTGGAACAGGGTAGATCAGTATGGGACTCTTTGGATTGTTGTGAGTTTGCTTACCACCTCTGAGGATGCCTGCCATAGATGCAGGTGAAAAATCAGGAGAGAATGCTTCTGGAACATTTTCCTACAACCCAGAAAACTTATAACAACCCAGTTATTCCGGCCCAGATACTGATTTGGGATATTGCATTGGCATGATTTATTATTGCTTTCCGGTACAGTTAAATACAAATGTGAAATATGAGTGTTTTAGTTTTTTTTATGAAGCCATTATGGAAGGTAGAAGTTGAAAACAAGTCCACCAAAATGCTAAAAAGGACATCACTGCAATGATACTGTGTAACGGTAGGCCTATGAAAAGGTTATAAATAACAATATAACATAGCTACTGGATGAAAATGTATCTAGTTGTATTTAAATAGGTGTTAAAAAATTACAGAAATTTTGTCAATGTCTTGCCATTCTAATTTTACCTACTTATTATTTTTAAACTTTCATTGACTTAATGAAAATCATTTCATTTTTGAATGACAATTTTGTTTAAATATGAAAAAGCCAGTAGATTCTTTTGTTAGTCATACTATGAGGAGACAATATTATGGAATTCTTTTCTTTATGAAATGTTCATGGACATTTGAAGGAGGTCAAGTATCATGCCACAGACATAAATGTGTCTCTTCTGTGTTACAGCTATAGAGGGAGTTATCGACAAAGACATACTCTGCTTAAAGCCAACAGGCCAGTCAAGCAACACTGGCCAACTACAAGGGTCCTGGAAGCTCCTAAAAAGCCTTCTTATCCTCACATACCTAACAGTCGTCAGCATTGCAGAAGATGCCTTTGTCTTTTAGCTGCCTCTCAAGGTAAGGTTGGTGTTCTGTTTCTTCTTAGAAGTCCATCATTACTCCAATTGGATTATGTTTTTATCATGGTGGATTATTCTGTGGTCAGGTATAGTAATGCTTGTGGTCTTTTTATTTATTTATTGTTATTCTAATCTCAGCTTTCTGGCAAGCAAAACTTCAGCATATACATATTATCTTCACTTGCAATTTAATTTACTTATTTACTGTAATTTATTGCTGTGATGTAGAAGACGAATCACAAAGTTCCTCCTTATATTCCTTTTGCCAATAAATGTGCAAAGGATTTTTTTTTAAAATTGAAGATAACCCATATTAAACTCTTGACCCTAGTTGTTCACAGAACCGACCAAGTGAGAAAGAAAAGAAATCATTATGATTCTATGATTCATTGCCAGACCCAGACTGGCAATGTTGCTTACACATTAGCCTCTTCCTAGTTTCTGTTGTGTTTGGTATATTTGGGTGTCAAGTTATTTGGCTTTACTGAGGACAGCTTGACCTTTGTTCATGAATGTAATTTCTGTGATGCCTCTCATGTTGTTAAGAGTTAGGTTGAATAACAATCCTCTATGTCTATCATGATATACCTTGATTGAGTTTAGTTACTAGCCATATCTTTGTGCCAAACAAATACATTACATATTATGAAAATGCACCCAATAATACACTCCATGGTATTTTTATATTTTAGGAGACAGGTAAAGGTAGACAAGCATTTTCTTCTATTCCAAAAATCTCATAAGCTTTTCATCAGGATGCTCCTTCTAGATGTTGGAATAATCCCAATGGTCACTACAAATATCAATTACCTGTTTTGGTCCCTGTAGCCCAAACAGTAGCATATAAACTACTCCCAGCCATCTACACAGTACTGTAAAGCAAGCCATGCCTAGAGGTGCATTGTATTAAACTGGTAGGAGGACAAATAATTTGAAAATGTACACATATAAAAAAAACCTTATATTCAGGCAATCCCCAAGTTATGAACAAGACAGTTTCTGTAGGTTTGTTCTTAAGCTGAATTTGTATGTAATTTGGAACAGGTATGTTTTTTAAGTGCAACTCCAGCTAAAATTATACCTTTTAAAGCTTTGGGTCTCATAGTGAAGAGTCAACATCACTGTGATGTTTCTTTTGTTGTCAGATGATTCCACCTCACCTTCTGTCCTGTGATAATTGGATTTTGAACATTTTGGCTTGTTGTAGAAACAAGGATTGTTGATAAAGCTTTGGTGGAGACCCCTTTCCCCCATGATAACTATTCCAGAAATAAATTTACCTTCCTAGGGATAGATTTGTCTCACTTTTTGTTGTCTCACCCTTGTTCCTCACTATGAGTCATTTGTGGGTTGGATGGCTGTAACTTGGGAACGACCTCTACTCTAGAAATTCTAATTAAAGCAAATAAACCTGTATCGATTTATCCACAGGTTAGTTTTAGTACTGGACCTTCACTCTTGTCAAAATAGGAACCCTCCCCATATCTGAGTAGAATGGTAAAAGGCAAAAAGCTTAGACTGTGTTGTTGTAGGTTTTTTCGGGCTATATGGCCATGGTCTAGAGGCATTCTCTCCTGATGTTTGCCTGCATCTATGGCAAGCATCCTCAGAGCTAGTGAGGATGCTTGCCATAGATGCAGGTGAAACGTCAGGAGAGAATGCCTCTTGATCATGGCCATATAGCCCGAAAAAACCTACAACAACTCAGTGATTCCGGCCATGAAAGCCTTCGACAATACATAGCTTAGACTGTTCTGGAAAAATCCAGAACAAGCCCTCACCCTCGTTTCTTGTCATTTTTGAATGCTTGGGAGGGGAAATGGCAGCAGTGTCCAGGGTGACAGGCCCACTGAGGTAGAAATGGCCCTTTCCCTCTCTGCAGATTGACCCTCAGCTTATTTATGGGTCAGATGGGCTCCTGATATGATATCAGTCTTTGAATTAAGATAGAGATTTGACTCACATTGCTTTTTAGTATATCATCTTTCCCAGCTCTTCTTTTTAATCATCTTTTTAGTTCCTTGGTTGCAGTTTCCTTGGAGACATGAATTAGTAATTGGTTCAGTGAAACGTATGAGCTGTTTTCCTTGGATTGGACTTCTACCAGTCTGCTTTAAGCTAGAAGCCAGTGTAGCTTTAGTACTACCCTCTTTAATTTTGTTTCTTCATCATTGCAACTGCTATACAATCCAGTTGGTATTAAATATTATCCAATTGTAAGTATGTTTTCAACTCCCTATGAAAAATTATATCTAAATTAGAGGTAATTAATTTATTTTCTCTTTTTGTTATTATACTATTAACTTTCATAGTGTTAAGAAAAGAATATTAGACATTATGGCTAGTATTGTCGAAGGCTTTCATGGCTGGAATCGCTAGGTTCTTGTGGGTTTTTTCGGGCTATATGGCCATGTTCTAGAGGCATTTTTCCTGACGTTTCGCCTGCATCTATGGCAAGCATCCTCAGAGGTAGTGAGGTCTATGCTTGCCATAGATGCAGGCGAAACGTCAGGAAAAATGCCTCTAGAACATGGCCATATAGCCCGAAAAAACCCACAAGAACCATTATGGCTAGTTTCTTTTTGTATTTTAACTTCTCTTAAAAATTCTGTTTGTCTTTTATCATTTTCATCCCACTTATCATTGTGGAGTCAAGTCTAGACCTAGAACGAATAGACCAAGACACAACGGTTTTTGTTGTTTTTTTTGTTCCTTAGTTTCCATGGTGTTAATTATGAAATCTCCTCACTGCCTGTTTCCCCTCCAACCTTCCAGAGTTGACATTTTGTACAAAGCCACCCAATTTCCTCTATGTTCTTTCTATCAGGCATACTTGAGGGTTGCCTTATACATTTTTCATGTTGCAGATATGTATGGCACAGTAACTAGATAATTATAATTATCCGGGATTGTGGCGCAGCTGGCTGAGTGTCAGCTGCATTAAGATCACTCTGACCAAAAGGTCATGAGTTCGAAGCCAGCCCGGGTTGGAGTGGGTTTCCAACCAATTGTGTAGCCTGTTGTCGACCTTGGCAACCCGAAAGACAGTTGCATCTGTCAAGTAGGAAAATAAGGCACCACCTTGTGTGGGAGGCTAAATTAACTAATTTATGAGGCCATAAAGAAAACTCCGGGGAATGTGGAATGCGGAAGAACTTCATCGGTGTTGCTGATGGACGATGAAAGCAGCAGCTCCCCTGGCGGCCAGAAAAAAGTTAAATAGCCTCTGTGTATTGTCTGTATTCGTTGTCTGTCAAACTGGCATTTAATGTTTGCCATATATGTGCATACTGTAATCCGCCCTGAGTCCCCTGCGGGGTGAGAAAGGCGGAATATAAAAACTGTTGTTATTATTATTATTATTATTATTATAAAATTGCCATTTCCCCGAAATTAGAACTTAAGTTGGCTTACATTTTTTTTAAAAGAACAACATACAGAAGACTTTTAGCTGCTCTGAGTCCCTCAATGAGAGGGAGAGGGAGAGGTATAAAACAAATTAAATAAAGTAAATAAATAGGTGAACAATAATCTTGGAATTAAACTATTCACAATTAAGAATTAGTTCCATACTGTTATTCCTCCCCCATACAATCACCTCATTTCTTCAGAGAGATTATGAAAAGGAACTTTATTATGTGAGGCATAGAGGAAATCACTCCTTTTTTTTACTGTAGGGGTTTGAATGTAGGACTACAACTCTGGTAGACAGGATCCAAATCCCATTTTAGCTGTGGAAAATTGCTGAATGACATTGGGCAAACCACAGTCTCCCAGCCTTTGAGGAAAATAATAGCAAACCTCATCTGAAAACTCTGTTGATAGGGTTGCCATAATTTGGAATTGAGGGCATATGAGCCAGAAGTCTTCACTATACCATGGGAGACCAGGGTCCAAATACCTTCCCAGTCATGGAAACCCTCTGGGTGACTGTGAGCAAGTTACATTGTCTCGGCTACAGAGAGAGGCAAAGGCAAACCCCCTTTAAACATATCTTGCCAAGAAAATCCCACATTATTCCCATAACTTTGAATAGGTTTTAATGGTTTTTAACTGTGAACATTTTAATGCTCTTTATATTTAATTCAGGACCCTCTGGTGGCGCAGCATGTTAAACCGCTGAGCTGCTGAACTTGCTGACCGAAAGGTTGGTGGTTCGAATCCGGGGAGCACAGTGTGCTCCCACTGTTAGGCGCAACTTCTGCCAACCAAGCAGATCTAAAACATGCAAATGTGAGATCAATAGGTACAGCTTCTGTGGGAAGGTAACGGCGCTCCGTGCAGTCATGCCAGCCACATGGCCTTGGTGGTGTCTATGGACAACTCTGGCTCTTTGGCTTAGAAATGGAGATGAGCACCACCCTCCCCCCCTCGAGTCAGACACTACTAGAGTTAATGTCAGGGAAAACCTTTAACTTTTTATATTTAATTCTGTTTTAATGTTTGCATATTTGTATATTTTAAATTGTATGCTAGTGCTTTTGAGTCTCTTTTGGAAGAGATAAAGCGGGGTATAAATAATAATAATAATAATAATAATAATAATAATGGTCGCAATATGTCAGAAATGACTTGAAGGTACATAACAACAGCTATGTAAGGTAATATACTTAAGTAAGGCCAGAATATTTATTTATTTATTTAATGCATTTATATACCGCCCTTCTCACCCCAAAGGGGAGTCAGGGCAGCTCACAAGAAAGACGCAATTCGATGCCATAAATACATATATAGAATAAAAACATATACTTCAAAACCGCATAATTAAAACATATCAAGCGTATAGTATTGGGTATATAGTATTGTGGTTCAGTATAATACAATATTTTAGATTTTTGCCCAGCTATGAAACTCAAAGACTATCTTTAGGCAGGGATGTCAACTTAGACTGTTCCACTGCACTGTTAGAATAAAGTTGTAATATTCAAACACATCTTGAGTCGTTGGGAGCCATTTACTGTGAGTCAAATAGAAGTATTCATTCAATTCTATGGTCTTTACCAAATTCTCGTAAAAGCTGGGAAAAGCAAATAACCCCCCCCCCCAAAAAAACCTCTGCATAAATATATTAATCAATTTTATTCCAATGTTTTCTTCCCCCACAGGAATTGATGAAATTCCACAGGAGGCTTCTGAAGAAGCAGGTTCTTCTGTAGAAAAAAATAGTATGGAAAAAGTAAGGAGTAATCTATGGACAGCACTTACATCTCTTTATAACTCAATTAACATGAACGGAAAGCTATAATCTGAATGGATATGTAGGAGATTAATTAAGTCATTCACCAATGCCACTAGTTATTGGGAGGGTTTTTTTTTTGGTGTGGAAGATTCCCTAATAAGAGTGTCTGCAGAATGTAGAAGAGGATTGTGCCAGGAGAAGCTTGGAAGGACTAAGCTCAATGACAAGTGGGCAGACTTAGAGCAGAAAGTGATGAGCAAGCAGAATTATAAAAATATTGATGACTTTTGCAGGATTACTACTGAGTTTAGTGACAGAAGAGGGTCCCTTCTAGAATAACTGGGCTGGATTGGTCCTTATCCAATGCACTGGGCTCTTAACTGTTACAGAAGACTTGTTTTTGGTTAGAATAGATGTTCGTCTCATATAGCATTCTGTTATCAAAGCAGCCAGTCAAATGCTTCTGGTAAGCCTACAAGGAGGACATGAATATAATAGCAACCGTCTGTTTACATTTCCTTGTAGCTGGCATTGAGAAGCATACTGCTTCTAATAACAATGGTAATGTGCAGCCATCTCGGAGGATATTACATTGTGTAACACGATTTTTGTTCCTGGTTTATAAACATCATTTCCTAATTGATTCTTTCATAAAAACATGGAAAAGGTTTATTAAACTGCAAAAATTTTGTTTTTGCGGGACATCCCATAGCACATTTTGCTATAGCTTTTCAATGAATGTCTTGTAGAGTCCCAACCAATTCAACATAGTTTGTGGCAACCACAAAAACAAAGTTTCTGGAATTATAGAATCAGAGAATCATAGAGTTGGAAGAGACCGCATGGGCCATCCAGTCCAACCCCCTCCCAAGAGCAGGAAAATTGCATTCAAAGCACCCCGACAGATGGCCATCCAGCCTCTGTTTAAAAGCTTCCAAAGAAGGAGCCTCTACCACACTCAGGGGCAGAGAGTTCTACTGCTGAACAGCTCTCACAGTCAGGAAGTTCTTCCTCATGTTCAGATGGAAACTCCTTTCTTGTAGTTTGAAGCCATTGTTCCACGTCCTAGTCTCCAGGGAAGCAGAAAACAAGCTTGCTCCCTCCTCCCTATGACTTCCCTTCACATATTTATACATGGCCGTCATGTCTCCTCTCGGCCTTCTCTTATTCAGGCTAAACATGCCCAGCCCTTTAAGCCGCTCCTCATGGGGCTTGTTCTCCAGACCCTTGGTCATTTTAGTCGCCCTCCTCTGGACACATTCCAGCTTATCAACATATCCCTTCAATTGTGGTGCCCAGAATTGGACACAGTATTCCAGGTGTGGTCTAACAAGGCAGAATAGATGGGTAGCATGACTTCCCTGGATCTAGACACTATACTCCTATTGATGCAGGCCAAAATCCCATTGGTTTTTTTTTTTGCCACCGCATCACATTGTTGGCTCATGTTTAACTTGTTGTCCACGAGGACTCAAAGATCTTTTATAACAACTACTTTCAAATTAAGTACCTCACAATTAAACAGGAAATAATACTTTCAAACCAGGAACTGAAAATTTCTCAAATTTTGTTACTTAGTGTTATTGAAGGTAAGTAGCCCTTGATAACATCACCCATGAATCTATCCTTAGGAATATAAGCTAATCATATACATAAACAGATCAATGTTGTATTTAATTTCCACGATATGCACTATTTCTTGAATTTGAACATGTCATACTATTAGGTGAATTTATAATGCCATCTCTCTATTCTTTATGGTAGGATATCCCTGGGACTACAACAGTACATGCAAGTGGCAGCCTTTCTCCTCAGAAAATCCCTAGAGTTTCAGATGTACCAACAGCAAAGCATTCCTATCCATTAGCCAGTAATGCACCCCCACAAAAAGCCAGAAGTCAAGAGCTTTGCTCTCCAGTTCTTCAGACAGAGCCTCAACCAGATATCAATTTTGATCAGGGTTGGCCTTCCTCTGGACCCTGTAACTTGGAATATATAAACACAAGCAAGGCCCATCTATATAATGTTACAGGTTCACATGCGACTAGCCCTATTTTAATAGGCTCTAAGGCGGATAGCAATAATATAGAATCGAAATCTCAAAATTTCACTGTGTCAGAGTCATCTGACCATGTTACGGGAGAAAGAAAGCAATCCACAGATGAGAATTTTCACCCATCTTTAAAGGAGCAGCCTATCTTCCAGAGTCCATGTCCTGTTCCACTGAAATCAAGAATGCTTCTTGAGAAATCATTTTCTGATGATTCCTTACTGGGACCAAGACAAATGCGAGAAGCAAACAGCACTTTTCGCCCTCACAGACAAGAGGAGAGCAACTGTTCCATTAAACTGGATGATCATCTTGAGAAGGTTTGTGAACCTGATTCTGTAGGCACGCTGTCAAAAGCTTATAAAAAACAGAGTTTGGAAATGATTAACAAGCAAACCCACGAGGAATATGAAAACGTAAGTAGCAGTGATGACGAAGATAGACTCATTATAGAAATATGAACAAGAAATGTTTGGGCTGAAGATTTAACACAAAAAAGCCAATCATTGGACAGAACCATCATTCTGTCACAGGTTAACAGAAAAGCTTTCCTTAGAGAATATTTCTATCCAAGATTGACTTAATTCCATGTGTTAAGACTTCTTTAAAAACAGGTGAACTGTTAAATCATGTTTACATGTTCATAGAAGTCTACAGTGCTTCAGTTTCTTGCTTAATCATGCTTCTTTCAAAGTTTGGCCCATTTTATTCATGCCTCTGAAGACTAGGTCCACATCTGCCACACATCTGGTGGGATGGCTGCAGTTGCTTTCCTGCTTGGAGAAGTTGAAGGATGACATGGAAGATATGGTTCTGAGTTGTGGTATTGACCGAAATTATTCTCAGCTGTTTCAGCTCACTTGTATTCTGTAATGTTTTCCAACTAGGCTTTTGCATGAGATCAGTGGCCATAAAGCATCATGCAACTTTTCCGTATTGCACAAATATTCCATGCTACCTTGTGGAAGACAACGCAAGTGGGTCCTGCTGTTGTATGCTGAAATTTATTTCTCCCACTTTCTGATAGCACTGTAAATGCTTGAGGTTTTTAAAAGAACTCCTTTTATTTATTTATTTCTGATCAAGAAGTATTCAGTCACTCCCAACTCCAAGTGAAAATGCTGTTTGCTTCTCAAGATCTAAGTGTACAAGTCCAATATGTGCAGCAGCTGACACTTCTTGTTGATGTATTCAGGGCTTCATTTTTTAATTTCCTTAAACATAAGGCCATTTTATTGTAATATTGATGTGAAGTCATGCCAATTTTAGAGCTCAAGTTTATTGAATACATAAAAGTTTTATATTTCTCCTTTTGTATGAGTTTTGAAATGCTTTTTAAAAGCTGTCTTGCAAACTGTATTATCTTTTCTCAAAGGAGATTGCAAAAACAAAGTGGCATAAACTACCCATGTCATTCTGGCCCAATCAGCAAGATATAAAATAACAAAATAAAATACATATTTTAGTAAGTATATACTAAGCAATCCCAAAAGCAAAGCATCTGTAGCTTGCTCACAATGCCCTGCCTCATGAACAGAGCAGTTGTTAAAAGCTACAATGTGGTTGCTGTTGCTCACATTTGGTTTAAAATTATTTAGCTTGTGCTTCCTTTATTTTCTGTTTTATACTTAATTTATTTATGCAATGCTTTTGACATAAAATAAAAATCTTCCTGATTGACCATATGAAAAATACTGACCACCGGAGACATCAAAATGTATCTCCTCTGTGAAATATTGAGATGCTAATTCAACTTTGCATATCTGGAAGGGCTTCTGGAAGACCAGAGGGAAGAATATGCGAGTCTCCTGCTGATACTGGTTTCCCCCCTTTACGGCTGAATTCTACCCACATTAAGAGCACATGAATAGGAAGGGGTCACTGCTTATAGCAAATCTGTGTTGCTAAAGTGGTTGGATTTCCTCTTAAGTAAATAGGATTTGAATGGTTACAGGTCCAAATTGCACTTTAATGAAAAAAAAAGCAAGCCCTAAATGAGGCTTCTAAGGATGCTGAATTTATCCCCAACTTTCAGAACATGGGAATAGATGTATTTCCAATTTCTATAGCAAAATAAAATCAGTACACAGTAAACCTCATAAGAGGGGATTTAAGGACCTGCAAAAAATAAGGTTTTATGGATTTCCAGTTCATTTCTTAGAGATTTTCCAGTAGACAATGGATTGTATATACCTTGCAAATAGCCTTTTTTGGTTTTGGAAAGACTTTGTAATTAAAATGTTGCAGTAATGTTAAAGCTATCGCTTATAATTGTATAGGCAAGAGAATTCTTTTGGTCAGTAGGGTACACGTTTACATTTAAATCCACTTTTCAATCATAGGGTAACATGGCACTATT
Source organism: Anolis sagrei (assembly GCF_037176765.1). NCBI lineage: Eukaryota > Metazoa > Chordata > Lepidosauria > Squamata > Anolidae > Anolis > Anolis sagrei. The sequence continues at coordinate 229,185,524 of NC_090024.1, forward strand.
CTGATTCATTTGAAATTATGTCCTGTATTTTTAATACTTCATAGATCAATTTTTTTGGTGTCAGAAGTGACTTGAGAAACTGCAAGTCGCTTCTGGTGTGAGAGAATTGGCCATCTGCAAAGACATTGCATAGAGGACACCCGGATGTTTTGATGTTTTACCATCCTTGTGGGAGGCTTCTCTCATGTCCCTGCAATGGGGAGGTGGAGCTGACAGAGGGAGCTCATGCACGCTCTCCCCTGATTTGGATCTGCAACCAAAACTAGACAAACAGACTTGGACAAGCTGATCCAAGATAAGTGTCGACAATCCTTGGTTATTGGGCAAAAGAACTGGTAAAGCTGGGAAGGGACTGCAAGCTATAGATCAATGAAAATGGATGATCCGTCCCTAAATAGGTTCCAGATGGCAGCATAAGGAGAGGAATCCTGCAGAGCTAAGCCAATGAAGAAAACTTTTAAGCAGCAATGGTCAGGGTAGTTCAACTCTTTTTTTCATCACAGGTGTGAGGGCAAAAGAAATCTTAAGACACCAGAAAGGCCCAGGCACCATCCTTTGCCCCAATCCAGTAGCACTTTCCCCCATCTATGTTGAAGTAATACTGTGTACAAAGCTGAGATTATATGGAGTAAATGTGCTAGAATTAGAAATGCCACTTACTGGTTTAAACAAAATGAGGACACAGACATCTCAAATAATGTTTATTTGAACTTAAACAAACACAAAGCCTTATGCTACCAGCACACAAGCTCCACCAACTCCCTTTATTTTTTCTTCTGCTCTTCTGCTGAAGAATTTCGCTTTCACAATCACTGGCTGTTTGGGAAGCTTTCCTTTGCCCAGAACTTTATAATATCCCTGAAAAGATAAGAATTTAGCAAATGCTGATAAAGCATGAAAGGAATATATATAGAAAGTCCCTTATGGCCATTACTAACTTTAAGTAATTACAACAGAATTTGCACATACTGTAGTTATTTGCTAAATGCTGTAAATAACATTCTGCCAGAGAACTAGAGACTAGAACTTTACACAGAGAAAATAACCAGTGTAATGGTGTGAATAAAGCATGTGCCTGGAATCATTCTTTACCAGAGCACTACACTGATTTTCTGTTGCATTTCTTTAAGATAGTATGCTACAGTAAGAACACCATAGTTTAGTTGCTAGCAGAATACTATTACACTGTATATGGATGGAAAGGAGTATTTTTCAAATAAATTCAATACCCTTTGCAAGAATTACAGGCTTCCTACTGTTGATGGCCTGGATCTTATTTCCAGCTATAAAACCCCCTTTGAATTCATTATATATTGGGATTCCTTTTTCAATAACAATATATGCAAACTACTTAACCATACAATTTGTTATACATTTGTAGAAACTGGATTATGCAGAGAGATAACTAGTACAGCAGAGTCTCACTTATCCAACCATCAATCATCCGATGTTCTGTATTATCCAATGCAGTCTGCCTCCTGCCCGGATCCACAGCTGATTCAATAATACTAATAATACTACTACTACTAATAATAAAATAATAAACTTTATTTATACCCCGCCACCATCTCCCCGATGGGGACTTGGGGCGGCTTACATGAGGCCAAGCCCAAACAACAAATTACAGCAAAATAAAAACGAAAACAATAAACACACATGTTTTGGTGCTAAATTCATAAATACAGTAATTACTACATAACGTTATTATGTATTGAACTGCTTTTTCTGTCGAGCTGTTGTAAAACATGATGTTTTAGTGCTTAATTTGGAAAATCATAACGTAATCTGACATTTAATCCCACCTTATTAGCCAACATTTTCTCTTATACAATTTTCTGCTGGCCAATTTATGTTGGATAAACAAGACTCTAAACTGTATATTTCTGCTCCTCATGAAACTCATGATTGTACTGATACATGGTATAGTCTTTTAATTTATTCTGAATGTGTACTAATAAGCATCACCTAGTACCTCATTATTACCCAATTATTCTATCAGTTTTAAATCAAAGCTTAAGAATACAAGAACACATGCTCCTATGCTGTTTGTGAATATTAAGTTACAAGCCGCCTTCACTGAAACCAAGAGTTTTTCAAGCAATATTAAAACCTCATACATGTTCCAGGATATGCTCTTTTGAGCTAATTAATATCACTGATATCCATGGACTGTGGTACAAGACTTGAGATCACAGCCAGTCATATCTGGAATTTCTCTCCGAGAAACAAAGCACACCATAACAACGAGATGTTATGATACTGCGCTAGTCTCGTGTAAAAGTGTTTACATCTCACACATTTGCTTAAAAATATAACTAAATAACTTTACACCCTAAGAGTCTAATAAAGAACACAGTAAGTAACATAAGTTTGTATAGATCTTGGGTGTATCTAAACTTTTGCTGCCATGGTTTAATGCTATGGAGCCATGGGAGTTATAATTTACTGAGGCACCAGCACTCTGGCAAATGATAAAGATCTTGTAAAACTACAACTCCCATCCTGGGCTCACACAACTTTATGACCCAAGGAAAAAAAATGCAATGTGCCTTAACTTTGAAATGATTAGGGACCAAGGAAGAGAACTGCATGTCTGTACAAACAAGTTCAGCATAAAACATATGCCTGGAGAAACTTACCGAGCGTACAACATCAATAACAGGTGCTAATCCAGCTGGATGCTTGGCATACTTGAGCCTTGTCTGTTCACTAACAAGGGTCCAGAGCTTATCTAAATTAACTGTGGGGCAGAAGTGCTGGTTCTTCTTCAAGTGGTAGTGTCTCATACCAACCTTTCCAAAATAACCGGGATGGCTAGAAAGAAAGCATACTGTATGAATAAATAAAATGAATAATTCATTTTGAAAACAATATGCATAATGGCATCACTGAAAACACATCCCTGATTAAAATTATTTGGATCTTTCTAATTTGGTTTCCAGTTTGGTTTTGCAACCAAGACAGCCTAGGCTGTTTTTAACAGATGCCAAGCAAAGCAATGGAATACTATCCATTTAATTTTCTCTGATTACTATTGACTTCATCATCAATTTTATCTACAAACAAACTTCGGGCTGATATGGGTGGGGTATAAATAGCGTAAATAAGTAATAATAAATATAGGAAGTTCCCAAGTTACAAACATCCGACTTACAATTGACTTGTAGTTAAGAATGGGGGTGAGACAACAGAAAGTGAGAGAAATCTCCCCCTTGGAAGTGAAAGTCACTTTTGGAAGAGTTATCACGGGGAAAAGGTGCATCAACTGAAACTTTAGAACCAATTCTTGTTTCCACAACAAACCAATTTCTTCAAAATCTAAACTATCAGGGACAACAAGTGAGGTGAAATCTTCCGAACGGGCACAGACAGCAAAACAAGCACACCAGGGATGCTCATAATAATAATAATAATAATAATAATAATAATAATAATAATAAATCTTTTATTTGTACCCAGCCAGCACCATCTCCTGGATTTGGGGTGGCTCACAAAGCAAATAATAGTGCCATGCAACATATAAAATACAATATAACAACATTAAAACCAGTAACCCATTTAAAGCTAAGCATAAATTAATAAGAACAATAGAATCAATAAAAATGGCAATCATTGTTAATTAAAAGATCCATACAATCAATTTAGCCCTCCCTGGCTAAAGATAGTAGCCTGAGTGCAATCTTAAACATTATCAAATGCTGCAGAAACATCCAAAGTTTTTAGCTCTTTCCAAAAAGTGCTGTAGTAACCCTTGTATAGCATAGTAACCTTTGCCTATGCTATCTCAGCTTTGGATAGCTTATGCTATCCAAAGCTAAAATATATGTATTTTTGGCTGCAGCTACACTTTAAAAATGGACCTGTTCCAACTTACAAACAAATTCAACTTAAGAACAAACCTACAGAACTTATCTTGTTTGTAACTTGGGGGGTGCGTATATTTCACACACTTAACTCCTTCTGACATTATGACTAAATCAGCTCTCGGAGATATATGTTTGAGCTTTCCAACTACTGCACGGATTAAATATATACTTCCATAAATATAGTTCAGTATTTGAAAACACTTTTCCTTATGCATATAAAGAAATTGCCACTTAACAAAATTAATTAGTATCCAATGATGGGGAGGGAGAGTGAGGAACTCAATGGATGAAAGACAGAACAAGATATAAAAAAGTACAGCTTACTATTTGTCAAAGTTTATCCTGTGGTGATGCATGCCTCCAGCATTTCCACGCCCTCCAGGATGTTTTCTGTGCTTACCTATCAGAAACATTAGAAGATAATGACATTTTTTTTGCAACAATGACTAACTAATAAGCTGATAGCCAGTAATATTGTTTTGTGCCTGATTTATAGTGACCCTATGATGGGCTTTGCCTTTCTCTGAGGCTGAGAGTGTGTGACTCGCCTAAGAGCACCTAATGGATTTCCATGGCTGAGTGGAAATTCGAACCCTAGTCCCCAGAGTTGTAATCTGAGGCTCAAAACTACTATACCAGGCTGGCTCATTCTTGAACTAATACTACACCTGTGATACTGATTATTGGAATGAGTGGGGAGATGGCAAATATGGGGACATAACGGTAAGAGGGGAAGCACAGGGGTCTTCTGAGTGTATAAAGGTGTTTGGATCTAAGAGCACTCAGTAGGTCCCATTACAAAACATATTGCTGATGGAAATACTAGTGATAAATACGGGTCAACAGAGCTTTCTATGGTATGTCTCTGAGTGACACATACCCCTAGAGTTTTTCCACTGGCAGAGAAGAGCCACCACATCATATTCTTTGTAGGGCAGCTTTCTTCAGTGTTTGTGTTAGGACAAATATACTACTAACATAAAACGTGTAACATTATTCTTATAAGCCAAAGTCAGCATGATTAGGGAACTTTAAGACTGCAATCTCACCCACACTGATTTAAGGAGCAATCCTGCAATATACAGTACAGATTTGTATATGTTCACTCAGAATGATCCCATTTTGCTTAGTATTTAGGAGTAAGTGTCTAAACCTATAGTCATAGCATATTTTTAGTACCATGCATAGTATAGGCCGGTTAATGTTTTATGACAATTTGTGGGCTTACTGGCAATGACCATTCTTTGTCGCTTTGAGTCCCACCCATAAGAGAAAAGCGGGATAAAAATATATTAATTAATAAATAATGGCCAAGGATGGCATTTGGGTATCCACTTAAAAAAACCCCCCAAAACTCCTAAACCTTTTTCTAGCAAAAAAACACATGTTTATTAGATTGGTCTATGCTTCCTAGGAGACTGTTTTGCAAATATTGCTTTGTAGGCCATGCTCAACCCAGTTCTATCAGCCTCAGGAAGTGTGATATTCAGAAGTGTAATCTTCACTACCAAGGAAAGATATTAAAAACCTTTACACAAAAATCTTGGATAACAGTTATGTAACAAATCTCTCTTTTCATTTGTTTTTGCTGACCATACATAATGACCATACCAAATGGCCAAAGCCGAAGACATCAATATTGACATAATTTTTATAAGCAGACTGCCCTCTCTACATACCAATGCGGCCGTGGCCATGGCTGACGTGACCCCGCAGCTTCCTTGTCTTTCTCAGTCTTGAAGGCTTAGAAAAAGAACATAAACATAAAACACTCAAAACAACCAAAGCTTGGTAAAAGGGTTTCAGGTTTTACAGGCCAAAGAACATTTCACATACGTTACCATCCCCTCAAGTTTTTGTCCTAACACCCTATTAATTTTTTTGTTTTGTTTATGGATCTAAGGGCCCTTCCACACAGCCATATAACCTAGAATATAAATGCAGATAATCCACAATATCTGTTTTGAACTGAGTCCACACTGCTTTATATCCCAGTTCAATGTGGATTTTAGACAGCTGTGTCAAAGGGACCTCTGTCATCTAAAATTTTTGTTAGGTATGTGCCTAATTGGATGTTTTGTGATGCCATTTCATCATGCAATTCAGCCATTTAGGAGGCTGCAAGAGATTTGCATCCATTGTGCTCCAGGCCTCTTCTACACTGCCCAAATAATCCAGATTATCAACACACATAACCCACCTAATCTGCTTTGAACTGGATTAAATGAATCTATACTGCCAAACAGTCCAGGTTACCAAAGCAGATAATCCGCATTATCTGCTTTGAACTGGATTATATGAGTCTACACTGCCAAACAATCATAGAATCATAGAGTTGGAAGAGACCTCGTGGGCCATCCAGTCCAACCCCCTGCCAAGAAGCAGGAAAATCCAGATTATCCAAATTGATAATCCACATTACCTGCTTTGAACTGGATTATATGATTCTACACTGCCAAACAATCCAGATCCTCAAAACACGTAATCCACATTACCTGCTTTGAACTGGATTATATGAGTCTACACTGCCATATAATCCAGTTCAGGGCAGATAACCTGGATTTTATCTAGCAATATCGACGGGGCCTAGTGTGAACTGCGATGCCTGGCTGCTGTATGGACTCAGCCTGGGAGTTGTAGTTTGGCGAGGCAGCAAAGAGAAGAGTAGAGAAGGCTCCAGGCCTAGTAAAACCACTACGAAAACCCAGGAAACGTCCACCTGGGCATTTATAGAGACAGAAACAACTTGAGAACAAACCCGGACGCGAAACCTACCATCTTGCCGTGCTCCCGAAAAGAAGATGCTGCTCTCGCGAGACGTCAGGGAAAAAGCCAAGCAGATCGCGCGAGAACTTCCCGAGAGCCACTCAAGAAGGAGCCTAAAAAAAGAAAAGGGAGGGAGGGATCGAGAGGATGGGGTAACTCTCGCGAGGCCTTGCGTGCCCTGCTGCTGTCACCATGGTAACGGCGCGATTTCCACTCAGTTTGAGCCACTAACCTTTCTCTGGCTGAGTGCTGATGCTCTCCCAAGCTATATATACCATTGAGCCCTGGGAGTTAAAGTGGGATCAAACTGCATTACTTCTACAGTGTAGATGCAGACTGGGTCTATTACTTTTTCCAAGCATTGTTGCCTTTTCTGCTGAGCCTAACCTTTTTCATGATATGAAGGCCACAGTTTTTTCTTGGTTTTTAGGGAAAGCTGATAAAAATGTATTGTCGAAGGCTTTCATGGCCGGAATCACTGGCCAATGGATACTCCACCTCAGACATCAGGAAAGCTGCAAGACCGAGAACAAGCCACGAGAGGAACGACAAAGATCCTGGACCATCTGAACAGCATCCACCCAAACATCCAGTTCACTATGGAAAAAGAAAAGGAAGGAAGACTGCCTTTTCTAGATGTCCTAGTCATCCGTAAACCAGATCAACAATTGGGTCACACCGTTTACAGAAAACCCACACACACAGTTAGATATCTACATAAAAACTCCAACCATCACCCAAGTCAAAAAAGAAGCACCATTAAAGCCTTGGCAGACCGTGCAAAAAAAATCTGTGAACCCCACCTCCTCCAAGATGAACTGAACCACCTCAACTGGGCTCTCCAGGCCAATGGATACTCCACCTCAGACATCAGAAGAGCTGCAAGACCAAGAACAAGCCACGAGAGTCAAGACAAAGATCCACCCAGAGGAAAAGTGTTCTTGCCATACATCAAGGGAAACACTGACCGCACAAGGAAGCTGATGAGGAAACACGACATACAAACTATCTACAGATCCACCAAGAAAATCCAACAAATGCTACATTCAGCAAAGGACAAGAGGGATCCTCTCACTTCTGCAGGAGTCTACCATGTACCATGCAGCTGTGGACAAGTCTACATAGGGACCACCAAACGCAGCATTGCCCAGACACGAATCAAGGAACATGAAAGTCACTTCAGACAACTTCAACCAGAGAAGTCACCCATAGCTGAGCAACTGATGAACCAACCTGGACACAGCATGTTATTTGAGAACACAGAAATGCTGGACCACTCCAACAACCACCATGTCAGACTACACAGAGAAGCCATTGAAATCCACAAGCATGTGGACAATTTCAACAGAAAGGAGGAAACCGTGAAAATGAACAAAATCTGGCTACCAGTATTAAAAAACTCAAAAATTACAGCAGAAAAACAACAGAGGGGAAACAAACAGGCACATGAAATCACCCTCAACAAAAGATTCCCCCCAGGCACTACCAAGCCATTGAATGCAAATCAAGGTGATCAGCTGAAACATTCACAGCTAGCCCCAGCAAACAAAAGTCCTTTGTCTCACCCTGGTCATTCCACAGATATATAAACCAATTTTTCCTAGTTCCAACAGACCTCATTACCTATGACGATGCTTGCCATAGATGTAGGCGAAACATCAGGAGAAAAATTGCCTCCAGAACATGGCCAAATAGCCCGGAAAAACCTACAACAACCCATGGATTCCGGCCATAAAAGCCTTCGACAATACAACATACAAACTATCTACAGACCCATCAAGAAAATCCAACAAATGCTATGTTCAGCAAAGAACAAGAGGGATCCTCTCACCTCTGCAGGAGTCTACCGTGTACCATGCAGTTGTGGACAAGTCTACATAGGGACCACCAAACGTAACAGCATGGCCCAAACAAGGATCAAGGAACATGAAAAGCACTGCAGACGACTTCAACCAGAGAAGGCAGCCATAGCTGAGCACCTGATGAACCAACCTGGACACAGCATATTATTTGAGAACACAGAAATGCTGGACCACTCTAAGAACCACCATGTCAGACTAACAGAGAAGCCACTGAAATCCACAAGCATGTGGACCATTTCAACAGAAAGGAGGAAACCGTAAAAATGAACAAAATCTGGCTACCAGTATTAAAAAACTCTAAAATTACAACAGCAAAATAACAGAGAGGAAACAATCAAGGACATCTAATCACTGAAGAAATTTCGTCTTACTAGGCACTCAGTGCTCGGCTGCAAGGCCACACACTTTCTCTCTTAAAAAGAGTGTCTTTCCAAGTTATCATAGTAGTTATATACCTGGAAAATTGTATTTCTACCTATTTATTTATTTATTTATTTATTTATTTATTTATTTATTTGATGCATTTGTTAACCGCCATTCTCAGCCCTTTAGGGCGACTCATGGCGGTGTACAACACATATAAAAGGCAATTTACAAAAAAGGCAATTACAAACAGCATATTAACAATACAACAATTACAAAGTTACGCTAAATAATCCGCTTCGTCTCATAGTAGAATCATAACCCATCTCATATTCCTTGTTCCATTCCAGTCATCTTTACCTAAGTTTTTTTTAGGGAGTTTATCCCGGGGAGTCCGATTTTGATGTCAGTTTCGGTGGATTTTGTCATTTTCTCATTGAAAATGTTGATTCAGTATCCGTGACATCAAAACTTGGTTGCTTCCACAATGTCGGCTATTGCAATGTAAATTGGTCAACATATAGATTTCATTTATAAACTAGGTTTTTTTTTAACCTGAAACATTTCTGGGATCAGGGGGGCGGGGGCAGGGGCGGGGGTGGGGTGAACCCATAAACCACGCCCTTGGCCACAGGCTTTGATCACCATGCCAGTTATAAATCATTTTAGGAAAAAGTTGCTGCTATAACTTTTCTACACTAAAACTTCTGTTTTGGCAATGATGGGCCATGTATTTTTTCCCCAGAATATTTAAGTAGGAATAAAAATTAGTTTACAAGTAGTTTTTGTTAGGAAAAAGATAGATGGCAGCTAAATCAAATCAAGTTTCAATTAAAATGAAACCATACGATGTTCCTTACCCTCCTGTAGCCTTGTTTGTAGGCAAATTCAATCAGCTGCCTTCTTTCAGGTGTCAGGAAATACTAGTAGCAATTCTAAAATTTATTTATAATAATTTTAAATGTGAAAAATGGGAAGAGGGGATGGTGGAACTGTCTATATCAGTAGCAAGACATCTGTATATCAGTAGCAAGTTTAGGTGTATTGTTGTTGCTATTATTGCCCTTGCCATCATTATTTTTCACTCCACTGTTCTCTTAGAGCTGACATTCAAAGCGACTACAACTTGACTTGGCCTTTTGCTGCTTTGCCACAGGTATAGAATCATAGAATAACTAGCTGTCCCCGCCACGCATTGCTGTGGCCCAGTTTATGTATATGTGTTTTGTGTGTGTATATATATGTGTGTGTGTGTATATTTGTGTATATGTGTATATATGTGGTTTTGAGCATGTGTTGTAATTATTTTTTTTATTTTTTTGGCTTTTTAAGTCTCTTCTGCTGTGTTTTTCAGTGTTTTTTTGAGTGATGTTCACTCATTGGCCTCATAGGTGTATTGTGTCCAAATTTGGTGTCAATTTGTCCAGTGGTTTTTGAGTTATGTTAATCCCACAAGCGAACATTACATTTTATTTATATAGAATAACTAGTCATTTCCTGCCACACATTGCTGTGGCCCAGTCTGTGTATATATGTTTTGTGTTTGTATTTGTTTATATAGATAGAGATGAAAGAGACCACATGGGCAATTTAGTCCAACCCCCTGCTATGCAGGAAAAGCACAATCAAAGTACCTGTGACATATGGCCTGGATGCATGTGTTTGAAAGCTTCCAAAGTTCCAAGGAAGGAGCTTCCATCACACACCAAGGCAGAGAGTCCCCCCTGCTGAACAGCTCTTCTTACAGTCAGGAAGTTTTCCTAGTCCTAGTTCTTAGGGCAGCAGAAAACAAGTATACTCCCTCTTCCTTATGACATCCTTTCACATATGTATACATGCAGGCCCGTAGCCAGGATTTTGATTCAGGGGGAGCCGAGTTTGATTCCGGGGAGGGGGGGGGCTGAGTCTGAGTGAAAGAGGGTCTACCCTAGCAAACCTTTTGTGTCGTTACCCCAATACCCCCATGCATATGGGATATATTGAGCATGGTGATCAGATCATGATATGAATAAACATAACAGTTTAAATAATGTACCAGTAAGGCCTTCTCGCGGACCACCATGAGAATTTCGGGGGGGGGGGGGGGCGAAGCTTCTCAACCCCCCCCCCCCCAGCTACATGCCTGTATACATGGCTGTCATGTCTCCTTTCAGTCTTCTCTTCTGTAGGCTAAACATACCCAGTTCTTTAAGATGCTCCTCACTGAGCTTGTTCTCCAGACCTTTTATGGGCAGCTATACATCATGGGTCTGTTCCTGGTTCTGTTCATAAAGATCCCTTTCACTACATTTAATTTTTTTACTCAGAAAAAGTTGCATATCTGCACCTTGCTATAGTTTTTGAAAGAAAAAAAGAGTAGTCTTGGCATGGGGTGGGTGGTTCATCCACGTTCAAGCTTATGAAAGAGTTTGCATAAGCAAGTTGATTGAAAAGTTGTATAAACCTGTTGGCTCAGTGACTCAAGGAGGTATTCAAACTGGAAACATTGGACAAAGAAAGAACATAAAAGCAACAAGAGAAAAAATGAAGATAAACGATCATAATGATATGAAATTTAAGGGATTAGAAGAAGGTTTGCCAGATTCAGCCTGACTGGAAAACCAGAGCCAACAAGAAAGAATTGATACATTTTCACGTCTGATATGAAGCACATAAACAAAAATGAAAACCTTTGCTTTATTCATACCAGATGTGAACCATGGAGACATGGTCAGAAAAAAGTGACATGGCAGGAACTACCCATAATTAGCACCATATCCAAGGAAACTTGCTCTGTGTTTTCAAAAAGAGGTTAGGTACTACTGAATCTGGATAATACACCCTGCTCATCCCACCAATCTGACAAGTAGGATGGAAATCAAAGGAGAAAAAGTTGGAAATGATGTGGAGATAGCTGATTTATGAATCACGATTAAAAGAACCATGCTGTACTCAATTGTGCATCAATATTGGGCGGGTAGATTTCCCCAAAATTCAGTGAAGCAATTCAAACACAAATGGTAGCAAAAATTTACTAGGCAATGATGGCCAAATGAGACACATTTCAAAAGGATGGGGGATAATATGACAAGCACGGAGAAGGGAAAGTACAGGTAAAAAGCAACTTCAGTTTGCAGATTTCAGAAAACAAGGCTTATATAAAGAAGGACCCATAACTATCACTGAAAAAGGTAGCAGTACAATGCAAGAGTTGAAGCTCTTTTCATACAGTAGGGAATAGAAATGTAAGCATGGCCTCATGTTGCTGGACTGTGATTCCCATGATTATAGGACAGGAATAACCAATGGTGAGGAATGATGAAAGCTTCAATCCAGCAAAATCTGGAGGTCAAACTCCCCCCTGCGGGACCTTTCACACAGCCATATAACCCAGAATATCAAGACAGATAACCCGCAATATCTGCTTTGAACTGGGTTATCTGAATCCACACTGTCCTACAATACAGAGTAATGTGGATTTTATATAGCTGTGTGGAAGGGGCCTATGTCTCTTGTATATATCTTGGAAAGAGATGGCTGATTCCTGACATATTCTTCTAATGTATTGGGGTGCACTGACTATTACCATACAGAAAAGACAACCCAATCATTGCAGGATACTTTTTGCAACTGGTAGCAGCACATTTGGAAGTGGAGAGTTAATTAGTAAGTCTGACTTTAGGTTTGGGAGGCCCAGTGGAAACTTGTTGCTTGGATACCCTTCTTTTACTACTTTGTTTTAATTCAGAATTTATTGTTGTGTATTTTAAACTTCAGAAGCCCTCTTGCTGGTTTTAGAGGCCACAAAATTCCTACCAGTTTGTCATCTACTTTGTAACTTTGTGGCACTAATTAAATAATTATTCTGTCATTTTCTTGATTAAACAAAGTGGGGAGGGAACTTGAATATATCGATGTGGGAGCAAACATTAATCCAATTAATTTTAAAGCATTCCTTGTTTGGATTTCTGAATTGCAAAATCAAGAATTGTACCGTTCCCAGATTCTTTTTTTCTTGTTACCTTAGAGTGTAGAGATTTCAGCTAGGAGTGTGAATAAGGAGGTCCATGCCCGGTGAACTTCTACTAAACCAGATCAGCTCAGATTGAGAACAAACACACCAAGATGAAGGCAAAGCGACAGAGGTTTATTAGAATTTGGCTAAATAGGATGCAAGTAGAAGGAATACACTTCAAAAGCACAAGCAGAAATTTGCAGAAAAATACATGACATTTTATGCAGTTCTGACAGCTATTGACTTCCTGTGCCCTCCCCTGATTGGCTGAAAAGAGAAGCTGGATAGAATCTGCACCAGGATTGCCCAGAGTTCCCTTGAAATCACAGCCTGCAGGAGGAGATTTCCATGGCAGGAAGAAAGACAGCTGGTGGTTGCACAGATTGAGGGTCCAATCCATTGTAGAAATGTCCCTTGGATTTCCTGGAGGAAGTGGTGACGTGGGGAAGTAGATTACCCCTTGATTAATTTAAGAGTGCAGCTCCGTTGAAACAAAGGTTCAAGACTCAAGAGCCAAAGGTGGTAGTTCCAGATAATCAGGGGAATGAATTCATGTTTGCTGAGCCTCTTCTTTTGTGGAAGCGGCATACTCTCACCCTCAAGTTATATGGACAAACATCCTGAGCTCATCTTGATGACAAAGGAGATCATCTGCCTTGCATGTACACAAAGGTTTTGATATTATCTAACTTGGGAAATAGCTGGAGGGACCCTGGACATGACCTCTGTTTCCAAGGGATTATGCAAACTGAGGGCATAGGACGGTAGCGGCCGTCAAGATACATTTGACACATTTTAAGAATTCCCAGCCATAGTACATAAATGATACAAGTTACACATAAACATCAAGTTGATACATTATTTGATCCTTATTAAGCAGTCTTTATGAGGTTTGAGAAATATAACAGTTCTTTATTAATGAACAAACAGGCTTAACAGTCTATTAGCTCTTGCAATCTTGTTTACAGGAAACAGGCACTATCTTCAAAAACTTTGCTCAAAGGAAAATTCCCCCTTTTAGCTCCTCCCAGGCTGCTGTGAACCTAAACCTGACTGATTTGAGTCCACTACCGGCTGAACTGCATCTCGGAACCTAGCAGACGTACCAACAGGCCTGTAGTGACTTAGCTGGTTTGATGAGCAGAGCTGTTATTCCCTCCGGAAGTCCTCAGGGCTGTAAAGCTGTTTCCCTGGAACCTTTTGGGAATCTGTAGAGGCTCTTAAAACTGTTCTCCCCCAGGAAGTCTTAAGAGACAAAGCCTTTGCACAGGAGGACGTTTGTGTACATTCTCTGCATTGACTTTTTGAGACTAACTGAAAAATGGCCCCTTCCCTCCAAAAAACCCAGAGAGGGGTGGGACCAGGAACCTAACTGTTATTGACAGGTGGCTTGTCCTATGAATGCAAATTATAACAGGAAGCCACCCTGCTGCAAAATCCCAAGCCTGGGATTGCAAACCAACATTCAATTCAAAGCAAACAAAATTGGAGCTCCTGGAACAGCTGTTCCAGAACACAATGACATAATATTTATACTTTATGATTTTGTGCAGTTCCTTCATAGCTACCCTTCCAAGTACTAGCTTGAATACTTGGCTTTTCCTGTTCCTTATAAATGCCTTTGTTGTATAATCCTTGGTGCCCCTCTTTTGGGGGATTGGAGTGCACATTAAGTCTTTCCAATGTATGGACTATTCTTTTCCATATTAGCTGACACATTTTAGTGGATTCTATCTCTTTATTTAGAAATAGGATGTGGGTGAGGTTGGCATGTTATCTGTCCCTGTTTATTTTCCCTAAGCAATTTGAATGCAGCTTCCATGCCACTTGCTAAAATTGTGCATTTATCTTCAAATGGATTGGCCTTGAATGAATCAATTATCCTTTCATATATTTAATAAAACTTTTCAGTGTATTGTTTCCACCGTATTTTTATTTCTTCCCTGCTCATTGTATGGTACTCCTACTCTTGATTTATATTTCCCTTTAATTTCTCAGAACTTGTCAAAGAGGTCTTTTGTTTTACTGTTTTTGTCATCACCTACTTTTTTTTTGCACTGATTGTAATGATTTTCCTTGACTTTGAACACAAGTCATTGGACAATTTCTTTTAGGGTTCTGACCCTATCTCATTTACTTTTGCTTCCTGTCTGTCCATAACTGCTTGAAGAGTTATATTCTTTTTTTAATAGTATAATTTAAATTTATCTCAGCACTGGAGAAGACTATGAAGAAGCTGAGCAAGTGTGGGTCTGCTGGGTCTGCTATCCAAGTTATATAATCATAGACTTCTAGAGTTGGAAAGGACCACAGGTTCCATATAGTCCTACCATGCAGAAATATACAACTAAGGTGTTTCTGAAAAGTGTCCACCCAGTCTCTGTTTAAGATGAAGAGTACTCCACCTTCCAATGCAATCTATTCCACTGTAAAACAATGGCAACCTCTTGTCAATATGCTAGGAAGCAAATAGACATGAGGTTATTTTTTAAACTGCATGCCCTGTGGCAATAAACCCAATTGCAGTGATTAAACACAAAACTGACAACTTGATGAGTGAATGCTGGCTGGTAGGCCAGACCCATCAACCCTCCTTAGGAAGACATAGATAATCTTTTCTGGCCTTACTTCCACAGCTTCTGCTAGACAGTACTGTAGTTCGGTCTGCTAAAGCATGTCTGCCTATCTTTTTGAGTGATATACCATACCCAAAATATTCAGGGGCTAATGATTTTGTGTCATACCCAGACACTACCACCATTAGCATTTCTACACAAAACAGCTGAACAGGAACAACTGGGGGCTTAAAGGAGGACACATGTGGCTGATGGTGTGGGAATGCCTGACACTGTTAAAATTGCAAGAATCTATCACTCCATTATAGCACATGAATCCCGTTTTAATGCATCTTGTGCAGTGCTGGATTGGTAGTTTGGGAAGGCACTTAGAATTCTGTGATATCCCTACTACTGTAGCTCAAGAGTGTGGGACTACTATTCCCAGGGGTCCATAAGACTGAACTATGGCATACCCTTCAACTGTTCTGATTTGGCAGGGACAGTCCTAACTATTATTATTTGATACATAGCAAGATTAGTACACAGCAAACAAGATCACTATGCTGGCCTCTGCATTTGATCACACATCGGACACTTCCCAAGTGTGTGATGTATAGGCAAATAATAAGTGTAGATCTGAGTAAGGTGGCCTTTTGCAGCTGACAGATGGTAATTTTGTCAGCGCCAATTGTTTTTAAGTGCAGACCAAGGTCTTTAGGCACTGCACCCAGTGTATTGATCACCACTGGGACCACGATTACTGGCTTGTGCCAGAGTCTTTGCAGTTCTATCTTTAAACCCTCATATTGTGTAAGCTTTTCCAGTTGCTTCTCGTCAATCCTGCTGTCGCCTGGGATTTCAACATCAATAACCCATACTTGTTTTTTTCCCATGATTGTGAGGTCAGGAGTATTGTGCTCCAAAACTCTGTCAGCCTGAATTCGGAAGTCCCAGAATAGTTTGACATTTTCATTTGCTGTAACTTTTTCAGGCTTGTGACCCCAGCAGTTCTTTGTCGTAGACAGATGGTATTTGTGGCACAAGTTCCAATGGATCATCTGAGCAATGGTGTGCCTCTGCTTGAAGTCTGTCTACGCAATCTTCTTGCAGAAGCTGAGTATGTGATCCATTGTTTTGTCTGCTTCCTTGCAGAATCTACAGTCTGTCGACTTTTCAATTCTGGCTTTGATGGCATTGTTTCTAATGGCTTGTTCTTGGGCTGCAAGAATCAGACCCTCTATCTCCATTTTAAAAATTCCATTTGTAAGCCACTTCCATGTTTTTTCCTTGTCAATTTTGTTCTCAATTTTTCCCAGGAACTGTCCATGGAGAGTCTTCTTTTTCCAGGATTCTGTTCTGCACTGCATTGTATTTTTACAGTATTCCCTCTTTATCTTTTGCACTTTTACTATTTTTTTTTACTATTGACATTATTATTGTTGTTGTTGTTGTTGTTTGAAACACAACAAGATTAGTACACAGCAAACAAGATCATTATGCTGGCTGTTATATTGGATCACACGTTGGACACTTCCCATGTGTCTAGGAATGTGTGATGTATTGGTGAATAATGCATGCAGATCCGAGTAGGGTGGCCTTTTGCTAGGGTGGCCTTTTGGTCAATTATCATCATCACTTATATCCTGACTTTCTCCTTGTGGGGATTCGAGGCGGCTAACATCTATCCACACTAAACAGTTTTAAAAGAGCAATACAACAGTCAAAAACAAATTATTAATAACACTGTGATAAAAACAGAATTAAAATACAGCAAATACATTAATATGGTTTTAATCCTCTGTCATCCCACTCCTTTCTGTTTTTTTCTCAAACATCCCAGTTTCCTCCTGCCATTTTCTTCAATGACTGAAAACCAAGTTCAAGATGGAAATGTAGTTTGCACTCAGCTCAATAAAAGGAGAGGAAAGGAGGGGATGCATTCCTTAAAAACATTTTTTTTGTGCTCAAGAATGGCTCAAAATGCACTCTGGGAGTGTGGAAGGCATCCCCACTGTGCTTGGAAGCCTTCTTGGCCACCCATGGGCAAAAGAAAGACAATTACAAAAAACTTTATGCAGAGCAAAACATCAAGCAGAATTAACAGTATTGCCTTCCCCTGTCATCCTTTCTCCAGCTGTAATTATACAACCAAAAATGAAATAAAAGAATGGTGTAAACTTGATCCTTGTCCAAACCTCTCCCTATCATATAAAATATAAAATTTATAATGATAGAGTCTGTAATAAGAACTGTCCCAATTATCCAAATTAGTCGTGCATTTATTTTTGCCGTTGTACCCTGTATTTATCTGGAACACTACTAAATAAATGAGTAACAGTTTAAATAAAATTCATCTGGTTTAGTTTTTTCTTTGCTCAGTAAGATATTATGGGGCCACTTTTCTATAATAGCTATAAACCACATCTATTTATACTGTACAAAGAGTTGTAAGCATCTTTCCATCCTTGAACTATTACTAGTCGAGCTGCAACAATGCAAAATACTGCATTGTCAAAGACTGTTATTACCTTCTTCTTAAAAACAAATCCAACAAAAAACCAACCAAACAAAACATAACCTAGCAGGCATCGCTTAAGATCGCAAGTGGCGTCTTCAGTATAAGCAAAAGATCTTCAGTTAATTCTTATTACCTTAATTCCTTATTACCTCTTACAAAGTCCTGAACCTGCCCCTTTAATTCTGAAGATCTGGAGTGCTGTTCTATACCATTTGTATAATAATTGTATTCAATTTTCTCATATATGGGCCGAAACTATCAAAATCTATTTTAGGACCAAATTTTGGCCCAGTTTCTGTCTAGTAGTTTGGAAAACCAGAATCTCCATAACCTTTTGGAAGCCTGACCTTTTGGAGGTTAATTGGCATTCACACCATTTGGAGTAACCATAACCTTTTGGAAAAGCATGATCTTCCTGAGAAGAGCTAAAAACTCGTTTGAGTGAATCTTCTCTTTAATGGTATATCTCCACTAGTATACATGTAAGGCAAATTAGGTTTCTCAGTTGTTAGACTGATATACCTGGTTATCTCTTTGAATTGTTAGGAACAAAGATTTATGCCAATGCACAAAACATACAGCAGATCTTCAGAAGTGTTGTTTCAGTTGTCCAAAACACATCTACACTCCCATAAAATATGTTTGGTTTTAAATCATGCTGTCAAATAAATAGTCTACGTTAAAAGTAACATAGTTGATTTACTTACAAACTTAATATATTTAGCATACAGGTACATTGCTTATCATTCCAGTTTAAACAGTAAGTTCTCTAAAGCATTCTGTTGCAGTCTCTTCTCTGTCTAATGCATAACCAACACAATACTAAATGCACACACTAGCTTTTAAAATGGATCCTCAGTCTGAATAGTCCCAGATCTGATCACATGGCGTGCAGTGATCAGATCTGGGACCCACAACTTCAAACAACACAGAGTTAAGGGAAAACTGCATACCCAACACACATATACAATATAGCAAGCAATCTGAATTATATACACAACAAATAACTAGTATAGGAGACTTGTAGAAGATTGCTATTTCCAACAAATACAGTTTCCTGCAAGTCCTATTCCCAGAGGCAGTTGACCAAAACCTGTCATTTAAAAAATATCTATGTGTTTTATTAGTATGTGCTCTTCCAAACTTTTACTTTGAAGACATGTATGCTAGTTATTCATCCTGGCATGAAAGTTGTTCCATCTGTTCCAAAGATCAAAGTTTATTTTCCTTATAAAAATCCATAAATCTGCAAATTGTCCAGATCATTATTCCCACATTGAGAAACTATGGAAGATATCCTTCTGGTGGCAGTGAACTTATAACTGATGGCATCTTATACTGTGATTTCCAAGTATCCAGCATTCAATATTGATTCCATAGATTTTTTTAAACATTCTACTAAAAATCAATTGTATTCACACAGTTTTTTGTTTGTAAGAAAATGCCAATTGGACCCATTGCCTTTTGACATTTTTCTGAAAGACATCAAAATAAACACAAAGATTAGGGACACTCCATGTTGAGTATGCATATTTTATTTAATTTGTTGTTTATTCGTCCAGTTGCTTCCGACTGTAATTTAAAAACTATAGACTGTTCAACTCTGATTAAACCATTATTATAACTTTCTAAATGTGCTAACATAGCCTTCCAATAATAATAGAGAGTAAAATAATAAATGTAATAATAATAATAATGTTGTTGTTTATTTGTTCAGTCACTTCAGACTCTTCATGACTTCATGGACCAGCCCACACCAAAGCTCCCTGTTGGCTGTCACCACCCCCAGCTCCTTCAGAGTCAAGCCAGTCACTTCAAGGATACCATCCATCCATCTTGCCCTTGGTTGGCCTCTCTTCCTTTTTCCTTCCATTTTCCCCAGCACCGTTGTCTTCTCTAGGTTTTCCTGTCTTCTCAAGATGTGGCCAAAGTACTTCATCTTTGCCTCTTATACCCTTCCCTCCAGTGAGCAGTCACGCTTTGTTTCCTGGAGTGTGGACTGGTTTGATCTTCTTCCAATATATAATACAAATATATTTAACATTGTTTCCATTTGTTTAGGATCTTAACATGAAGGGTTTAGTGGTATTATCAGCAAAAGATGCAGGCATTTTAGAAGCGCAATCATTTTAATTGCTTGCATTTGACATAAGAGTGATAAATTTAATTTATTCTGCTTAATTATGTTATGTTTAATCTTCATAATTATCAGATTATAGTTAGAAAGCAAAATATTGTTCAGTTTTGATAAATGTGAAATCTCAAGTACTTAATATACTTTAATTGTGTTTTAATTTGAAGAATTTGATTAATTGTTCTTGGCATCAGTGGATTCTTATTTATATTGAAATAATTCAGTATTGTTAGTGTTTATTTATCCAGTCTTCCTGCTAATACTGCAATGAAATCTTTTAAGTCCTGATTCATTAGGGAGATTGGATGACATGACTCTACTTCTGTGCAATCCTTTCCAAGTTTTAGAATTACTCTGAAATTTTTCCATAAATCTGGAATGTTTTCACCCTCCAATATATTATTGAGCAGTCTAGTCAGTCTAGGTGTCCAAAAATAAAAAAGTCTTATTTATACTTTTTTATAGCTGCCTACATCCTTGCCTAATTTCATCAGGTGCTAAATTATTGCTGTAAGACCACCAGGTACTTACATATTCCCATATGTGGTTATTTAACAATTTGCTTGAGCATTTTAGTTCTCAATTTTTTTTTTTGCTAATTATTCACTCCATTTTAACTTGTCACTATAACCCTTTAAAGGAAAGGAAAGAAAAAGAGAAAAATAAATTTTGGCAATTAAAAATCTATAAACCACAAGATTTAAGCAGAATCCATTTTTGCAAGATGCTTGATTTTTTAAAGCCTGAAATGTTTTCAAATTTCCACTAGAGCACATGGGGCACATTTCTACCACATTTGACAGAATCATAACTTTTTTGCAATTGAGGTCCATGAGGATTTTGTGGAGGTTCAGTGGCTCAGCCTTTTACAACAGTTCATGCCTGCAGCCACCTGGTGTTCAGAAATCCCTGAAAGGATTAAACCAATCCTTTGCCAAGCTCAGCGCTATGTGGGTGGGGAATTGAAATGTTCTTCAAACAATGGGCTAATCCCAAATTCCCCCATCTAGAGGGTTTTTCCACAACTAAAGCACTCTTGAGTTTTCCCTAATGACTAGATTCATGGATATGATTTATTGGAGAAACATGAACATATAGGGACATATAATGAAATTATTGGGGTTTGTAAAAATTGGGAAGGTCCTGGGGGGAGAATCCCATCAGGGAGGCAAAGCAAATACGAGAAGATTTTTAAATGCTATCAGAATCAGGCTCTAAGGAAACATCCAGGTGTTTCAAAAATATCAGATATGAACTGCGCCTCAGTAAGATTTCTATTGTTCTTTATGCTTTCCATTGAGTTGTCTATATTTACACAAGCCTTTTCATTGTCCCAGTGACTGGCTCCTTTTGGATACCCATATTAGTCCACCACAGACTCTTTACATTGCCTGAAACCATATAATTAAGGCCAAGCCTGAGCGGGCACTCTGTACAGCTCCAGCTTCAAAAGGAGAAATAGCAACTCTCCATTTTTCCTCCCATGGAGGAAACTCCATCCATCTCTGTCGTCAGTGGGAATCCTCAGCCAACAAGAGCCTGGATCCTGGCTTGATCATTTCTGAGCCACTCAGGGGAAGGAGCAGGTCTTTTGAATGGCTGTCAAAGGGGATAAATGTCTTGCACTGTATTGCTTGCTTAAGTCAGATTATTTTTGAGCAGAGACTCTATATTAGACATCCTTTCAGGTCTAAAAGTTATTAACCTTCTGTTTATTGCCTTCAAACTCAGTCTGTGTTTCTTCATCTGGTAGCATGGTGTGTTGCGCAACAAATCTATACTGCTGCTTAGGCAGCTAGCTGATTTCAGCTTGTCTAACCTCTTGTAGACACACTTGCTCAACCTCTTGTAGACTCAGACAAAAAACAAGCTTCTGCAGCCACATACAACTGATGTATTCTTCTTAATATTCTTCTTAATAATTCTACTTTTTCAGTTAATTTTAAAATGTCCCCATTTCTCTTTCCTTCTCCTAATTTCCTCCTTTGTCCTCAACTTACTTCCAAAATGAATTCAAAGTGCAGAGGTAGTTTGCATTCTGGTCCCTTCTACACTGTCATATAATCCAGATTATCAAAGCATGTTATCTACATTATCTGCTTTGAACTGAATTATCTCAGTCTCCACTGCCATCTAATCCAGTCCAAAGCAGATAATCTGGATTTTATATGGCAGTGTAGAAGGGGCCTGTATTAATTCAGTAACTATGAAAGTAGAAGCTCAGGCAGAAGTAAACTGTTACAGGCTTTCCTAGCATGTGTATTCTTTCACCCATTAGTAACCTTTGTCATCTGGACTACACTGTTGTGGCTTTGCAGGTATGATATCATTTGAAGGATGGCAATATCCCAATCCCTCTAAATTAATTGACAAAGAATCCCCCAGTTTGCAAGATTAGTAGATACAACCTACTATCTTCTGTAGGATGACACTATCTTCACTTACAACATATTTTGATATCTAAGAACAGTATGGTTCCCATATTGGCAGGAAAAATTACTGGACTTTTCTTGGGAATGGGAAACTGCAGGTATTAGTGAACCCTGTTGAAATTATTGACTTCCAATGGACACATGGCATAGAATCTTGCTGGAGGGCCTAGAAAATGCCTAGAGTGAACACCCCTAGTATTTTTAGTTCCTCCAGTGCAACTTTATGGGCAACTTCTGGCTGAAACTTACCATGGAAACACATTGGAAGACGTAGAAAATGCAATAGAGAACATTTCTGGACATGGTTAGATGAAATCACTGGTACTAGTCCTGTGGATTTTTCTATATTGTCCTGAGCCACCGTGGTGTAGGGGTTGCATTTTGATTTTGAAGTATGTTGCCTTTGTCTATTTGTCAATCCAATTACTTTGAGGTAAATTGAATTTGTACTTGATTGTAAACTTTAATGAGAGCAACTGAAAAGGAAGATAGAACTGAACTAAGAAGAGGCACAGGCAGAGCGGAACACTGAGATAAAAATGGAGATGAGAAGATAAGGCCCTTCAGGCTGCAGAAAAAATAAAACTGGAAAATGAAGGCACAGTATTTTTTTCAACATGATTTTTACATAATGAAAAATGTAGTGAACAACAGAAAGAAAAAGGACCTGGGAAGTATGAGGACTGACAAGTATTGATTGACGGCCATTTCCATTAGTCTTAGGTGACCTACTGAGTGGTGATGGATGGTCGTAGATGCGGTTCAACAATATTTGAAGGTCCACACGTTTCCCATCACTTTTCTAAATACAGCGGTTATGTTCTCTCATTGAACCTGGGCCTGATAATTGAAAGCAGTCACGAATCCCTACAGATTTAGGACAGAATGGAACAATCAATGAAAAATCAGGGTCAGGGTTTCAGGCCTTCTGTCAAATGACTACAAAGGGAGAGGGTGGAAGAGCTGATTGAAGATATAAAGTGTGTGTGTGTGGGGGCGGGGGGGGGGGGATGTTCTATCACCTGCCATTTTTTCTCTCCAAATTCCAGTCTCCATCTGGATGCATTTTCACATTTACTACATCATAGAGAAAGACTCTTGGGGAGAAAATTTGTGGGGGAAAGTGGTGGGCAGAGGAGAACTAGGATGCCCTGGCTATTCATTTTGTGTCAATAATCCGTCAAAGGCTTTCATGGCTGGAATCACTGGGTTGCTGTAAATTTTTCGAGCTGTATGGCCATGTTCCAGAAGCATTTTCTCCTGACATTTTGCCTGCATCTATGGCAGGCATCCTCAGAGGTTGTGACCTCACAACCTGTCAATGATGTGTTTGTGTTTGCTCTATAAGAGATATGCATCTTCTGCAGAAAACATTGGCTGAGATTCTTCATCACAGTCTATATTTTATACCGTTGTATTGCAGAAATGCAGCAAAACACTGTTAGTGAATTGCAAAGACACAACAGCAAACATACTTTGCAGTCAAAGTCGCTCTGATCCGTTCTGACTTGGACACCATGTTAATGACAGTCTTTGAGGATGTAACACGAGCACCTGCTTGTCATTTCAATTTGTGCAGTTTGAGATTTTAGGAAAGGTGAGGCCAACCACCTGCATCCTAGACCCCTGCACATCCTGGTGGATAAAGGAGGGCAGAGAGGGTTTGACAGAGTGGTAAAGGTGATGGTTAATGCCTCCTTACAGGAAGGCAAAATTCCAGTGAGCTTAAAAGAAGCTGTTATAAAACCGCTGTTGAAGAAACCATCACTGGGCCCCACTCAGTCAACTTTTGACCAGTTTCCAATCTTCCTTATTTGGGTAAAGTCCTGGAATGTGTGGTGGCCTTGCAACTCCAGGTGTTCTTGGAAGACACGGATTATCTAGATTAGGCGCAGTCTGGCTTTAGATCGGGACATGGAACTGAAACAGCCTTGGTTGGCTTAGTGGATGATCTACGCTGGGAACTGGCTGGGGGAGTGTGTCCCTCTTGGTTCTGCTGGAACCAATAGCCTTTGATACCATAGACCACGGTATCCTGCTGGGACATCTTGCAGGAATGGATCTTGGAGGTACTGTTTTGCAGTGGCTCTAGTCCTTCCTGGAGGATTTATCCCAGAAGGTGTTGTTGGGGGACACCTGCTCGACCCTGTTGCCATTGTCCTGTGGGGTCCCACAGGGCTCAATACAATTCCCCATATTGATTAACATCTACATGAAGCCATTGGGAGAGATCATCTGGAGTTTTGGAGTTCGATGTCACCTAAACGCAGATGATGTTCAACTCTACAACTCATTTCTACCTGACTTTGAAATCCCAGGAAATGGGCTGCTGCCGCCACCATGGCAACTGATGCTGATATAGAAGAGCTAACATGTGAGTGCTCTTTGTTGTGGCCTCTTGATGAAAACTGTAACGTGTACCTGGAAGCACATGTGTCTATACTGAAACCCAAATAGATAAAAATCTTTAACCCTTTTTTGAAGAACCTTATAACATCACTTGGGTTGAGAACCACATTTTCCACATTTTGGTCATTTTTTTCTGGGATGTTCTTTCTCTCCACCTGCCATATTCATCTTTTCCTCATGTATGTTGTGTCTTTTTCAGAGGATGAAGTAATATTTGGTTAACAATCAATCAACCAAAACTGAAGTGGTTACATCTGACTTGAAAAACAAGTCCTGGAGCCTTCCAGAAGTATTTTGGCCTGAAGGGATGGTAATTTGAGGTGTCTGTAAGGGTGAACTGCTGTAAAAACAGTCTTGGAGAGACGGCATGAAGCTCCAGGGTAACACTTGGTCTATTTCTGTTGTAAATAGGACATGCCTGCTTTCCACTGCCAAAGGGAATAGAGACTCACAAACTCCTTTGAAATGGCAAGCACACTGTCCCTGACACACTGATAATTTCTCTTCATCATTCTTTAAGATCAGATGGAAAAGATCACAACTCAATTTACTCCACAATCTTGTGCTGCCCAGCAGAAAATCAAACACCTTTAAGGACAACTCTACACAATGAAATTAATGCATTTTGACACAATGGTTCAGTGTTATGGAATCACAGCAGCTGTAGTTTTATAAAGTTTTAATCCTTCTCTGCCAAAGAATGCTGGTGCTTCACTAAACTTCAAATCCCTGGGTTCCATAGCATTGAGCCAGGGAAGGTAAAATAGTGTCAAACTGCATTAATTCTACAGTGTAGAACCAGCCTAGAAGACCCACCAAGAGGAAATAAGGTGAAGCAGTTTCTCCTGTTGGCCATGCTGGCTTGGGGATTCTGTTATCTGAAAAAAGTAATATACCAAGGCAGATAATCCATAATATCTGCTTTGAACTGGGTAATCTGAGTCCACACTGCCATATAATCCAGTTTATTGTGGATTATCTGTTGGCCTGATGGCAGTCTATCAGCATCATTTAAGAACAGGTATTGTGTTAGTGATGCTGGTAGGCTGCCATCAGGTCAACAGGCAGCAAATCTCACTAAGGTCCCTTCCACAAGAACAGGTATTGTGTTAGTAGGGGGTGGCGAAACGGGTTAAATCTGGTGACTGAGAGGGTTAAACTGCTGAACTTGCTGAATAAGATTGGTGGTTTGAATCTGGGGAGCGGGGTGGGCTCCTACTATTAGGCCCATCTTCTGCCAACCTAGCAGTTTGAAAATATGCAAATGTGAGTAGATCCATAGGTACTGCTTCTACAGGAAGGTAACGGCATTCCCTGTAGTCATGCTGGCCACATGACTTTGGAGGCATCTATGGACAATGCCGGCTCTTTGGCTTAGAAATGGAGATGAGCACCACTCCGGAGAGTCAGACACGACTAGCCTTAAGGTCAGAGGAAACCTTTAGCTTTTATTGTGTTCGTGCCTCAGACAAAAGAAAACCTTCCTGGTCAGGGAAAGTAAAAATGTTGATAGCAATCCACCATTGGCTTCTCATCTTTAAATTGCATTCATAGCAGCTTCTTGTTGAGCTGGACCCAAATCAGGACTGCAAACCAACCCATGCAATTATTTGCAAACGGATGTCCTCTTTTTTTGGTGGCGTATGACCTCTCTTTTAAAGTGATGTGTGCATGTCTACTGCTCTTTGCCAATTATGGAAAATTTGTGTGAACATAACATGCACATTGCACCTGTGTTCTAAAAGTGTACAAAACAACACACTAGTCAGAGTGAGGTCGCTTGTTTGTGTAGGCGTGGTTGTAAATTCGCTCATCCACTTTTCAGTTCTGTGACCCTAACAGGAAACTCACCGTCTGAACTGATGCTAGTCCGCAGTCTATTGCAAAGAAAGTGTGATAAGATTTCTTATATGTAGATTCCATCAATTTTGCCTGCTCTTGGATGCCATCTACTGGAATCTTCTCTGTTAAATGAACTGAATTTTGATAGTCTGGCATCTCTACTTGCAGCTCTGCTCTGCTCAGGTCTTTGTGCTCTGAAAGTGAAACCCTTCCTTTCCATGCTTTTGCCTGTCCTACTCAGTTTCTATCTGAAATCAGATTTGATGCTTTCTTATGAAAAGGTCATTTAAGTAACAAAATAGTAGCAAAGTCATACATCCACAAGGTATTTTTCAGGCCTTCTTTCTTGTACTATAGATTGAATATCCTTTGTCTGAAGTGTTTTATAACCTCTCCCAATTTTGGAATATACATAAATAAGGTATCTTGCAAATGGGACGCAAGTCAAAAAGGAAAAAGGTACTTATGTTTCATATATCTCTTATAAACATAGCCTGAAGATACATTTATATACATCATTTTAAAAAAATAAAATATGAATGTATATTCATATTTTATTTTTTTTAAATTATGAGACAGAAAGGAAAAGTGTCACTATCTCAGCCCCAATTTTTGGATTTTGGAGTATTTTAGTTTTTGGAATTCTGGATGAGGAATACTTAACCTCTATCTGTTCAATGGGCATTTCCATAGTCCCTTCTAAGCAGAATGTCTCTTCTATGAAGCCTAAAATGGTTTAGCACTGGCTTAGCTCAGGCATGGAGAACTTTAAGCACAGTAGATGTTTTCAGTTTCAGTTCTCATTAACCCTGTAACAATAGTAAAAGATGGTGGGGACTGGGATCCTAAACATCTTGAGCAACTATTGGTACCCAATTCCTCTAATCAAACTTGTGCATATACGGTATATCCACATTGTGTGTGTGTGCATCTCTGAAACACTGAGTTTATGGCGCTCCATGCAGTCATGCCAGCCACATGACCTTGGAGGTTTCTAAAGACAACACCAGCTCTTCGTTTTAGAAATGGAGATGAGCACCAACCCCCAGAGTCGGACACAACTGGACCTAATGTCAGGGGAAAACCTTTACCTTTACCTTTACCTTTACCTTTACCTTTAGATTATATTCTTAGCATTTGAGGAAGGAAGTTGTGTTGGGCGAATGGGCTTAGTAACAAAAGACCCTCCTCATGAATGTACAACAGGGTAACTTATCAGCAGCAGTGTGACCCAGCACCAGTTGCCAAAGGTGATAAAAGAACAAAAACACAGAGACCAATGTTATCTCTTCCTTTGGAGGCTTTTCTTTATAGCAAAATAATATGGTTGCACTATTTACAAGAACAAGGTTTTTATGCCGTCGCGCCTGGGGCTATTATTCTCAACAAAGGAGGGATGGACGTGACCTCTTTCCCCCAGGGGAGTGCTTCTTGCCCTCCTTTAGGAAACTGGAACTCCCAAGAACCCAAAACGATGTAAATAACTCAAAACAAGTTTTATTTGTCACAAAGTCATTTCTTCAATGCAATAAACTGAGTTCAAGGGTTTAGAAGCTGAGAAGCCTCACCAGGTTTCCTCTTCCTCAATGGCTGGCGATGCCGGAGCAAAATCGCAGCCCCAGTTCAAATGGCCTATTTTGAAGATGCAGGATCTTCCTCTAATGCCAAAAGAACTGGCTTGAAGGCGCCTGGGTCTCCTCAGTAGTCGTCCAGGATGATCTGGACATTCAGCATGAGTCCCAGGGGTAAAACCTTAGAATTGCTGCTAAGAAGTAACTTTACAGGGTCCCATAAAGATGAAGTCTGTTACTCACGTCCATGTTGCAGAAACTCTCTTGGTAGAATGAAAAGAAAGAGGAAGTTCTCCCCTCTTGCAGGAAGAGGTGGAGCCAAACAGTGCTGATTGACAGCTACAAGTAACCAATGCATACAGATATACAAAAACATGGCAAAAGGGGCAGGATTAAACATGATACAACAGTTTACATCTTACAATTAACAGTTTTATATATAGGTGGCGCCACTCGCGCCGTCACAGTTTTCATGATACAAATAAAGTTCAACCTTCACACTGGAGCTTCACACATGCCAGCTTTCTCATACAGAGGCTTACCTCACACACTGTGAGGCCTAATAACACTAAGGCCTATTCTCCCACAGTGAGACCTACTATCACTGAGGTCTTTTTCCCCACGGCAGTGTTCTCTCACACAGAGGCTTCTCTCACACTGAGAGCTCTCTCATACTAATGTGTTACTAAGCAACAGGCACGCCTGCTTATATTGAACTACAGCTTTGCAGAGTCATTACATCCACGTAACCCTTTCAGTACTTGATTCACGTTTTTATAATTAAAATACCTAGTTAATTTTTAATATTTCTGACAAGCTGTCACTTGCAAAAGTTTCTGTTATAATAAATATGTTAGGCTTAAAGGAGGAGGGGGGGGGGGAGGAAGAAGAACTGTAGCCTTTTTCTTTGCCCTCCTCTTTACCATAAAGTTATGTTTCCCTTTACCACAAAGATAGTTTGTCTCCAGTTAAATTGGTTTAGCAGTCATTGACGTAATGGTAAGTTCTGAAGTGTCAGGTGTTCGTTATGACATTTATTCAAGCCAAGCTTGGAAGGAGAGTCCAAATATGCAGGCAGCATTTATATGATCCATATAAACAAACCACTTCTAGCTGGTTTTATCTGCACAAAAAGCAAGACTTTTTGAACCTGTTGTTTGTTACTTTTATATCCAGGCAGCCTTTCCTCCAATTAATGCATGATGGTGTGCCTGGCTCTCTTCTCCTGCACTCCATGCTAAAGACCAAATCATTTCCATCATGTGACAGCCACAGAGCTGAACCAGCACCTCTGCGCCATAAACGCAAGTGAAGACACACCCGGAGTGAAAACTGGATTTAGGCCAGGGGTGAGACGCATGCCATGTAGCATCCCAGATGCTACTGGACTGTGAGACCCAGAAACCCTAACTAGTATAACTATTAGTGAGAAATTCTACAGTCCACCAATATCTGGAAGACTGCATATTTCACACTCCCGACATAGGCCTATATTTGCTTCCCATTGTTGCCAATCAAATGGGTGTCAATGGGACAACTATAGGCTTTGGTTCAATACACATGGCACCCCAATCTCCTTTTGCTACACAGGACTAAATATGTTTTTCTTTTGTACTCCCTGATGGATGCATCTGGATGCATACATTCCAAATGAGATCTCAGTAATCTGTATTCTGGAATACTTTCCAATTTGAACACAATATGCACAAAATAAGTAAAAGTTGTACATTTCTCACATTTGACTACAGGAGGATTGTTCTTGGCTTCTAAGCACTGCTTTGCATCTCCTCTGGAGAAGAGGAACTTTGTGACAGTATAACTAGCTGCAAACATTTCAGTGATGTGAAGAAAATCAAAGCAATATGAGCTTTGGTAACAAGGGAAAAAAGAGAAAAAGAAAAACTGGAAGTTTGGCCACATATCACTCTGTTTGAGTTACAGATCAATTTGTAAGACCAGAACCTGAAAAAGTTTTTTTTTTTGTAATTGTCTCTTTCAGAATCAACAATTACAATCCAAAAAAAGGAGAATACTCATAGAATAAGAAGAGACCATCCAGTCCAACCCCTTTCCATGCAGGAATGCACAATGAAAGCACTGTCGAACTTGTATGCCAAAAGAGAAGGAGGAGCTGAGGAGCCTTCTAACCGAGGTGAAAGAAGAAAGCGCAAAAGCTGGGTTGCAGTTAAACATTTTTAAAAAAACCAAGCTTCTGGCAACAAGACATTTGCCATTTGTTGGGAGTGTTTTGGTTGTATTTTCCTGTATGGCAGGAAGGCTTGTGCCTTCACATGTTTAAAAGAATAGGATATCTGAAGTCATATGAGTGAATAAATGAACAATATGGATTCCATATTATTTATTTATTTATTTAGAGTTTTTATGCCCCAGTCTTCTCACCTCCAGGGAGGGACTCAGGCCGGCTAACAACATAAAATTCAATACAATAAGAAAAACATTTTAGGACATCAATATAAAATACATTAAAATACACTTCATATAATTCATACAAATTACAGCAAAAATCAGTTCGTCCAAAAGAATCACAAATTCATCGCCATCCGCCAGAAAGGTCAGCAGTTATTGACTCAGTCATCATTCTGCAAATGCAGTATCCCAAAGCCATGTTTTTACCTGCTTTCTAAACGTCAGGAGGGAAGAGGCAGATCTAATCTCCATCGGGAGGGGGTTCCAAAGCCGAGGGCCATCACCGAAAAGGCTCTGTCCCTCGTCCCCACCAAATGCGATTGCGAAGACAGTGGGATCGAGAGTAGGGCCCCTCCAGAAGATCTTAACAACCTTGATGGTTCATAGGGGAGAATCCGTTCAGACAGGTAAATAGGGTCAGAGCCGTTTAGGGATTTATAGGTCAACACCAGCACTTTGAATTGTGCTCGGAAGCTGATTGGCAGCCACTGGAGCTGGTGCAACAGAGGAGTAGTATGCTCCCTGTACCCCGCTCCCGTTAGTAATCTGGCTGCCGCTCGTTGTACTAGTTGTAGCTTCCGGGCAGTCTTCAGAGGCAACCCCACGTAGAGAGCGTTGCAGTAGTCTATACAGGATGTAACCGTATATGAAAGCGAGGAGGAGCTGAGGAGCTTTCTAATCAAGGTGAAAGAAGAAAGTGCAAAAGCTGGGTTGCAGTTAAACATTAAAAAATATATCAAAGAATACCCCAATATGGCCAATTTCTTGCCTGGCTAAAAGATTCTAAGATATGTAGTCTTCTAAGAAACTTTCCCACTTACTGGTCTGAAGTAATGAAATGCAAGGAAGGTCCACTTTTCCCTGTCTAATGTTGTATATGCCTAGTTGCAAAGAGCAGACAAGATAAGGGCAGTGTTGAAATAAGAGGACTAGTAAGGGAAACCCCCTTCATAACTGCTTAGCCTTTTTGGTTCAAGTATATAATTATGCAGCTAAAAAGAGTACTGGAAATCATATTTAGTTCCCTGGAAAGGGTTTTGCAATCAACAGACCCAGGTAATGCTGAGGAATGATGACTAACCTCCTTTCTTACAAAACATTTATTAGCTTAGAGGAAAAGAGAAACAGCTGAGGAATTGGTTGTTTAGAATACCACTTTTGACTATTTGTCATTAAAATATTTTACATAAAGGGGGAAAATTATTCCCACTTTGCAAACCGACACTTCTACTGCTATAATAGGAAAATATGGATGCTTTCATATTAAACCACTCTCCCAAGAACACTGTGAATCTGTTTCATTTCCTCCTTAATGGCTTCTTTTCCCTCTTAGAAGCTAAGCAGAATCAGATCTAGTTAATTCCTGGATGGGGACTATCAAGGAATCCCTGGTACTGTAAGCTAGATTTCAGAGGAAGGCAATGGCAAACCACCTTTGAGGACTCCTTGCATAAGAAAACTTTATTAAATTCGTGGAATTGCCTTGGAGCATAACTGGTTTGAAGAAAAACACATGCACACACAAGAAAAGCAACTGAAGAAAGAGTGGGAGAAAACACAGGAAGGCTACAAACAGAAGGCACTGTCATTTGGATCGACAGTAAGAATCAGTGAATTAAGCAGGGTAATTACATAGCAGCATCTGGAAACATCCTCAGAGTGTTGTAAAATTGTTCCCATACCAATTCATTTTATGGAACTGTTTATTCAATTCTGCTAGTAGTGTTAACTGATGTGTGTATGTTCTTGAGAGAGACAAACCTATGCAGATCGGTCATGGAATTCCTTTCATATCAGAGTGCAATAGAGACATGCTGGGTTTTATTTCACACTCTAAAGCAGTGTTTCTCAACCAAGGGATAGGGATCCCCAGGGGAGGGGTCATGGGGGGTGTTAGAGGGGTCAGCCAAGACCATCAGAAAACACAGTATTTTCTGTTGGTCATGGGCATTCTGTGTGGGACGTTTGGCCCAATTCTATCATTGGTGGGGTTCAGAATGCTCTTTGATTGTAGGTGAACTATAAATCCCAGCAACTACCACCCCCAAATGTCAAGGTCTATTTTCTACAAATTCCACCAGTGTTCACATTTGGGCATATTGAGTATTCGTGCCAAGTTTGGTCCAGATCCATCATTGTTTTAATCCACAGTGCTCTCTGGATGGAGTTGAACTGCAATTCTAAAACTTGAGGTCAGTGCCCACCAAACCCTTCCAATATTTTTTGTTGGTCATGGGAGTTCTGTGTGACAAGTTTGGTTTGATTCCATTGTTGGTGGAGTTCAGAATGCTCTTTGATTGTAGGTGAACTATAAATCCCAGCAACTACAACTCCCATTTGACAAAATCAATCCCCCCAACCCCACCAGCATTCAAATTTGTGCCAAATTTGGTCCAGTGAATGAAAATACATCCTACATATCAGATATTTACATTACGATTCATAACAGTACCAAAATTACAGTTATAAAGTAGCAATGAAAATAATTTTATGGTTGGAGGTTGTTACAGTAAGTTGTAGCAGGACCATGTGTATTTGTGTGTGTGTGTTGAAGAAAAATCTTATGATCGTAATTATTATGTGCAGCTGGTAATGTAGGTCAACCAGCAATCTTGGACCACACTCAATAGGGTATAACTGTATGGGTTTTTAGAATACAGTTCTGGAGAGCTTTTTCTCTGAGGAGATCTATGCTCAAAGGCTCTGCTCTGAGGAGCAGGTTGAGTAGAAGCCGTTATGCTGCTCTAAAGGAGGCTATGGTGGATTAGCTGTTTGCTCAAGGTTTGTGTTATGCTTTCTCATTTGACTTAAGATGAAGATGCCTTATTTTGTGTTACTTACAAAGACTATGTAAGTTTCTTGCATTGTTTGTTTTTTTGTATGCAACATTGCAAGTTTGTATTTCATCTCTGCTATTAAGAGTAAAGATTTTTCTGTTTATTTCTACTCTTCTCTGTGAGTCTTGTGCATGGGACGTGGCTAAGATCTGCTTGATGTGTAACAGAGGTCACCACAACATATGGAACTGCATTAGGAAGGTCGAGAAACACTGCTCTAAAGGAACTTATGAGTTTCTAGGCCAGTGGTTGTCAACCTGTGGGTCCCCAGATGTTTTGGCCTTCAACTCCCAGAAATCCTAACAGCTGGTAAACTGGCTGGGATTTCTGGGGGTTGTAGGCCAAAACACCTAGAGACCTGCAGATTGAGAACCACTGCTCTACGCAATATATAGTTTCCTGACCTTGGGATGCCAGGTGGTCAATTGAGGATAAATGTCATTTAAGCCTCTACAAGAGGTGTTGCCTCGCTGCCACTGCTCTTTCTCCTGGTGGTGTTCTGCAAATGATCTGTGTGGGGGGGGTGGGGTGGGGGGCCAGGTCCATCAATCCTGACTGAGATGAGGGCTTATCTATCAGCTGTGTCTACCTCTAACCTCTCTGATACAGGAAGTTTGACCACTTTCAAACAACAACTATGGAAACTGTAGTATGAAAGTGAGATCTGGTTTGCAGCCTGGTACAGAAAACATTTGCATGTTAACAGAGCTGTGTTTTGCAGACATTGAATACGACTGGCGGCGACGAGAGACAGGGCCTTCTCAGTGGTAGCCTCACTGTGCATTTTTTTATGGCGTCAAATAGCTGCCTGTGTGTAAAGCTGCCTTGAGTCCCCTCCGGAGTTGAGAAAGGCGGGGTAGACATGTCGCAAATAAATAAATAAACAAATACTTCATAAAAGTGAGCTGCCTAATGCAGCCTCTAAATGCTCCTGTGCATTAGGAAATATAGTACACAAGTGATCCTCAATCTTTTATTTACCAGGAATCCCTTTTAAATATCTTTAATGCTTTTGTATATTGGAAATATAGTACACAGGTGACCCTTACCCTTTTCTTTGCCAGGAATCCCCTTTAAATATCTTTAATTGCTGTGGACCCCCTAATCTTAACTAAAGATTTAAGATCCTAAAATGCATTACATATTCATTTAAATTGGCTCACCAAGAGTCTTCAGATTTGGAGAGAAGGATAATGATAATGACGATGGAGAAGATAAATTGCATCATTCTAATAAAATATTAAAATATAATGTTTACATTTACTTACTTGTAAATGTTAACCCCACTTATTTTAATATTTTTTATTGGAATGATGCCATTCATCCTCACCATCATCATTATCATCGCCATATTACAAGTAGGTGTAAACCTTTCTTTGCTATCAGGCATTTGGTGGGAAAGAAAAGGGCATGCTGATGGATGAGCTTTGGGGAGGGATGTTTAGCTTTTAAATGCAATTTTAATTATATTCTTATTGTATTTTAACTTGTATTCATGACAGAAATATTTAATTTTTTTTTATAATTGCCTTTTCTTTAAATTTTAAATGAGCCTGCCTCTTGGGATGAGGTAGATCGGCTGCTCTTGTGGTGCTGGGACAATAATCTGGTTCTTAATATCAATAAGACCAAGGAGTTTATAGTGGATTATAGGAAGAACAGACCAGAAATTCACAGCTCTTGGTTATAAATAGAGACCAAGTGGAGCAGGTAACCAGTTTTAAATTCCTGAGTGTTCACTATGCAGGAAGATCTGACCTGGGGCACCCACATGGCAGCGTTGGTTAAAAAGGCCTAGCAGAGACTGTACCTGAGACACCTAAGGAACTACCAACTGACTGGAAAACTGCTGGTGACTTCCTACTTTTGTGCTATAGAGAGTGTCCTAACCCATGGCATCTCTGCATGGTTTGGTAGCTGCACAGTGGTGGATAGGGAGGCACTCCAAAGCGCCACCACTCACCACTTCTGCACAGCAAATCATTAGTTGCCTTCTCCCTTCTTTGGAAGAACTTTATAATTCCCACTGTCTGAAGAAAACTTAGAGCAGTGGTTCTTAACCTGTGAGTTCCCAGATGTTTTGGCCTTCAACCCAGAAATCCTAACAGCTGATAAACTGTCTGGGATTTCTGGGAGTTGAAGCCCAAAACACTTGGGGAGCCACAGATTGAGAACCACTGGTTTTGAGCATTCCTGGGGATCCATCTAACCCGGCATAGTCTTTTTTTTTTTTGAATTATTGCCATCTGGCGAATGGTACTGGGTGACAAAGACAAGGAGAAACAGACTGAAGGATAGTTTTTATCCTAGAGCCGTGGCGATGTTGAATTCCATGTTTTTGCATGGATGTGGCATTGGGGGCTGTATGGTATTGGTGGGGGATGTGTGTGGAGGGATGGGTGTGGTTTTTTTATAGTGTGCCTGGGGAAGGCATGCAAGTTTGTTGTACAATAGCACAATGACAAATAAAGCTATTTTGATTTATTGGGTGGTGTCATGATATTGAATTCCTATGGGGAGAAAGGCAGGATAGAAATGAAGTAAATAAATAATAAATAAATCTTCATCACCATCTTCAGTTTTGCCATACCACCAGAGCACTGAGTCATGGCTTGGTATTGCTTGTTAATTTTGACTAATTAATTAAGCAATGAGAAAGTTGGTTCTGCATTTGTATTCTGAGTTCTGGTTTTGTTTTTCGACTGGTTTCTGAGTGCAGAAAATACTTTTTCATAGAAATATGTTGTTATGAAAGGCATCAATAATTTCATAGCCTTCTTTGGTGGTTCCAGAAAATCTGCTTGTAACTGAGCCCAGAAGCTTGGAAGGGACTGTTGAATTGCAATTTCAGAGAACCATCTGTGGATATTTGTATGTGCTTCTCTTTCTCTTGCTGCTGTAGATCCCTCTAGTTCATAAACATTAAGTGAAATGGATCTCTAATCTGATTTTTCTTGCATTAGGAACAGGAAAACATTCACAGCAACTATGCTGTAAGTCATTCAAGTGTCTTGTGATAAGCAATGTATCCTTTTCAGATAACACTTTGTCAGTGGAATGAAGAACATTTGTGAGGCTTGGAAATGTCTCATATTTTCATTTCAGCAGGAAGTGATGCCACGTTTCCAACTTTTCATCATTGCTTTGATCTTGTCTTCAGATTGAAGAACTGTTTTCTCCAAAAAGACTTAAATGAGCCTATTTAAATGGGTGAAGATATTTGACAAATATGGTAAGTTTACTAATGTGTCAATGATCACTGAAATGAAATTGCTGCTTCATGAGTTTTAATCTTGCCTATAACCTTGTTTGGCTGTGGAATAGGCTGCCTTGAAGTGTGGTTTTGAAGCAAAAGCTGGATTGCCATTTGTTGGGAGTGTTTTGGTTGCATTTTCCTATATGGCAGGAAGGCTTATGCCTTCACATGTTAAAAAGAATAGAATATCTGAAGTCATATGAGTGAGTAAATCAGTAATATGGATTCCATGTTACATATGAATAAGTTGAAAGCGAGGAAGAGCTGTGGAGCCTTCTAACCAAGGTGAAAGAAGAAAGTGCAAAAGCTGGGTTGCAGTTAAACATAAAAAACCCAAGATTTTGGCAACCAGATCGATTGATAACTGGCAAATAGAGGGAGAAAACATGGAGGCAGTGACAGACTTAGTATTTCTAGGCACAAAGATTACTGCAGATGCAGACATCAGCCAGGAAATCAGAAGAGGTTTACTTCTTGAGAGGAGAGCAATGACCAATCTTGATAAAAGAGTAGAGACATCACACTGGCAACAAAGATACATATAGCTAAAGCAATGGTATTCCCCGTAGTAACCTATGGATGTGAGAGCTGGACCATAAGGAAGGCTGAGCAAAGGAAGATAGACACTTTTGAACTGTGGTGTTGGAAGAAAATTCTGAGAGTGCCTCGGACTGCGAGAAGATCCAACCAGTCCATACTTCAGGAAATAAAGCCCGACTGCTGATTGGAGGGAAGGATACTAGAGACAAAGTTGAAGTACTTTGGCCACATCATGAGAAATAGGGAAGCTTGGAGAAGACAATGATGCTGGGGAAAATGGAAGGAAAAGGGACGAGGGGCCGACCAAGGGCAAGATGGATGGATGGCATCCTTGAAGTGACTGGCTTGACTCTGAAGGAACTGGGGGTGGTGACGGCTGACAGGGAGCTCTGGCGTGGGCTGGTCCATGAGGTTACGAAGAGTCAGAAACGACTGTACAAATAAATAACAACATGAGTTGACTGATCAATCGTCTATGTACATAGACAACTGCTGTATTGAATATCACCACTGCAGGGGAGAGATTTGAATTGGAACTTAAATAAGTGGAAGGTGGATAAACTTTTTCAACCTACTGTGTAGCCTCAATGACCTTCCCAACTGCTATTTATTGTACTAGGTGAACTTAAGTTGACTCTTTGGAGCTAGGGAATTGCCTTATAATACTTTGTTTTATAAGGCAATTATAATATAATACAATGTTTTAAAGAGCAATAATCATAAGTCATTTCAGCTCCACACCTTATAAACATTCTGACCAGCTTTGGCTTGGCCCTTGAACTACACATGGTTCCCCTATATTCCTTGGCCAACCATAACGAGTAAGCATTGGGAATCTACCCCTTATCTTCTTTCCTCTTTAGGTTTCCTCCAAGCTGTGGGTATTTTTTTCTGCTTCTTTTGCCAAGGAAATATAAGGCATGTCTTGAAACCTCAAGTGAATCGAATCACTTACATGTGGTGTGGTTGCTTGTGTTGTGTAATTTTAGCATCCTGTAACTTGCATAAGCCGCTGGAGAGGGGGAAAAGGAGTCTCTGCATTGCTTGCCTTAATGCGCAGATCACCTCCTGAATCAGGAATGGAGCTTTTCACAACTGTCAGCAAAACTATTCGAGGGATAGTGGCAAAATGGCAACATTGACATTCATTTATGCTTTATGTAATTGTTCTACACATAGCCTGAAAGGGTTTCAATATGTTAAATAATTCCATGCATGATTTTTGTGTGTGTACATTGAACAATCAAAAAGCTAAGATGCCGCTATCTCAGCCACCCATGTAATTTAGAGTGGTTGTGGCTTATTTCAATTCCATTTTTGAAAGGATGAACTCATTATATATAAAATATAGCAAATTATTAAAAGGCTTGACCTGTTGTTATTTATCCGTTCAGTTGCTTCCCACTCTTCATGACCTCATGGACCAGCCCACGCCAGAGCTCCCTATCGGATGTGGCCACCTTCAGCTCCTTCAAGATCAAGCCAGTCACTTCAAGGATACCATCCATCCATCTTAGGTCTTCTTCCTTTTTCTTTCCTTTTCCTCCAGCATCATTATCTTCTTCAAGCTTTCCTGTCTTCTCATTACCTTGGGATCCAAATTTCATGGCAGATATTTAAACATCATTAAGGATTTTTCTTTCTTTACAGGACATTACATACATTACATCACTTAAGAAATTTACTGAGTTGATCCTCCTGAATTAATTGAGTGCTAAATGCTTTTTTTTTGTACTTTGAATTAAGCTGAGGACAGAGGGGGAGAGTCAGAGGAGGAGAGAAAAGCCAGGAGATTTTAAAAACTATTGAAAAACTAGGGTTTTTTTTGTTGTGTCACGAGTGACCTGAGAAACTGCAAGTTGCTTCTGGTATGAGAGAATTGGCCGTCTGCAAGGACGTTTCCCAGGGGACGCCCGGATGATTTGATGTTTTATCATCCTTGTGGGAGGCTTCTCTCATGTCCCCACATGAGGAGGAGCTGGAGCTGATAGAGGGAGCTCATCCACCTCTAGGGTGACAGAGGATTATATAGAACCTGCCTAGATTGGGACAGTTGGAAGGAATGAAGATAGGGCCACCATAAGAAGAGTTGACACGAAGGCAAATAACAACAAGAACAGATTACTTTAGGTACTGAATCTGGCTAAACTTGTTAACAGAAGGAAAACGACATATTATTGCCTTTATTTGGAAGGAATGATCCTACAGAAAATAAAGTCACAGTTTTTGTATGAAAAACTCCTTTTCCTCCAGTGTAGAATTCCTTTTGCTGAAGGGCTAAATTTAATAGTTCGTCATGCAAATGCGGGAAAGCCAAGATAGCTGGCAAAGTTCATTAGCATTAGACTTTGATTTTCAGTCCCTTATTTTGAAAGAATACTGGTCAGCAGCCTTACTCATGATCGATGCAGTTGAGAGGTTTGTTCTGTTAAGTAGATAATTGCCATGGGAAGTTTCTTGTAACTGAAACGGGGTCTCAGCAGGCGGTCTTTCTTCTTGAAAAATTCTTTGGCTTATAGCCGCTCTGTTTCTGTTGCTGCCCAGTTTGCCTTGGCTCCATATAGCCTTCTTCTATGTCCCTGTTCTACATTTCTGGATGAAGCAAGGGGAAATTACCACCAGCTACTAGAAAATTGGACTGTTGGACTATTCATGGGCTATTTTCAGTCCAGATGGACAGTTTGTAATGCTGTCAGTCAAAGCGTGTTCTGTAGCAATTTCAGTGCATGTGTGGGGGGTCGTATGGGTAGGGGTGGGGTGGGAGATCGTATTGATTGGTGGAAGACAGAATTATGGAAGAAGTTGTGGAAAAACAAGGGTTACAATTCCAACTTGAAGGGAATGTCATTTAGAATCCACCATAATATTCTGTGACGAAAGCCAGGGACTTCATCCCACACATTCTGAGCTCTGTTTCCATGTGCTTTGGAAATGTAATCCCACAGAGGTCATCACAAGATGCAAGGGCACTTCCAGTGGGACTCCGCTTCTGCAGCGCATGAAAACAGAGCCCAGAATGCATTTTGAGGAGTCAGGTGTTAACTGACTCCAAACAAGGACATTGATGGGGAAAGGATATAGGATGGCTGGCCAAGCCAGAAGGTGGACCTTGATGGAAAGCAGGAAACCTTCCAATTAATTACACTGTTCAACACACATTTTGGTACTTCAAATGTTAGACCTGATTCTGCGTATGTTTGACCTGTTGATTTTTCACAAAAAGAACAAATGAAGGCCAAGCACATGAATCGATTTCATTAATTGATGCTATGAAATGTGGGTTAATTAGAAGTTGTTTGATCTGTGGACTATCAAAAATTCCTATCTTTAGCTTTTCCATGGTAAGTCCAGGTAACCTATGTGATATGTATTTAATGCAAAAGGGATCTTTTAAAAAGCAGGCTAACATTTTATAAATTCAACCCTATATAAGAAACTAGAGCTGATGTGGTCCATCCAATGCCATTTTCTGAATCAACACCCCAAATAACCCCAGGAACAGACCTTAAAACTAAAACTGTTGTTAGGTTGTGTTTATTTGTAAACTGTCCTGGGAGCTTTTCTGGCTCAACAGTGGGGCATAAATACAGTGATACATTGAGTTAAGAGTTTAATTTGTTCCATGACCAAGCTCTTAACTCAAATTTCTCTCATCTCAAAGTGAACTTTCTCATTGAAATGCATTGAAATGCTATTCTGCCCCTTGAACCTCCCATTTTAGCGTGTTTTGAAATAAGAAAATGTAATTTATAAATAACAAATAATGTATACATACACTTTCACATAAAACAATACAATCGGAAAGGTTAAACCTTAAAATGGCAGAAGAACAAAGTTGTGGCACAATGGTAGAAGCACAAAGTTGTAGCAAGGAAGCTCAAAGCACAAAGTGAAGAGGCAGAAGCATATTTTCTTCATATTCTACTCAGTCCAGCCTCCTCCCTCGCTCCCTCTCCCTCTCTTTCTTCATGAACTCAAACATTCCAGGAATAAAAACCACACAAAATCTACTCAAAGCAGATTGCAGAGTAATCTCTCAAAGTGGATAAGAGCACGAGGCACGAAGGCTGCTCCCTTGCAACCTAAAGCCCTGAACTCTGGCACTAGCGCTCCCTCTGGCACTAGTACTTACTCTGGTGCTAGCTCTTAACTCAAAATGCTGCTCATATGTCAAAGCAAAATGCTATCACATTGGAATGCTCTTAAGGTGAGGTTCCACTGTATTCTAAATCTCATCCATCTATCCATCCATCCACCCCTGACAGTTAAAAAATGAAGGAAAAAAAAAACATTTTTACTGCATGATAGCCAAAGCCTGTTGCCTAATGGGGAAACCTCACTCTATCTGGTGACCTGCCCCTCTCCTTGTCATGTGACTCTGTTAAAGTACTAAAGCCCTATATTGGGGTGGTATAATGTAAATTATGCAGTGATTCTGCTAGGCAGAATGATGAAACTTAATTCAGAGCAAGCATTTAGCACCCTCTGTATGGTTAAAGCCCCCTTTTTGAGTGTGTGTGTGTTTTTTCCCCAGGTATCTAAAAGGCCTTGTGCTCCAGCCAAGTTGTGAGTTGCATCCCATCTGTTGCAGCCAGCCCAACAGTCATGAAGGATTTGAAAGGCTGCAGAATCCATTGGAGGACTGCAAGATAGTGCTAATTCTTGAAGGGCCGCAGGTTGTTCAACCCACCCAGTATCATAGCAACCCACCCACCTCTGCTTTATGCTGTTTTCTTGTTGGAGCAAAGTAAGATAAGTTTTCTTTATTCTCTTGGTGGAAAAGCAGAACAAAACACCCCCTGTCGTGCAACATGGATGCACAGAGATAAATAAAATAAAAATAATCATTGACTCCACAACCAAAAAAGGAGACACATCATCCCCGTTTTTCCTGATTGAGAACATCAGCTATTGTGGTGTTGAAAACAGCAACTGCTGCACAGTGAGTCGTTCAGCGTGAGGCTTTCAAGTTACTCAAGCATACAGTTATGCTTATGAAAAATTGCTATGGTGCAGGACTGTGTATGCATTTGAAAAGAAGATATTAATGAAAGCAATCTGGGTGAAAAGATGAAGGCACTTTGCATGCAGGAGATAAAAACAAAACAAGAGCCACACAACTGAAAAAAACTGCAGCAGATGGTCTAAACATTAAACATTAACAGTCTTCAAATAACTATGACGATGCATCCTCAAATGGGCTTCTCTCATATGCTGGGTGACTATTGGTTTGCCCCTTCTAGTGATAGTGTGTGTGGGAATGAAATGGAATGGGAAAAAGCTAGCAATTTAACACACTCACACTCTAGGGAGCAGAAGGCAATCAGTTACAAGATAGTTTGTTACTAATTCCACCAGACGTCAACCAAAATTCTATGAAGAATAGAAATAGTTCAGGGTATTATTTGTATATCGGGCATCTTGGAAGAAGTCAGCAATGCCATCAGCCAACAAAAAAATAACAAAGCCAGCGGACCTGATGAGATCCCTGCTGAAATCTTTAAAGAGGGAGGACTTGTGCTGACACAACAACTCCACCAGCTCATTGGAAAAAGTGTGGGTGACCAAGAAAATCCAAGCAGCTTTCAAGGATGCCACCATTATCACCCTTTTCAAAAAGGGGAAAAAAACAGACTGCGGAAACTATCGAGGTATCTCCCTTCTAACCTCCACTGGGAAAATCCTTGCAGGATTCCTTGCAAATTGCCTTCTACCCCTCTCAGAAGACACCCTCCCAGAATCCCAGAACGGCTTCCACCCCTCCAGGTTACCTGGACTTACCCATCACTGCATGACAGCTTCAAGAAAAATGCAGGGAACAAAATCAACCTCTGTACATGGCATTCATTGATCTTGCAAAGGCATTCGACACAGTGAATCACAGAAAAGAATATTGGCATATGATTCAGAAAACTTCATTCCTGGGCAGCAGTTCTTTGTTGCAAGTCTTCAACCTCCTCCAGTTTGAATATTTGGCTAAGGATAATAGAAGACTGCTAGATTGCTTGGCAACTGGCAATACTGAGAGTATTCTTGGCTGATCCACTGCAGGCGATAATCTTGGAGAGTGTGTGTATATGTTTTGGTAAGGTAAAGGTTGTCCCCTGACATTAAGTCCAGTCATGTCTGACTCTGGGGTGTGGTGCTCATCTCCATTTCTAAGCCGAAGAGCCAGCGTTGTCCATAGACATCTCCAAGGTGTCCATAGACACCTCCAAGGTGGCCAGCATGACCGCATGGAGCGCCGTTACCTTCCCGCCCGAACCTATATGTTCCGGTATCATTATGATATTGGTTTATTAGTTGTCATTGATGTGTGGACTTCCTATTGGCACAAGAATCTATGATTGGTCAACAATGGTCATTCAGTGGTCTTTCCCATTTCTATAGTTAGGGGAGCAGGACCTCTGTAAATATAGAAGGACACTATTCTTTTGTAGCAGGGAGATCACACTTCAAAGAATTTCTCG
This sequence comes from Anolis sagrei, assembly GCF_037176765.1. NCBI lineage: Eukaryota > Metazoa > Chordata > Lepidosauria > Squamata > Anolidae > Anolis > Anolis sagrei. The sequence goes on from NC_090024.1 coordinate 229,229,369, forward strand.
GTCCTCCGGTACAACTCTAAGGTCAACCTCCACTTCCTTTTGTGCAGTAACTATATATCTCTGAATCTGGTTTACTGTGATTATTTAACTAATTTACGATGCCATAAAACCTCACGTGGACAGTGAAGCAGCAGCTTCCCCTGTGGCCGGAATCAAGCATACCCTCATGAAGCCAGAAAAGCTGCAATGTTAAATTGCCTCTTAGTCTGTCTATATATGTTGTATGTCTAAATGGCATTGAATGTTTGCCATGTATATGTGCATTGTAATCCACACTGAGTCCCTTGTGGGGTGATACTGTAAATAATAATAATAATACATAATTATACTTAGAATTGTATGGCTCAGCTATAGTCATAGACATGATTACTTCAGAGCAAGTGCCACTGAATTCAATAAGACCTATTCTGGGCAGATGTGCCTTAGGCTTGCACTGTTAATAGGCTTCTTCCCCTGAGAATCACAGCTATTTGGTTTATTCTCAAAAGGCTATCATGTTAAACAGTCTAAGCCATATCCTGTTGAATTCTCAATCTTCTGGGGAGACCTACCTCAGTGGCTTTACGCAGCTTTGGGGACTATTATGTTTTTTCATACTTTGATGGACAGTTTATATTGCATTTGGAAGATTTGCATGAGTTTCATGAAGCAAAATTTCAATTTCCAAGATTATTTATTCAATTTGATGCTGATGTAACAGATTCTCTAATGGCTTTGTGTTTTGGCTATCATTCTGTTTCATTAAAACATTGCTCACTACAAATAAACTTGAAGTTCACTGGATGGCTGAAGTATTAAAACAGTTACTCTGTTGAAGCTGTTAGAGTATTGTTCTCCCTGGATTTACTGTCAAGATTTTTGGAATGTTTTCATAAGCGACTCCTTTTTGTGGACGTTGTTAATGGAAACAGAAAGCTGGAGAGAACAACTTCTAAAATAATGTAGCGCTTATGTTCAATTTAGAAATGTGGGGAATTCAAATCAATGCTTTAAAATAAGTGGTTAATGTTTTGAGGAATGGATGTTGGAATCCTAGGCTAGTCCTTGCTTGTTCTGTTTCATTCAGTACAGGGAAGATGAATATGTGGCTTCCAGAAGTTGCTGGACTACAACTTTCATTACCTCTTGTCATTGCTGTTCTTGGTTAGGATACATGGGAATTGCTGCACAGCATTCATTCCTGGCACAGTTCCTGCTCCCTCATGGTGAGAAGTGTCTGATCCACGTGTCAAACATAGACATGAATCTCTGGACTCTGTCCAAGCTACAAATCCTTGCCAGCTCTGTTCTGTGATATTTTATTATCCCACCCTGTTGTGTCCTCAAAGCTGCAAGGCTTGTATAGATTTGCACAAGATGGGAAGGTAAGTGATTTTATTTCCTGCTGATATTGATATTGAACAAAGTCCAGGAGTCACATCTGTAACTCCTCCCATTTTTGGTTCACTTTCCACACATTCTTGGCTCTGGTCAAACTCTCTGCTGGAATATGGACTTTGACATCAGTTGGTGGAAGTAATGTGTGGATTTCAACAGGAAAAGGCACACCATCTTCCCTTCAGCATATTTGTTTGCTGCCATTTCTGGACTATGACTTCTAGATGCTGTAGAGAAATTATTAGAGCCACAGTCCAACAGTAACCTTTTTAAACCTCTGCTTGCTGGAAATATTTAGGAAGCTATCAGGGACATGGGGATAAAACGTCATACCAGAAGATCTGTGTCCATCTCAAGTTGTAAAAAATTGCTGCTGGGAGATCCAGGTTGTGTTTGTATCTTGGGCTGTCAACTTTTTTGACATCTTGACCAACAGCTAGTCACTTTGCTGTACCTCACTGATTGCTTAGTTTTACCAGTTTTACAAGGGTTTGGATGGGAATATTTTAATAAATCAAATGCAGAAATAATCCTTAGAATGTGCTCTTTAACTACCACTATTCACTTTTCCACATAATCACCAGGCAATTGGATACATTTCTGCCAACAATGAAAAAGTTTTCTGAAGCCATCACTGAAGCAGTCAACACTCTGTTTCTACAACCCATCATGCACAGATCTTCTGATAGCCAAGCAAAGCAATAATGTGATCCACACGTTCTTGTGAAATGCCATTTATGCTTGAAATTTCTCTTTGAGTGATATGACAATCGTCCTGAATCAATTTGTCAATCTTTTGCTTGTGAAACTCAGTGGTTGCTGTCACAGGACATCCAACTCTTTGTTTGTTACGCAAGTCAGATGTTCCCACCTCAACATCTTTAAACTTACTTGCCCAAGGATGCACAGTACTCACATCAACACAATCATCACAAACAGCTTGCATTCTCTGATGAAGCTCCTTTGGGGTGACACATTCTGCTGTCAAGAATTCAATGACTGCACGTTGCTTAAGTCGCATTGACTGACCGTCTGTGCAGGGTTCCATACTTCGCACTTTAACAACACAATGCTAATGCTTCCTGCCAAAATGGAACTGTAGAGGGAAGTCTACTGAACAAGCCAGTACTTGCCGCATACCAGTACTGCAATCTGTTGAGGAGTTATGAAGGTGGAGGCATTACTTTTCATTCAAACCTTGTTTTTAAAAATTACACAAAGGTCTCCCACATCTTCTAAGATAGCAGTACCCAAATCTTCATCTACCATATATTTTTTGACTTCAGCTCCTAGAAGCCTTAGTCAGCTTAGCCAAGTTTGTCAGGGATTCACAAAGGATCAAAGTTTGAGAATGTCTGTTCTGAAAAGCATAGGGGCATTGAGCTCAACCTAGGGGCAGAGACCCCACAACTATTGTTTTAAGGTGGATAGCTCAACATTGACATGTGGGAGGCATATTTATATAAAGCAATGAAATCACAGAATATCTTTTATTAAATTAATCAACACCATCACCCAACCACCACCACCACCCAATAGAAGGTGGGAACAATTTGAACAGTAGCAAAATGATTATTTAGGGTGCATCTACACTGTAGAATTAATGCAATGACACCACATTAACTGCCATGACTTAATACTATGGAATCATGAGATTTGTAGTTTGGTGAGCACCAGGACTCTTTGGCAGAAAAGATTAAAGACCTTGAAAACTTAGAATTTCCATGATTCCATAGTATAAAGCCATGACAGTTAAAGTGATGTCAAATTGCCCTAATTCTACCTTGTAGATGCAGTTAGTGTACTATTAGTGTACACATTACTGTTAGAATGGCCAATCATAACACGATTCTGCTATATAAGGTCCTGTTTTGCCTGATCACTCCAGGGGGTTGTGGCACTACTCTCTTACCTGTACTCCCCTTTCAGAGTTCATGCCTTAGGGCAGGGGTCCTCAAACTAAGGCCCGAGGGCCGGTTATGGCACTCCAAGGTCATTTACCCAGCCCTTGCTCAGGGTCAATCTAAGTCTGAAACAACTTGAAAGCACACAAAAACAATCCTATGTCATCAGCCAAAAGCAGGTCCACACTTCCCATTGAAATATTAATAAGTTTATATTTCTTAAAATTGTTCTTCATTTTAATTATTGTATTGTTTTAAAGGTTTTTTGTACTACAAATAAGATTGTGTAGTGTGCATAGGAATTCATTCATGATTTTTTCAAATTATAATCCAGCCCTCCAACACTTTGAGGGACTGTGAAGTGGCCCTCTGTTTAAAAAGTTTGAGGACCCCTGCCTTAGAATCATAGAATCATAGAATCAAAGAGTTGGAAGAGACCTCATGGGCCATCCAGTCCAACCCCCTGCCAAGAAGCAGGAATATTGCATTCAAATCACCCCTGACAAATGGCCATCCAGCCTCTGCTTAAAAGCTTCCAAAGAAGGAGCATCCACCACACTCCGGGGCAGAGAGTTCCACTGCTGAATGGCTCTCACAGTCAGGAAGTTCTTCCTCATGTTCAGATGGAATCTCCTCTCTTGTAGTTTGAAGCCATTGTTCTGCGTCCTAGTCTCCAAGGAAGCAGAAAACAAGCTTGCTCCCTCCTCCCTGTGGCTTCCTCTCACATATTTATACATGGCTATCATATCTCCTCTCAGCCTTCTCTTCTTCAGGCTAAACATGCCCAGTTCCCTAAGCCGCTCCTCATAGGGCTTGTTCTCCAGACCCTTGATCATTTTAGTCGCCCTCCTCTGGACACATTCCAGCTTGTCAACATCTCTCTTGAATTGTGGTGCCCAGAATTGGACACAATATTCCAGATGTGGCCTAACCAAAGCAGAATAGAGGGGTAGCATTACTTCCCTAGATCTAGACATTATGCTCCTGTTGATGCAGGCCAAAATCCCATTGGCTTTTTTTGCCGCCACATCACATTGTTGGCTCATGTTTAACTTGTTGTCCACGAGGACTCCAAGATCTTTTTCACACGTACTGCTCTCGAGCCAGGCGTCACCCATTCTGTATCTTTGCATTTCATTTTTTCTGCCAAAGTGGAGTATTTTGCATTTGTCACTGTTGAACTTCATTTTGTTAATTTTGGCCCATCTCTCTAATCTGTCAAGATCGTTTTGAATTCTGCTCCTGTCCTCTGGACTATTGGCTATCCCTCCCGATTTGGTGTCATCTGCAAACTTGATGATCATGCCTTCTAGCCCTTCATCTAAGTCATTAATAAAGATGTTGAACAGGACCGGGCCCAGGACGGAACCCTACGGCACTCCACTTGTCACTTCTTTCCAAGATGAAGAGGAAGCATTAGTGAGCACTCTCTGTTTTCGTCCACTTAACCAATTACAGATCCACCTCACTGTAGTTTTGCCTAGCCCACATTGGACTAGTTTCCTTGCCAGAAGGTCATGGGGGACCTTGTCGAAGGCCTTACTGAAATCCAGGTACGCTACATCCACGGCATTCCCCGCATCTACCCAGCTTGTAGCTTTATCGAAGAAAGACATCAGATTAGTCTGGCATGACTTGTTTTTGATAAATCCATGTTGACTATTAGCGATGACTGCATTTGTTTCTAAGTGTTTGCAGACCGCTTCCTTAACAATCTTTTCCAGAATCTTGCCCGGTATCGACGTGAGGCTGACCGGACGGTAGTTGTTTGGGTCATCCTTTTTTCCCTTCTTTAAGATTGGGACCACATTGGCCCTCCTCCAATCTGCTGGAACTTCTCCCGTTCTCCAAGAACTCTCAAAGATGGTTGCCAATGGTTCCGAAATGACTTCCGCTAGTTCCTTCAATACTCTGGGGTGTAGTTGATCTGGCCCTGGGGACTTGAACTCATTAAGAGCGGCCAGGTATTCCTGGATGACTTCTTTCCCAATTTGGGGTTGGATGTCCTCCAATCCCTCATCCACTCCATCTTGCTGAGGTTGAAGACTCTCTTTTTGTGAGAAGACCGAGGCAAAGAAGGCATTAAGTAGTTCTGCCTTTTCCCTATCCCCTGTCAGCATTGCCCCATCTTCTCCTCGAAGAGGTCCTATCGCCTCCTTGTTTTTCCTTTTTCTACTGACATAAGAACAGAAGCCCTTTTTATTGTTTTTAATGTCCCTGGCAAGTCTGAGCTCGTTTTTTGCTTTAGCCTCGCGGACCTTTTCCCTACAGGTGTTGGCTATTTGTTTGAATTCTTCTTTGGTGATTTCTCCCTTTTTCCACTTCTTGTGCATGTCTCTTTTGTGTCTTAGCACAGTTAGAAGTTCTTTGGACATCCATTCTGGCTTCTTTGCACTTGTCCTATTTTTTCTCTTTGTTGGCACAGTTTGCAATTGCGCCTTGAGTATTTCACTCTTGAGAAATTCCCATCCATCCGTAACTCCCTTGTCTTTTAGTATCTGTGTGCACGGAATGCTGCTCAGCGTTTCCTTCATTTTTTGGAAATCAGCTCTCCTAAAGTCCAAAGTGCGAGTTTGACATGTCTTAGTTTCGGCCTTCCTTTGTACCTCAAATTGCAGGAGCACATGGTCACTTGCCCCTAAGGATCCTACCACTTTGACCGCATCGATCAGGTCCTCTGCATTTGTTAGGATGAGATCAAGAGTAGCCAATCCCCTTGTTGCCTCTTCTACCTTCTGGACCATGAAATTGTCTGCAAGGCAAGCGAGGAATTTGTTGGACCTTGTACTCTTGGCCGAGTTTGTTTTCCAGCAAACATCGGGATAGTTGAAATCGCCCATGACTACTACATCTCTTCTCTGTGCCTGTTTGGTCAACTGTTGGCAGAAGACTTCATCAAGTTCTTCCTCCTGGCTTGGGGGTCTGTAGTAGACGCCTACAACGACATCTTTTTGAGTCCCAGTTCCCTTGATTCTTATCCAGATGATTTCAAGCTGGTTTCCCAGATTGCTGTCTTGAATCTCTTCTGCAGCATAAGAGTTTTTGACATATAAGGCTACTCCGCCTCCTCTCTCCTTTGTTCGGTTTCTGTGAAAGAGGTTATACCCCTCGATATCTACATTCCAGTGATAGGAGTCATCCCACCAGGTTTCAGTGATCCCTATGATATCATATTTGTGGTGTTGTGCTAAAAGTTGGAGTTCGTCTTGTTTATTTCCCATGCTCTGTGCATTAGTGTAAAGACATGTGAGCCCCTGGGATCTTCCCTTGAGCTGTTTAATTGGGATTATTGTGCTTTTGGTACTTGGTCCTTGTTGTGTTTATGCAGCCCTCCGTTTAGCCTTCTGGCGATTCCCAGACATTATGGGTAAAGTAGTGTTCGCAAGGCTGTTGTCCCCCTCCCCGGTGTCCCCCTCCCCCTTAGGATGCATTTTACAAAACTGGAAGTGAGTTCTGATTACATATGCAGCCCAGGACCAAACAGCTCAGAAGAGATCCATATCTAGCAGACTTTCCCCTCCCTCCCTCCTTTCTTACTTTAGAATCTGCCATCCATGCTGGTTCCATGATACTTCTCCCTTGCCATATCATGCAGTATCAAAAAATTGGAGACCCGGTTGTGGTATAGTGGTTTCAGTGTTGCACTACAGTTCTGGAAACCAGGGTTTGATGCCTGTAAGTCAGAGCTCATTTGAAGATGCACTACTACTACTACTACTACCACCACTACTACTACTATTGTCACTGAGACACAAATATAATAGGAAAGGAAATGCACATCCAACCATTCTGGTTTCCTTGCAGCTTCTCAGCTAAAATGACAGATCTTTATAGAAGGAAATAAAATGTTTGTTTGTTTTTTAAAAGAAATAATGTTTATTTTAATAATGAGAATGGAATATCTGACTCTTCTGTCTAATTATTTGCAGAGTGGGTTGCGTAGTTATATCAACATTGGACAATAAAACCAATATTACAAGTCCCAGGAGAGCCAGAAAGCAGCTACTAAATGCTGACGTTAATATGAAGAAGTCATAGATGAAGAAGTAGATCAAATCAGAAGTCTAAAAGGCAGAAGAAAGTAGAAATGTGATCATTTACTATTAAAAATGCACTAGGTTCCATTTCAGTGACCTTAGCTTTCCAAAATCAAGGAACCACCAGCAAAAATGCTCAGTCCTGGATACTATCTGTCTCAACCATTAATATGGAAAGATGCAGAGAAGGCACCTGAAGATTACTTTTAATATTTGGATAAGTTCTTGTTGAAGCTCAATCCAGTAAAGTGAGTTCCCACAATTTGAATAGTATTTGGAAAGGGATCAGGAGCCTGTATAATCATATCAAAAGATCACTGAGCCAATTTAGTTCGTTTTAGCACATTGAAGCAAATTTGGGTTTATCAACACCACGGTCACAATGTTGGTGGACAGCAAAAGAGATTTAAAGATGGGCTTAAAGCTAAACTCAGTTTTATCTCTGAGTCCCCTTCGGGGTGAGAAAGGCAGGATATAAATGTTATAAATAAATAATAACAAATAAACCCAAAAAATGAGGCATAAACTTTGAAAGTAGGGAAACCATGGCCTTTGAGCATTCTAATTGGAGGCCAGCTGTTACCAACAGTGCCATGGATTTTGAGTTGGCATAAATAGTGGGCGAATGGGAGAAACATGCCAAGACAAAGGCATGTTAAGCAAACTCTTGTCATGCCTGCTTTCCATCTGGAAATGCAAAAGACCATGAGGATCTAGAATAGGTTTCTACAGTCACTTATGGTTGCACCGCCAAGACCTGGCCTTTGGAAGAAAACCATACTCAGCCATGATTGCCTATAGGAATATACTACACTGGTTGCATTCCACTTTGCAGTAGTTATATCACTTCAATGGCTAACCATCCATCCTATGGAATTCTGAAATTTGTAGTTCAATGAGATACTTAGAACCTTCTACTAAACAGTGGTAGGGCACTTAGGTCAGATCAGGCCCAGATCAACTTTGTGGCAGCTATATGTCACATAGAGCTAACATGGGATAATGTGGGCAAGGCTACCTTAATGTGGCCTTGCCCTGCAACAGAATTAAACTGATTTAATGTTAACCCTCTCTTTTTTAAGGTCACCTGGGATTTGTATTTTAGAAGACTAAAGTCTTCTAGCACAGAATTCTAAATACCCACCAAAACTATTGCATTGGAGCATCATAGGGGCCTTCTACACTTACCTAAACCCTGGGAGGAAATGGGTTAAAATAACCCGCTTCCTCCCTAGGTTGCAGTCCCCATCCCCTCCCACAACCCCAGGCTTTCCCTTGGGGGGGGGGGGGTGGCTAGATGCCATCTTGAGTCAACCAAAGCTTAATGCAGCCTTGTACCATGTTAACCAAAATCACAGGTTGCTCCGAATCTCCCCAAATTCCTGGAGGACTAATGTGGTCTCTGACTTTCCACACTTGCCCAGCCCCTTTTAATGATTTGAATGATAAGAAAATGTATTTTTCTTGTAACAGAAAGGCATCATAGAGGGAAAATTTCCCACAATAACTTACAAGAGTAGCGCAGTTAATAAAAAGCAATATGTAACTGGCTCATGTCAAAGCAATTTCCCCTTTGAGATCTAAAGATTCCTGGAAATAATTTATCAAAATTAAAGATAAATAATGATAGCTCAATTTCCTTTCACCAGTGCAAGAAAACATTTCCTTTGCAGCCATGTGAGTTCCACACGTACGCCTGAATTAGCATCGCACCCTTGATATTCACTTTGGACCCAGATGATTGAAGTTAGAAGGGAAGAAGAGTTTGGCTTCTCTTGGAGTAATGGGAAATGTCTCCATCAACATGATGAGAACACTGCTATTGTTTTGGAGTCAGTACACATTTGAGTCCTTATTTGACATGGCTTATTGTTCCCAGTTGGGATAAAGATTTTCTCCTCTCTTCTGAGTTAGAAGCCCTGCCAACTGGTTGGCCAAGTGCTACATTTTTTACATTCTCTTCCCCACTTTTCTCTTCATCGTGTCCACAGCACAGCCAGCAGAAGCTGGCTTCCACCCCGTTAAAAACTTTAAAATTCATCTCTATAATTACTTACTCCAATCCTTCACCTAAATGCCAGTTCTTCCACTGATCCTCTTGAAGAACCTGGGAAAACGGTTTTGACCATGCTGACTGTAGTCAATACAATGAACTTTCTCAAGCTTTGTCACCTTGGAGGTATTTTCCTAGTGGAATTCCATCAGAAGTTACATTTGCATGTTTTAAGAAGATGTAGAGCAAAAATCTGAGCCCGAGTTCCCAAACTTCCTGATGGCTTCATCTTTGGACCTTCATGCATTAGGTCAGATGGAGGAATCTGACATGTTTTGCTGGATTTCCAAGATGAAATGATGATCATTCACTTGGCCAACTTTTAGAGGTAAATAGCCAAATTCATGGAGAATAAAAATATCAGTTGCCACTATAGTCATGATAACTGCACAGTATATTACCATTATATGGGTATGCTTCTAGGGAACATAAGCAGGAAGGGGGTATGTCATTCATGTCCTGCCTTACAAAGGCATCTGGCTTGTCACCAAGGGATAGAAGGATGGGACAGACCACACTGTAGGAGTGTTCCGATTCCTTGAATACATAATTTTTCCTAAAACATTTCACAGACATTCCTATGGACATTCTGTTCCTAAACACAAAATCACATAGGATGGAATGGTAAGAAAGTCATGGTATTGTTGTGGAGCAAATGAGAACAATACATCTTTCCATATATACATTGAACTGAGATGTAGGAAGGTAACTTTTGAAAGTAGTATCTTTGGTATGCATATCCATAATCATTAGTCTTCACTTTTGTAACCTTTATGCAGTTTGTGCATTATTACTTTTTCGCATAAGCAAAGAGTGGAGGACAAATCCACAAGAATCCTCTTAACACAGGGAACTAGTTATACTTAGTCTCTGTGCATATGAATGAAGGCACTGTGGGACTGATCCAAACTTCTAGGAAGTGGTAAATCTCAAATCTGTAACCACTTAGTAGGGGAAATAAGCACAGTCTGAATAACCAGCAGCACTAGCTATACAACTGAACAGGGGTCATTTACACAATTGTAGTGCTTTCTAAGTGAATAAATACCACAAAGGCACCAGATCTTGTCTAATCTTGAAAACCAAGCAGGGTCAGCTCTTGTTACCACTTGGATCGGAAACCCTGCATGCTGTAGGCTATATTTCAGAGGCAGAAACTAGCTAAACCACCTCTGATTATGCCTTGCTTAAGACAACTATACGGAATTCATTGGGTGCTCATATGTTGACAGGCAAATTGAAGACATACATGCACACACAAAGTGATTTCAAAATCCCTAAACTGTGCTATGAATTAATGTGGATTATGCTTGTAATACTTGAGGCTTAGCTTCATTTATCAGAGGAAAGAACTGTATAAGAAATTGGTACCAGTCGCCAATATGACAATTCTATGCTTGGCTACTATTATTTAAAAACATGTGTTCTAAAATATAGACGGGGAGCCAAAGACCTGGAGTTAAATGCAAGCTTCCTGGGTGGTCCAGGAAGTCTGCTTTTTGTATAGGCCTTCCTCCACCTTCTGAGAGACATACGTGCCTCTTTGAAAGCACTATAATGGTGAATTTATAATCTTTCAGTTTCTTGCTCTCTTACTGTTGTTGAACTATGACACTCATCATCTGTCACTATTGACTATGCTGTCAAGGGCTGATGGGACCTGCCATCGAATTATATATGGTATGACAAACATTTCACACCTCTGCCCCCATCCCTAAATCTAGAAACGTAACAGTAGGCAATGAATTAGAGGGTGGGGGAGCTGTCACATTTTAAAAAGGACTGATTGGTCTCTAACATAACCTTGTCCAAATCAGTTTCCCCAGGCAATGGCAGACTGGTCAAGGTATCAGCTTCCCTGATGGCAAGTGGATCCATTTAGACATTAGACCAGCATTTCTCAATCTGGGGGTCAGGACCCCTTGGGGAGGGGTCACAAGGGGGGAGAGTTAAGAGAGGTTGCCAAAGATCACTAAAAGACAAATATTTCTGATGGTCTTAGGTACTCCTTTGGCAGAGAAGCTTGAAGATCTCTCTGCCTGTCCTTCTCTTCCTTTTTGGAAACAGATAGTGAATCCTCCCACCAAAAGCCCTTGTCCACTGTGATTGGCTAGCCTCTCAGCTGACCTCTCAGCCAAGAGGAGGGCTGTTTCTGAGACAAATTCTGTGTGACAAGTTTACTAGTTCCATCACCAGTTTGGTACAGGGTGCTCGCGGAGTGTTGGTGAACTACAACTCCCAGAATTCAAAAACAGCTGCCCCCAACCCCACCAGTATGCAATGTTGGTATGTAGGTAGTGTGCCAAACTTGGTGCAGATCCATTGTGGGCTGAATTCAGAATGCTTTTTGATTGCAGATGAACTATAAATCCCTGCAACTACAACTCCCAAATGTCAAGGTCTATTTTCCCCAAACTCCACCAGTGTTCACATTTGGGTATATTGAGTATTTGTGCTAAGTTTGGTTTTCACTTTTAATTCATATATTTTATCAGATGTGTTACTGTGGGTGCCTTTTACCCAGAACATGCAATTGGGGTTGCAGGATGCCTGGGTAGTGATAGAAAAGATTGCATGCAAGAAATGGTATTGGAGTCACAGCAATCGGCATTTTGCATTGTGGTGTTATAAGAGAAGATAAAACAAAACACAACAAACCCAGTATGGCCATGAAGAGAAAAGGAAGTAAAAGAAAGTCAATAATGTAACAAGATGCTTCTCCATCTGAAGACAAAGCTGAATGCACCTCTACCCAGTGCAACGCCCAAAGCCCCTTGCTAGACAAAGTGGATTGAGTTCCTTAGGAAGGCTTTGTATTATTGGGTCTTTTGCTCTCTTTTGTCTGATGCACTTATGATCACAAAGAACTGCTAATTTTAAATATTAATCTGTTTCTGTTGATGCTTTAATTAGAAACATAGTAGCAACTCTCTGCATGGAGAACTGACAGAAGGGAGGAAATGTGAAAATCATAAAGAAAAAAAACATTAAGAAAAACAAGCTTAACAAGATACTTATGCCCCAAAATCCAAAGGGAAAAGAAAACGTTCATCACACATTGGGGATCCTTTCATTCCTGGCCAAACAGCAAGTTACATGCCGTGAACTACATCTTGTCTCCTGACTTCATTCTGCAGCCATGGCCATTGCTTCTAAGGAGGAATGGCAAGGATTGCTGGCCTAATCCCTTCCAGCCATTCTACCCACTATAAATACCTTTCCACAGCTGTCTTTCACTTTTAGAGGGTGGAGCAGGGAGAGGCTCCACTCCATGGGTCAAAAACAAGGGTTGCAATGACATTTAATGGAAAAACTGATGCAAGGAGGATGGTAAAAGAGCTCATCCCTCTCTGTCATTTATCCTTTTTGTCAAAGGCAGAGCTGGTTTTTTTTGTAGTTGTAAGAGACTTTCTGGATATGTGTGTATGGAGGAGGACTGACCACCCATATGCTGTTGTCCATGACAGTTAATGTGGTCTTCATGGATACAACTTACAGCACAGATCATAGAACCACAGAGTTGGAAGAGACCTCATGAGCCATCCAGTCCAACTCCCTGACAAGAAACAGGAAAATAGCATTCCAAGTATCCCTGACAGATGGCCATTCAGCCTCTGTTTAAAAGCCTCCAAAGAAGGAGCCTCCAATACACTCTAGGGCGGAGAGTTCTACTGCTGAATATCTCTCACAGTCAGGAAGTTCTTCCTAATGTTCAGGTGGAATCTCCTTTCCTGTAGTTTGAAGCCATTGTTTCATATCCTAGTCTCCAGGGCAGCAGAAAACAAGCTTGCTCCCTCCTTCCTATGACTTCAATTTGGGAGCTACCTAAAGTCAAAATTGAAGCCCATGTTCCATCTACTTCATGTCAACAAGTCAAGGAGCTATCTGAAAATTCCTTGCAGGTGTGTTTTGCCTCATATAGAGTTTAAGAGTAAATTTTGCATGCATCAAATGTATTATTAAGAAGTTAGCAAAGGCAGCAACCAGCAACAAAGAAGGGACATTACATCTTGGAAATTGGAAGGTTGCCTATTTGTTACCTATAAAGGCATACGGGCAACTCTATTCGGCAAAGTGTGCCAACTGTCACAGGAAGTAGATGTGTTAGAGTGGATAGCAGCTTTTCCTCCTGGGTCTGGCATTTTTCCTCTTTGGGAGGATGTTGTGTGTGCCACACAACTGGTTCTGAGCCCCCTCAACTTCCCCAATGCCATCAAATGTGGATGGGCACACAGAAAATTGGCTGACCTGGAAGGAGCTGAACAGACTGTGCTCTGGCACCATAAGATGCAAAGCTAACCTCAAGAAATGGGGGTATGAAGTGAAGTCCACAACATGCGAGTGTGGAGAAGAGCAAACCACAGACCCAGGATTCCATAACATGGAATCATGGCAATTAATGTGGTGTGTTAAACCGCTTTAATTCTACATTGTGGGTGCACCCTGGGTCATCTCCAGGTGAGAATTTTCTTGCTGTTTTCTCCAGGAACTAATTTAGTCTTGTAGGTATGTCAACTGAAGTGAGGGTCAGGTATGGAGATGGTGTCATCCTGCCCTTTGCCCAAGGCAGAAGAATACCTTGGGGCAGCCCTGTAAATGCATATACACCACCTCCTTGTAAATAATCTGTGTGGGATCTCAAGGAAATTCTTCAGCACTTTGTGAAGAATTTCCTTGAGTCAGTGCAATGGAATTCATGAGACTTGTTGATACACTTGGAACTAACTCACTGACACTTTGTTGTATTTTGCTTATAAGTAACAGTCACATCTTAAGTCACCAAAGCTACATACATGCACTTGTTTCTATTTATCATAAAACAAAGATATCCCACATTAATTCCTAGTGCTCCCAGCAATGTACACAACTTTCAATCTCTATGTTTTTTTTTCACGCCACCACATTGTGAAATAGATCAAGTAAAGCAGTGTTCCCAAACTTTTTTTGACTAGGGACCACTTGACCAGGGACCACTCTCCAACATAATTACCAAAAGGTTTACAAATCTGTTTTTGGCCAATTTTAAGTTTAGTTAGGTTATTTGGGGTACTGATTCAGAAAATTGCACATAGACCACATCAGCTCTACTTTCTGATAAAAAACATATGCCATCCAGTAGTAACCATCTGCTTGCCCACAAAAAACCATATTTAACAATCTAGACCTGATGTGGTCTATCCAATGCAGTTTTCTGAATCAGCATGCCAAATAACCCCAGGAACAGACCAAATAATGAAGACATCAAGGTACCCTCACTTCTAGGCACCACATGGAATGGCTCTGCTTGGGGAGGGGGGAGAAGGAGGAGAAGTACCTTGTTGTTGTACCTTTCGTGGGTAGTCAGCTTCTCCCCCCCTGACATCCTTATTGCCTTGGCACTATAAGAGGTTTTCACATGACCAGTCTCTCTCATTGCACAGTGCAGTAAGAGTGAGGCTGCGGACCATATTTTAGTTCTTGTGGACCACTGATGGTCCACGGACCACAAGTTGGGAACCACTGAAGTAAAGTAACTAGTCCGTGATCACTTTCAGAGTGTTGCATAGTTCAGTCAGGACTAGAAACTGGGATTTCCAAATGTTCTCCAATATTTTAACCATTCTACCACATTGGCATTTTCCCCTGCCTCCAGAGAAAGCTGATTTTTAAAAATATAAATCTGATTAATTTAAGTTCATGGAAGAAATGAAAAGGTGGATAGCTAGTAGTAGAATTTTGCCAGGAGAATCTTCCACAAAGACCTAGTATAACTTAGCTCTACTTGTGTATACAGTGTTTGAGTTTAAAGACACCCTGAATGCCCTGCTTACCACTTCAGTAGGTGTTATTTTTTAGGCAGAGCTACTTTCCCCCCCTAAAAATAAACTTATTTCTTGCTATTTATTTTAATTGAACTGATTTGCAGCAATTAAAACTGAAACTCAAGTATTTAACAATTGTACCAGATGAGAAAGCATTGTATCCATCATTTTGTATTTGATCTTAGTTATTATTTATGAATGTTGGAGCCCAATTGTCATTTTCAAAATGCAAGTGGATAAATAACATGACTAATATTTTTGAGTCTCCATGACACAGAAAATGTGTGCATAACGTTGTTCTTCCATGCAAGACATTTGATTTTGCAAAATGTGTCGAATTGCCATAGACTTAGATGTTCTTTATTTCATTTTCATAATAAATTTGGTTTCAAAACACAATTATGCTTTGGATTTTGTTTAAAATATATAGTTCTAATTCTCTCCCTCAATCTCATATCTATAAGTATTTGCTATAGGATCCTTTCTTCTTTCAGGATAGTGTTTTGACTGTCAAGTTCCTACCAAAACATTTATTTCCTTCAAAATAGCTCTCATAAAATCATATTCTTTGCAAGTACTGTATTTCATTACATAAAAGTCGCACTTCCCCTATTTTTTTAAATTAAAACTACTATTTACTATTACACGAGGGGAAAAAAATCTGCCTTTGATTCTGCAGTTTCTAGTGTATTTTTAATTTGAAAGGGGAGGGAGAAGGGGGATGATCCAGCTCCATTTCTGTTTGTTTATTTTTTTAAAAAGAATTGCAGGAGCCATTTTGGGCTGATATTACCTCCCTTCCTTCTTTTTCCAAAGGCAAGGAAGTTTGGAAACTATAAAAATGTAGGTCTCTGGAACTTGGATCTTCTCTCCTTCCTCCAAAGAACTCGATTCCAAGTTTTGTAAACTGCCGTGCCTCGAAAGGAGAAAGGAGAAGAGTGGAGCTTGGGAGAAAGAAAGAAGGGAGGGAGGGAGGAATCAGCCCCAAATAACTCTATTACTATTATGTGAGGAAAACAACATTACCATTTTTGGCATGCATAAATTATGTGGTGGCTACTATTCCGTTAATGATCTTACTAACACATGCAATTTGTTTGATGCTGAAATGCTTGATAAAAAGAGATACACCATCAGAACTATAAAGATCTCATCAGAACATATAAGCTGAAAGACATAAGAAATGTAGTTAGCTGTAACTAGTTATTTTTATATAACAAAAGTATAATAAGCCATTTAAAAAACTAATGCAATGAGTAAGAATGAATCTACTTAATCAGTGTGATGAAAAATAATTTCTTGTAAGTTTCAAAAATTAATTTAAAAGAGTACTGTGGAGAAGTGCTTTGATTTTTTTTCAGATTTAAAAACACATGCATTTGCATGCCATACATACATACATACATAGATATCTTTGAGTCTATATATGAAATTCATTTATTTTTCATATACACCTTATACATATAGCCTGAATATTAATTATTAATTATTTATTTACCCTGCCCTTCTCACCTTGAAGAGGACTCCATGTGGCCTTACAACAGGCAGCAATTTGATGCCATATACACATATATTAAAAATAAACAATTACAATTAAAATCAAACAATTAAACATAAATTATTAAATATCAATTGAAATCATGTCATCCAAATCATAATCCAGGGCCGTTCCATTTGTCAATCACACTGATTTATGATCACTTTTTGCACTGCTCCAATTATTTAGCAAAAGTTTGATCACAAAGTCACGTCTTAAGTACAATTATTATATAACTGTATACAATATTTTTAAACAATTTTGTGCATGAAACAACGTTTATGTACACTGAACCATCAGAAAGCAGAAGTGTCAAATTTAGGCCACCCATCTAGAGTATTTTGGATTTCAGAATATTTGGATTTCAGAATTCTAGAAAAGGGATGTTCAACCTGTATATAGGTAAGTGAACAGAGTAGGAGAATTAAAAATACGGTTTTTCAGAATAGGTACTAATGGAGGTTAAGTAATGTTACCTACAGTCTCACAATTTATGGATCAGAGTGAACTTTCTGAGAGGAATGAGAATGAAACTGAACGAATTTATTTCTTCTAACAAAAAAAACCCCCAAAACCCAACAATCCTAAAATGAATTTAAGTTTGTGGCCAAGCAAAACCTCACTTTCCCTCAAGGCATTTATCTACCATGGAATTTGTTGGAATCTGAGTTATACACATAGTGTCAAGTGATTGTAATACACAATTTAAACAATGTCTGCTGGTTTCATAGCAATTTGGCATTCTAAATCCAAAAATGATATCAGATTTCCTGTATCATGAAGGTTTTGAATAGATTTATTTACAAAAATGATACAACTTGGTTATTTACTTTTGGATCTATTTGAAAAGCATAGTAGTCCCTTTCCTTCTGCCAGTGAAGCTGTGTCTGGTGTTTTTCCTTTTGCACTCTGCTTCCCAGTTGTCATGATGCAGCATCCAGCAACAACCTCCCATCATATTAATTTTTCAAGCTTCTTGATGGAAACACTTTCATTCTTTAGTTCATCTAGATTTTCTGGGGAAGAGTCTTATGACTTCATCACATGGAGCATTTTCCCCACCGTAGGCCATTCAATCTCCATTTCAAGGATGAAGAGGCACAGAGCCCTACTTCCAGCCACCATCCATTGTTCCTCATCCTTGAAATGGAGCTGAAATGTGCTGAAAGGAGGTAACTCAAAACATGGGTGAGTAATCATGTTCTGAGCTCCTGGTGTACACCAGAAGTCTTGCTAATGCCGAAAAACACATTTGGTGGGATCTGACAGATTCCTCCATGTTGAATCGTTTATGTGACGTGGAGAAATGGGCTTTCCTCACCACTTCTCTGTCACTACATTTTTTTTTCATTAATTGTAATCTAGGCTCCATAGGAAGGCGTGAATTTCTCCATTACACTCTATTTTATGAAGTGCCCATCCATGATCCTTCTTGTTGTGTACTTCTCTTCTTCAGAGGAGAAGGTAGAACAGAAGGCTGAAGATGTAGGAGTTGTGGATTTGGGGCCAAATATTGAAGAGGAAGAAGAAGGCAAGGAAAAATACTGCTGGTTCCTACATTTCAGGAATGCCAAAGGGTAAAAGAAGAAAAGAGAAGGTGAGCTGGTCCATGTGCTGAGGTTCTGAGTGTGCATTCAAGAAAATTAATTGTAATGCTCTTTAAGCATCCCAAACCTTTGAATCTTTCCAGCATGTTTTCAACATGAAGTGTATGGCCATGGTCCTCATTAATTCCAAGAAACTTAGTAACCACACTTTTGAAGGAACTCCAAGCTTCTTTTGTTTACTTCAGTCATCGCAGACAAAAGGTTTTTAGCTGATGGCAATCTTCTAATGTCGGAGCCAACAAAGATGTCTTATTTTATTTTTGCATTTGAGAGATTTGGGAAATTCTTTCAGAGCTACTTAACACATTCTCCTCATTTTTGTTTTGCCTGAACAAACTGTTTCATAAGGCCTGGTCTTAAATGAAGAGGTGGCAGAAGTGTTTTCTTTGGGTTGACTAGATTTGAATGTAAAGTATTATTGGTTCCAGGTTTTAGAGATTGTATTTTTGGCTTATGTTTTTGTCCCGGTGTTGAGTCTTTCCTCCACTATCCCATTCACAAAGAAAACATTGGAGTTTAGTATATCTTCCCTGTTGCCCACAATATCTTATTGGTCTCATACATATCCCACCATGATCATTATATGTTATCTCTCTGAGACCCAATTCTAAATTCTCATAACTTTCTTTAAAATATATGTTACCAACGGATACAGAGCATATGTGTTCCAGAACTGCTTTTACAGCCTCATCACACTAAAGCATGGATCCACTGGCTGCTCTCAATGCCACCACCTTCACTGCCTTCTCTGCTGCTGCTCCTTTCCACGTGACTAGTCTCCCGGGTTGTGGCCGGTGGGAGGGCTCTCTGTCCACCATTTGTGGCAAGCACCTCCTGCTACTCTTCTCCAGACACCACGTTGGACCCTTCCTTGCTGGAGGATGGGTGTGCAGAGTATATTTTGAGAACCACTGCTCTAGTGTGATGAGGTTATCAGTATCTATTCATCTGCTTTGTCTTAAATGACAAATTTCTTTATCAAATAAACAAATTATTGCAGTAAACTAAAACATCATCCTGTGAAAAGTAGTGAATAATCCTTGGTACTCAGCTTCTATGCAAATACAATAAGCCCCTGTATCCACAAGAGATATGTTCAGAGTTGGACTGCAGTTACTTGAAACCAGAGATACAACTTAAACCCATTAAATTACTTGGCCTCTGGTGCCAGCATATCATGAAATTGCATTGGAGGACCTAGAGATTCCAAGAGAGTCAACCTCGTTAAGAATTTGCTAAGTCCTCCAACACAACTCTATAGTGATGTCCAGGGAAAGCACACCTAGAGGACATTTTTTCTGGGCATAGGTGAAACAAAACTGCAGAAATGAGTTCCATAGTTATGGAGGTCACATTTTATATCAGTTTTCTGGCTATTAATATGTTTATAGCTGCTTTTTAATGAGCTCACCCTCCTTTTTCCCTTTTTCTCCTTATAATCTCCTGTCCTTCCAACAACACCAACCAGATTTAATCAGCTTTCCAGCCAAATGACCTCCTTGCCTCATGATCATTCTCCCAATGCACCTGTCCTCAATATCCTTTCCTTCCAAAAAAGCCATCCAGGTTTTAAACCTTTTCCAGTCATCAATATCCTATCCTTCCAAAAAAGAGCTATTCAGGTTTTAAGCATTTTTCCAGCCCATTGATTTCCTCACCCCATTTCCTCACAATTCACATCCCTCAATCTTCTATCCTTCCAACAGACTCTTCCAGATTTTAAATCCTTTTCCAGCCCACAGACCTCAATATCCTGTACTGCCAACAAGATCTTTGAGATTTTAAATCT
This sequence comes from Anolis sagrei, assembly GCF_037176765.1. Lineage (NCBI taxonomy): Eukaryota > Metazoa > Chordata > Lepidosauria > Squamata > Anolidae > Anolis > Anolis sagrei. The sequence goes on from NC_090024.1 coordinate 229,249,474, forward strand.
TCCTTCAGACCATTTTGCTCCATTCCTGTTCCTTCAGCCCACCCCCTCTATCTCCAATCCTTCCAACAAAGCCAGCTAGATTTTAGATGCCCCTTTAAAGCCTTTCTCTTCCAATTTGCTTCCTCTCAATATCAGCTGGAAAGGGTTTAAAATTTGATTGAAGGAACGAGAAGTCTGATTGGCTGGAAAGGGATTTTTTTTTTTTTACAAACACAGACAATCTGTTAGGGATCTCCTCTTATAAAAACAAACACTTTCTAGTGGTTTCTACCAGCACAATGATGGGAAAGGAGTTGTGTCATGTGATGAGGAAAAAGTGCTGTTGTCCTGCTATAATTGTGATTTGCCTGCCTTGTGTGATAAACTCTTAGGTTACACATTTGCAATTTCCCAACAAGATTCTGGCTTATTATATTTGGTTAAGTGGAAGGCAGTAGGAAAAAAGGGATCATGCTATGGGTGGATTGATTAAATCAAGGAAACCACGGTTGTCCTGAATTTACAGAACAGTTGAAGACCGGGACTCCTGAAGGTCTTTTATTCACAAAGATCATCCACCAATCTATCCAATGAATTCACAGAGTTTTAATAAGAATTCATTGGATAGATTGGTACAACTAAAATGTACAAAATGCATCAACTTGCTTTTATTTACAGTCAAAAATATGGAGACTCTGTGAATAAAAGGGAAAACAAATTGAATCCAGACAAAACAGAGGTGCTCGCCATCAAGAGTCCTAATCTGGGGATGGAAGTGTGTCATTCAGTTCTGGATTGGATTACACTCCTCCTGAAAGACTGTGTTCACAGCTTGGGAGGCCTCCTGGAGCCGTCTCTCCAAATGTCAGCCCAGGTAGATGTAACAATCAGGAGTATTTAGTATTGGCTTCAGCTGATCCGCCAACTGCTCCCCTTCCTAGATTTGAAGGCCCTAAAGATGGCAGTGCGTGCTGGTAACCTCAAGGTTGGACTTCTGCAATGCACTTTACACTGGGCTACCTTTGTGCCAAGTTCAGCAATTCCAGTTGGTTCAAAATACTGCAGTCAGATTGGTTACAGGAACATCCAGGAGTGAACATGTTACACCAATCCTGCAGTCTGACTGCCAATTAGTTTACGGGCAAAGTCAAAGTACTTTAAAAAACCTATATCGTTTGGGTCCAGATTATCTCTTGTACAATCTGCCCCACACTGTCATCTGGGAGGCATCTACTCCAGCTTGCCAAAACTCAACTGGTGAATGTCACCCAGAGGGCCTTTTCATCGGTGGCCCCGTGACTGTGGAATGATCTGTTGAAAGAGCTACAATAGCTAAATCAGCTGTCGGAATCTAAAAACCATCATGAATTTTAAATTTGTGTCCTGCCTTTTAATCTTTCTTCTGTTTATTTTAACATGTATTTTGTAGAAATATGTTTTAATATGCCTATATTATAAAATATTTTAGATAATGATGTTTTCGGCATGTTGTAACCTGCCTCAAGCCACGGGAAGAGGTGGGTAAGAAATAAAATGATGATGATGATGATTATTATCACGACTACTATTATTATTAGATAAATAGCATCCCCCTTTAATTCAAAGCATCACGTTCCTGCCCTATAAAGATTTGGTCAGGCTGACCCTTTATCTCAAAGGGATGTATAGAGGAATAAATACAGGGATAACTATATTGTTAACTTCCTCTTGCAACATGAAATTATGCAACAGAAGTAGAATAATATTACAATTACTCAGAGTCCTTTGAATTGCTTTAAGAGGGGAGGACTCACCATTGGTAGCCATGTTCCTATTAATCTTGCCTACTTGTGGGTACGTTGTGTGTACTGTGGTTTTTTATGTGCTTCAAATCACCCGTCGACTTATGGTGACCCTCATGAATTCTGTAGAGTTTTCTTAGGCAAGAGGTAGTTTTGCCAGTTCCTTCCGATGAAATACAGCTTACAGCACCTGGTATTCATTGGCGGATCAAAACACAGAATGCACTGCATTAAAATACCAGTAACATTCTGAATGAGTACAAAATCTGACAGCCTCGAAAACAACAATGACCAAATAATAAATGACTGTTACAAAACTAGTAATAAAAATTAAGCAAACAATAAAATAAAATATGGCCCTATTAAGAGAATACAAACATGCCTACAAGTTCTCTTGTCTCATCTGTCCCTCAACTTTAAAAGCAAAAACTGTGGAGATAGACTGGAAAATATAAAATGTCAAACAAAATTCTCAAAAGAAAATACTAAAAGGTATCTACGAAGTTCAAGGTATATAGATGTATGGCATAGTCAAAGGGAGAGTCTATTACATGTCTGATCCACTACCATTCAATCATCCTTAAATGTGAAAACTTTTGCAACCTCAATGTGTATCTTAAAATCTTTTTTATGTGTTCAATGCAGCTTTGTTGTTTCTGTGTGCCTTTAAATTATTTCCTATTCATAACTACTCTGTGGTGAACCTGTAATGGAGATTTCTTGGCACGATTTGTTCGGAGGGGGCTTAGCCTTCCTCTGAGGCTGAAAAAATGTGACTTGCCCAAGCACATCCATGGTCAAGAGAGAGGGAGCAAGCTTGTTTTCTGCAGCCCTGGAGACCAGTTCGCGGAACAATGGCTTTAAACTACAGGAAAGGAGATTCCACCTGAACATTAGGAAGAACTTCCTGACTGTGAGAGCTGTTCAGCAGTGGAAGTCTCTGCCCTGGAGTGTGGTGGAGGCTCCTTCTTTGGAGGCTTTTAAGCAGAGGCTGGATGGCCATCTGTGGGGGGTGCTTTGAATTTTCCTGCTTCTTTGCAGGGGTGTTGGACAGGATGGCCTACGAGGTCTCTTCCAACTCTATGATTTTATGATTCAAATCTTGGTCTCCAGAATCCTAGTCCAATGCTCCAACCACTGCACTATGCTGGTTCTCATAGCTTACTCCCTAGTAAGCGTATATCGGATTGACTTTCAGTCTTGGGAGGGCTCAACTACAATAGCTGTCCTAAATTGTGTGTGTGTTTGTGTGTGTGTGTGTATTTGGTTATTTAGCATACTTGCGATTGGCAATTTCTGAGGCAGCTTTATTACATAGAAGTCTTGAGATTCACTTAATAATTTTGGGTATCATCATTAAAACATGGATCCTTACTTGAGTCCTATTATTTAAATTGTCCTGTAAATTTTGTGGGTCCTGTAAGCATTTTTTGTTTCTGGCTTAAAAAGTAAAAAGAGTGAGAATTCTCAAACTGAGCTTGCAGCCAGGATCCCTAAGATGTAAAGTGGTTGTCCTAATGATATGATGGGCCTATATATAGATGTGCGATTATCTCTCTGTGATATCTATCTATCTATCTATCTATCTATCTATCTATCTATCTATCTATCTATCTATCATCTATCTATATCTATCTATCTATCTATCTATCTATCTATCTATCATCTATCTATTTATCTATCTCACTGGAGATCTGATAGTAGATGTGTGATTATCTCTCTGATTTTGTGTTTTCAGGTCAACTGTAGACTTATGGCAACCTTTTGAATTTTACAGGCACCAAATATCAGAGGTGATTTGCTCTACATTCTTCTGAAACACAGCCTGCAGCATTTACTTAGCAGTCCCTCAACCAAGTACCAAACTGGCCAGACAGGAATAGCTTCCAAGATCAGCTTGGATTAGGTACTTTCAGGATATTTAGGAATGTTACTGTTGCAAGTATTGAGTGCAATAGGATAGAATATGCATGATGATTTAGAATAATCAGCAAAGATGAGTTTGTTGAGGTAAGGAAATAGTGGGACGACTCTGAGATACCAGCTTCCAATTTTTTGATTTTAAACACGAAGATGGGAAGATAGGCCAGATGTGAGAAACAGCTGTTAAAAATAGGGCAAATCCACCCCAGTGCCATTCTTTGATATTATAAATATAGAATCTGGAATGTGTTGAGGTCACTTGTCTTTGGGATTCTGGTTGCAAACTCATTTTGGGAATTCTAGTGTCACCGTTCTCAGCTGTTCCGCATGCCAAAGTGTTTCCATGAGTATTGCCCCTCTCTTTGCTTTAAATGGATACTACTCCTTGCTTCTCCTTTCTTTTGTGTTGTTCATTTGACGGAATGAAAACAGACCCAGGACACCCATCTGGGAAAGCTCCTGCCACAGATCAATTCAGGAGTCTGGGAAATGACTGTAATGCTTGGGCACTGATTCTGGGAACCTAGCATGTCATGTTCCTTTGTATGATACATCTCCCAGTTGCATGTGAAAATACTGTATTGTAGGAACAGGGGATGTGGGAAGCCTCAAGCCAGACATAGTAAAGCAAAAAATGGGATATATAAATGTTGCAATATTTGAGGTGAGCAGGCCAGGAATGGGGTGTTTTGAGTCAGATAATTATGCAAGAAATGAAAATCTAAGGAGAAATGGGATGGCAATAATCGCAAGGAGAGATATAGGAAAATTAGTCACAGGCTATAATGTGAGGTTTGGCTGACTCATATTAATAAGATTTCATGGAAAACACATCACTATAACCAGAATCCAACTTAATGCTTCAATTACAGAGGAATAAATTAAAAGATTCTATCCTGGAGACCAGGAGGAAATCGATTACACACCAAAATAAGACTTGTTACTCATTAGCAACTGGAATGCAAAAGTAGGAAACAGTGATGGTAAGGAAATTTGGCTTAGGATCAAGAAATGAATTTGAAGAGTGACTGATCGAATTTTACAGGACCAAACATTTATGGGACCACAAACAAGCAATGAAAGAGGCTACTGTATTTATGGGTATCACCTGATCTGCATTACAGAAATGAAATAGACTCCATAATTAGAAGCAGAAGGCGGAGAAGCCCCATTCCCTCTGGAGGACCAGATTGTGACACAGATAAACCCCCAGAAAATGAGACTCCGCCACACTCCGAGGAAGCAATTTCCACCCTCGAATAGCTCTTAACATCAAGAAATTTCCCCCTAATATTTAGGTGGAATCTCTCTTTTTGCAATTTAAATCCATTGTTCACTGCCCTAGTCATTTCTGGGAATGTATGTCTCCAATACGAAAGTCCATGCAGATCAGAACTGGTCACCACCAGTAGTCTATCCTTGGAAGATGATCATACCTGGTTACAAGCAATCGCCTATGATGATGATGATGGTGATGATGATGATGATGAGTCTAGATCACTAGGAAACAAGCTTTCTACCTTCTCAATATGATATCATTCCAAATAATTTAATATAGTTATCATGCCCTGCTCTTAACCTTCTAAATATAGCCAGCTCCTTAAGCCACTCCTCATAGGGCTTTTCCTTCTCTGGACACATTCTAGTTTGTCAATAATCTTCTTGAATTGTGGTGTCCTGAATTGGACACAGTATTCCAGGCAAGGTCTGACCAAAGCAGAATAGAGTAAAACTATGGCTTCCTTCGATATAGATACAGGCAGTTCTCAAATTACAAATATCCGACTTACAAATGACTCATAATTAAGAACAGAGGTGAGACAATAGGAAGTGAGAGAAATGTACCCCTAGGAAGGGAAATTCACTTCTGAAAGAGTTATTATGGGGAAAAGGTGTTTCCACTGAAGCTTTCTCATCAGTCCTTGTTTCCACAGCAAGCCATTTTCCCCCAAAATCCAGTTCTCACAGGGACAGAAAGTGACATGCAATCTTCTGAACCGGGGGCCTATGCAGCAAAACAAATACCACAGGTGTTAACCATTCCCTATGTTATCCAAAGCATGTATGTATGTGTATGTTTATGTATGTATGTATATACGTGTGTGTGCACACATGTGTGTATATGGAGCTACACTTACAAATGTACTGTTTTGACTTACATACGAATTCAACTTAAGAACAAACCTACAGAACCTATCTTGTTTGTAACTTGGGAACTGCCTGTACTTCTATAAATACAGCCTAGAATCTACAGATCTTTTTTTTTAACTGCTGCATCACATTGTGGACTCATGTTCCGTCTGTGGTCTACCAAGGGCGCAACCAGACAACCCCTTTAATGCGGAAGTTACCGCAATAAAAAGGGGGTTGTCCAGAAACCACAAACTAAGAAATTATTTATTTATTTATGATATTTCTATCTTGCCTTCCTCAAGCCCGCAGGTGACTCAAGGTGGAAAACCCTGGTTTGTGGCAAATTAATTTGTTAGTGGGCTTATTCTGAACCTTCTTGGAAGGCGTGGGATAAATCCACTACTTCTGGTGTCTGGACTGTGGTCCAGACAGTAGTCCCACCATTTTCCAGGCTAAATTAGCCCGGAAAACTGTGAGAACACAAACCACCTCTCCAAAAGCCCCCCAAAAAACAAACTGTAAAAAACAAAATAACTCACCCGGCCTATATTAGAGGGCTGCGGGAGCATTCCTGGCACATAGAAATGATGCTCCAGGAGAAAGAGGGAGGGGAGGAGGAAAATCGCTCCGCCCCCCCTTCTCCTAGTGCGTCATTTCTACGTGCCAGGAGAGCTTCGGCGGCCCTCTAATGGAGTCCAGGTAAGTTATTTTGTTTTTTAACAGTGCTTTGGGGGGCTTTTGGGGAGGTGGTTAGAGTATCTGGATGTTCTCCTGGAAAGTTCCAGGAGAACATCTGGACACGCTTTCTGGGACGTGTGTGGATAGGGGCCTATGAACATCCACTTTTTAGAACTCTTGGAATAAAAGGCTGTGTGGAAACATCCTAGGACTCCTACGACCTCACCAGATGGGGGCAATTTGCCCATTGTACGCTGCTTCTTCTCCTCTTTCACCATAGAGCCCATTACACGACGCACATCTACTTCCAGCCGGCTTTCCTGGGGAAAGGGGAGAGCAAATGATAGCAAGCCACTATAGCGGCAACATGGGAGGCTTCCTGTGTTGCCTTTGAAACAATAGGGGGAATCTGGGCAACAGATGCTTCCTCCTGTGGAATGAAGCCAGCAATGCATCATGGGGTGTGGGGCAACGGGTTCTACACGTCCACCACTAGGACCCCATGGATTCGACACAATGCATGACGAATGCAATAACCAAATTGATGGTCCTTAGACCCCTTTCACATGTATGGTTTTCAAGCCTGGAATGACTCCTCCTATAGCTCTGCATTTAATTGCAATCTTTTGTAAATGACTGCAACTTAATTCTCTGCTCTAGAATCTTTCCTGCTATTGATGTCAAGCTGAGTGGATGGTATTTGCTTGGGTTCTGTGTTTGTTTGGGGAATCTGTATTAAAATTTCACATTTGCCTGAAGATGTTTCAAATGGATTTTTATATTTGCTTGGTCTTTTCCCTCCCAACCAACCCCTCCGCCCCTGTAAATTTGGTCACCAAAATGGAAATCATAAGAAAGATAAAGGGTGAAAGAAAACATCATCCCTTGATACATTTTGGAAGAAGCCTTCAAATAGTCTCTAGAAGATTCAAATTATTTTTGCTTGCTTATGCAAGTTTTACGGGCTCAGTTGTTTCATTTCACATGTGTATATTGTTAGTTTTGCATAAAAAGTTTGGGGAAACATGTGGAACTGCTCTTCTTCTTCTTTTTTATGTGATCCAGGAATCTTTCCCTATTTTTTCCACATTATTTCTGCCTCTGGTATGCTTTGATTGTGCTGTTCCTGCATGGCAGGGGGTTGGACTAGATGGCCCTTGCGGTCTCTTCCAACTCCATAATTCTAAGTTTTTGATTGAAGAAGTAATGCACTGGATCACAATTTGGTTTATTAAGATATATCTTTGGGAGATGCAAGGCTTGGAAATTATTAGTTTTGGATTATACTTTCCAAATTTTCCAGCTTGCATCACCTCTTTATGACTCAGTCAAGTGTAGGGATGGATGCATACATACGTAATTACATATCTAAAACTAAGAATTTTAGTTTGAGAAAAATACATTTGTAAATCTAATTCCCACAGTCAACCATCTCAATGAATACCAGTTCATTACAGGGCTAGATACAACAAGAAGCTTAAATTTTGCACTGTTAGGGAGGGGGGCGGGGGCAGTCTGTTGTCATAACAGAAAAAGACCCAGTTCTGTTGCTGGCTTTCCTGATACAAATAAGGAAACATCTAATCCCTGAACACATGGAGATGGGGATCACCATTCCTGGGGGATTTAATAGTTCATCAGCTACTTGGAACAACTGTTCATAATCAAATCAAGCAAACACCCCACCTATTTGGAGATAAGGATGACCCCTTCTCGGAGTTGTCACATAACCTAGGAAATTCGGGTAAATTAAGAAACAAAAGCAAGAAAACTCAGCAACCTTGGAGGATATCAACACATTGTTCTTTCTGTGAAAACTTAAACTGTTAAATCAGACACCTTTAACATACACGTGTGTCCATCCATTATGTGCGTGAATTATTTAAAGACTAGGAGCCCCCGGTGGCGCAGTGGGTTAAACCCCTGTGCCGACAGGACTGAAGACCGACAGGTCGCAGGTTCAAATCCGGGGAGAGGCGGATGAGCTCCCTCTATCAGCTCCAGCTCCTCATGCGGGGACATGAGAGAAGCCTCCCACAAGGATGATAAAAACATCAAATCATCCAGGCGTCCCCTGGGCAACGTCCTTGCAGACGGCCAATTCTCTCATACCAGGAGTCACTCCTGATACGACAAAAAAATAAAAAAAATTTAAAGACTCCAGGGAAGAAGTAGAACTGCATCTGGAAAATGAAATCTGTGGTTTATCACATTTTTTTTCCTGCTGATGTGAATGGGCAAAACATTGTAGAAAGAAAATATGTTGCCAGGCATTGGAGTTTCATAGGTTGATGAAAATCTTGTATACAAATATACGTACGAATAATTGGAGATGTGTTTGGGGTTATTGTTGTCTGGGGAAAAAATGTATTACATAGTTATCCAAAGTTACTCTTTTTGGACCAAAACTTTCAAAATGCCCCAGGTAGCACAAGCAATGGCAATGCTGACTGGAGGATTCAGGTCCCTTCCACACAGCCATATAACTCATAATATCAAGGCAGAAAATCCCACTTTGAACTGGGTTATCCAGTTTTCTGCCTTGATATTCTGGGATATAGGGCTGTGTGGAAGGGCCCCGAGTGCCTTATATATTCCAGTTCAAAGCAGAAAATGTGGGATTTTATTCAACTGTGTGGAAGGGACCTCAGCTGTATCTGTAAAACAAGTTTTCTAAGGGCCTGTCCAGACAGTACCTTTATTGCGGTATCTACTGCAATAATTTGGGACTTTCCAGAATATTGTCTGGACAGCCCCAAATTAATTCACTACAAACCAGGAAACACTGGTTTGAAGTGAATTAATTAGAGAGTGGATTTATTCTGTGAGGAAAATTGCTTCCCCCCCCCCCCCCCCCACTTCCCAGTGCATCATTTCTATGCGCCAGGACATCTGTTCAAAGCCTGTAATGGAGGCAGGGTAAGTTTTCATTACTTTTCTAAGGGGCTTGGGGTGAAAGGGGCTTTTAGGGCCTCCAGATATTCTCATGGGCCAGTCCCACGAGAGCATCTGGACATCCACCCCAGAAAGCGCACGTTTTATTTATTATTTATTTATTTACTTTACTTCTATACCGCTGTTCTCAGCCCGAAGGTGACTCACAGCGGTTCACAGCACATAGGAAACAGCAAAATTCAATGCACCAATATAAAAAACAGTTAACAACATATCTAATACACAGTTAGTACACAATTACTATAATAACCATTCACTAACGTCTCATCACTAAAAACACAATCCAGATCCGTCATCCATTGTTCCATTCCTATGTCATTACCAATCATTGCACTAACTACTCGAACGCCTGCACAAACAACCAGGTCTTTACTTTTTTGCGGAATACCACCAGAGATGGTGCTAATCTAATGTCCGTGGGAAGGGCGTTCCACAGCCGGGGAGCCACCACCGAGAAGGCCCTATCTCTTGTCCCCGCCAGCCGTGCTTGTGAAGCTGGCAGGATCGAGAGCAGGGCCTCCCTGGAAGATCTCAAAGTCCTGGTGGGTACATAGGCCGAGATGCGGTCAGATAGGTAGCTTGGGCCGGATCCATTTAGGGCTTTAAAGGTCAACACCAGCACTTTGAATTGAGCCCGGTAGCAAATCGGTAGCCAGTGGAGTTGGCGCAACAGGGGGGTTGTATGCTCCCTGCGTTCCGCTCCTGTTAGAATCATGGCTGCCGCGCATTGGACTAGTTGAAGCTTCCAAGCCGTCTTCAAAGGCAACCCCATGCAGAGAGCATTGCCATAGTCTAGGCGGGATGTAACCAGAGTGGGGTGAGTGTGGACAGGCCGCCAGGAAAACGCGGATTCTCCTGGGATAAAGGCCTGTCTGGATCTGCCCTGAGCTCTGTATGCAGTTAGGTATATATAGAATCAGAAGGGACTTCATTGAGGATATTACTCAATCAGTTGAGAAACACTGCATGGCAGTAACAATCTACAAACTCAACCCTTTTTAGGATGATGCAAAAAGGGGAGCCAAAGTCTGCAGACCCAAATCATTGAATGCTGGGAGGATTCATAAATGGATGCATTTAGTTATTGTTACAATCCCTCTAACCAAATGTCTTTGAATCAACAATGAAATGAGAAATGATGACTTCAGAATCAACTGAACACAGAATATTTACTCAGTGGTTCTGATTTTTGCATTTTTGCAGTCTTCAAAAATCTCTCCAAGTCACTGATACACATTTTAACCCAAAGGCTGGCAGTTTGTGACTGTTGGACTCCAGCTCCCATCAACTATATCTATCAGAGCTGATGGTGGGGAATGAGAGGTGTTGTAATCTAACAAAAGTTGATGGCAACAGAAGTTACGTATTCATGACTCAAATCATCGAATTTCAAATAGGTGTGGTGTGTATTTTTTCCTCTAAGAAGGGGAAAAACCTAGTCCTAAGACCCACCTGCTGTAAAATAAATATTTAGACAAAAAGAATTCTGAGCCCAGGGACTTGTTTTGAATATCAGAACAGGAATGAGCTCACAGTCCATCAACATAATGAGCTGCTACTTTTTAATTCAAGGCAGCACAGCCAAGGTCCTTAGTGATCTGCTTCAAATCACCCAAAGATGTACCAATGGAGTTCTGTCCACTCTGTCCTAAACAACACTCTGTAACACAATTTTTGTTCCTGGGTTATAAATGTCATTCCCTAATTGGTCCTGTCACAAAAAATATGGAGAAAGTTTATAAAATTGAAAAAACCTTTGCTTTTGTGGGATAGCCTGAAGCACAATTTGCTATAATTTTTCAATGGACACCTCATAGAGTCTCAACCAATTCAACACTGTTTGTGGCAGCCACAAACATTTTTGGAGTATAACAACTACTTTCAAAGTACAGCAAGTACTTCACAATTAAACAAGAAATAACACTTTCAAACTAGGAACAGATTTCCCCCCAAATTTTGTTACATGGTGTAATATAGCTGCAAATAGTTTGATTCCTGCAATTGATACCATTCAGTCAAAGTTAAATAATAATTAATAAAAAATAATAACAATAATGATTGATGGAAGTCAATAGTAGAAAACTGCTTAAAGTGCAAAAGAGTGAATATCATAAAAATACAATGCAGAGCAGAAGAGAAAACCGCAAAAGAAGGCTCTCCATGGACAGTTCCTGGGAAAAATTCAGAGCAAAATAGACAAAGCAAAAACATGGCTGTGGCTCACAAATGAAACCTTGAAAATGGAGATGGAGGACCTGATTCTTTCAGGCCAAGAACAAGCCATTAGAACCAATGCCATCAAAACCAGAACTGAAAGGTCGACGACAAATCCCAAGTGTAGACTTTGCAAGGAAGCAGACAAAACGATAGATCACATCCTCAGCTGCTGCAAAAAGATTGCGCAGATGGACTATAAGCAGAAGCACAACACAATTGCTCAGATGGTTCATTGGAACTTGTGCCACAAATACCATCTGCCTGTGACAAAGAACTGGTGGGATCACAGAAAATGAACATGTCAAACTACTCTGGGACTTCTGAATCCAGACTGACAGAGTTTTGGAGCACAATACTCTTGACCTCATGAGCGTGTTAATAAACAAAGTATGGATCATTGATGTTGCAGTCCCAGGCAACAGCAGGTTTGAAGAGAAACAACTGGAAAAGCTGACACAATACGGGGATCAGGCCTTCGTGGACTAGACTGACTTGCTGGCAAAGTTACGGTTTTAATGGCCTATGATGGATTGTCAAAGGCTTTCATGGCTGGAATCACTGGGTTGTTGTAGGGTTTTCCGTGCTATATGGCCATGTTCTAGAGGCATTTTCTCCTGACGTTTCACCTGCATCTATGGCAAGCATCCTCAGAGACCTCGCTACCTGTGAGGATGCTTGCCATAGATGCAGGCGAAACGTCAGGAGAAAATGCCTCTAGAACATGGCCATATAGCCCGGAAAAACCTACAACAACCTATGATGGATTGCTTTTAGGATGATGACCTAAATTGGCAATTTGTTTTAATGTTTTAATATTGTTTTATAAAAAAAATATGTATATTTATTCTTTTTCTTGTTGTGGGCACCATGCTGTGCCAGTTGTCCCTCTGCGGAGGTTGAGATAGGACGGGATATAAATGCCTCAAATAAATAAATAAATAAATTAAAGACAAAACTGCAAAGACTCTGGCACAAGCCAATAAAGGTGGTCCCAGTGGTGATCAGCACACTGGGTCCAGTGCCTAAAGACCTTGGCCTGCACTTAAACACAATTGGCGCTGACAAAATCACCATCTGTCAGGTGTAAAAGGCCACCCTATCCGAATCTGCACGCATTGTTCACTGATACATCACACAGTCCTAGGCACTTGGGAAGTGTCCGACATGTGATCCAATTCAACAGCCAGCAGAGTGATCGTGTTTGCTGTGTACTAATCTTGTTGTGTTTCAAATAATAATAATAATAATAATAATAATAATAATAATAATAATATATTTATAACCCACCCTGTCTCCCCTGGGGGACTCAGGGCGGTTAAGCTCTTTGAAGTCTTGCTGATTTCAGTGGAAGAATGAAACATATGTTCAAATTTCTCAAATTGCAGGGACATGGGCACAGCTTCCAGGTGCAAAGCTTTGGCTGAATTATTGCTCGCCTGCTTGACATTTTGTCCTTACAGAAAAAGCTGTAGTTTTGTTGTTAGCTTCTCTGCTCCTTTCATCCAAAAAACACCCCAACATTGATTGTGGGATTTACATATCTGAAACATATCTTTGTGGGATTTACATATCTGAAACAAGCAACCTGTTAACAGACAAAGGTAGAAAGCATAGTCTGAGCAAAACATAGCAGTTGAGCATAAGAAGGGAAATCCCTCCGCACTTCAATCACCAGCGCAAATGGAACCCACATGCCTCTAACCGTTCTCAAGTTGCGGGTCACATTCATCTCCCAATAAGCAACCTAAGATCCCTGCCCCTTAAATGACATTCAGAAATTGGCTTTGATTGAAAGCAGTCACCAATGTTTTATATTAAAATGTGGCTGGTTTATTTTACCGTCTGCCCCCCCCCCCCCCAATTCAGGCTGTAGTCCTCAATCCATTTATTTAGGATTAAATCGAACCAAACTGAAGCGGTGAGACTTTTGAACAGACATGGGAAGGATTTGTCCATAAATCCCTTTGCATTAGATATAAAAAAGGATGTTGCCAGATAAAAGCCTGAACTTTGGATGTTTCATTTTGAACTACGGTTGATGTAAATTAGGGGGAAATGCCGTTTATTACTGCTGCTTTGGTTGACTTTGCACTTGGTGCAATTAAGAAGTGTTCCAAGTCTCTTAGGTATGTAATGAAACATATGGGAAACATTTATTGCTTTATTAATAGTTTCTTTCTTAAGTTTTTTCTCTCCTGTCTCTTTTCTATGGAATTCTGGACAGAGCAAAACAGCATTCAGCAGTAATGTAGCATATAACTTCAACTTAATTCTTGGTATATATGGTATACAAACAACAACAACAACAATAACAATATGCCTTAACTGTGCAAGCATGATATAGAATGATGGGCCATGTGTATAAACTAGTGTACTTGGTGCAAGACACATACTTTTATACCCCAAGGCAGAAAAATCACATGCATTTCTGTGTGGATGAATATCCCTGTCTTAAAGTAATGGAGTGCAAGGAATCTTTTACTTGTTTTTCTCTCACTGCAAAATTTCTCCATGCCTCTGTTCTGGACACACCCGAAAACACTTTTTTTATGATCCATAAAGTCCATACTCTCCAACATCTTACAGATGAAAACTCTAAAATCATAACAGTAAATAAAGACAACACTCAAAAACAGGGGAAACCCAGACAAGAAACAATCAGGGCCAGCAAATCACCTCCCAACAAAGGATTCCCCAGTAAGAAGCAGTAAGAAGCCAGATGTTGAAACTGCTAGGCCATTAAATGCTAATCAAGATGGCCAATTGAAACATTCACACTTGCCTCCAACAGACAAGAGTTCTTTCTCCTGCCATGGACATTCCACAGATATATAAACCCTATTTTCCTAGTTTCCAACGGACCTCACAACCTCTGAGGATGCCTGCCATAGATGCAGATGAAATGTCAGGAGAGAATGCTTCTGGAACATGGCCATACAGCCCAGATAACTTCCAACAACCCATCACAGTATAGTCAAAATAATCTGAAAGGAAAAGCAAATCCCCCATTTTGCATTGCCTGAAAAGCAAGATCCCACTCCCCACCCCATCTCAAGCATTATCTGGAATGTCCCTTACCATATTAGGACAGTTATAGAGTATGGACTGTATTTTCCAGATAAATTTTATCTGTATGAAGTGGATTCAAGTCTAGGGAAGTTATGCTTCAATAAATCTGGCAAGTTTGGATTCCCATTTACTAATATTTGAAGGAGAACTACTACAATGAATCACATCAACAAAAAAATTAGCAGGCAAAGACATTTTTATTCAATTGAGCTTTTTGCATCTAACTTAATTTTCATTTTTTAAAGGATCTATTCTGAAATGTATTTTAACCCCTTTCCTGTATTATGTTTTAATTGGATTTCTTGCTTGTTTGGATGTGATTGTTTTATTGTGTCTTAGTGTATTGTTTATTGCTTGTTGTTTATATTGCTTTGTTTTAATTTGCCTTAGGTTTTGTATTGCTATATTGTGTGTTGAGGCCTTGGCCTTTGTAAGCCGCATCGAGTCCTTCGGGAGATGCTAGCGGGGTACAAATAAAATTTAATAATAATAATAATAATAATAATAATAATAATAATTGTTGTCTGCTGCCTTGAATAACCTTTTCTGGCTATAAGGGAGGAAATTTATGACCCTCTTATGATTTTTTGCACAGCTCTAATAATTAATGAACTGACGCAGGCACTAAGATCTACCGGGAAGGTCCTCTTCTAGGTCCCACCTCCATCTTAAGTATGGTTGGTGGGGATGAGAGAGAGAGGGCCTTCTTGGTGGTGGCTCTCCAGCTTTGGAATGCCCTCCTGAGAAAAATTAGGCTAGCCCCCACTCTCCAAACCTTCCATATACAATTGAAGATGTGGCTTTTTAGATTAGCCTTTGACCATGTCTAGAATTTCAAGGACCCTGAGATTTTTCACCATGCACTTTATGAGACTGACATTGGTAGCAGTTTGTTTTGTATTCTGCAGCTATTCTTGCATTTTATTGATCTTAATCGTGTGTGTGTGTGTGTGTGATGTTTATGTTAGTTGCTGCTGCTTTGTGTTGCTCTGTTTGCACTTTTTGTATATTGTGTGTTTGTACCTTTGAATGCTTTGTGAGTCGCTCTGAGTCCCTCTGGTAGATGGTGGTGTCAGAAATACTAAAAAATTAAGTAGGTATTTTTAATTACAGAAATGTGAATAAAGCACTGAAAGGGTTAAATGGGTGCAATGACCAAGCAAAAACTTTAGTTCTATGTAAGTAGGTGTGTATGTAGCTTAGTTGTCTCAGTCTGTGAGAGATCTCTGTGGAAGAAAGGCCTCAGTGTGAGCTAGACCTCAGTGTGAGATAGGCCTCAGTTTGAGAAGCTTTGATGAGGAAGCTCCAGTATGAAGGCTGCTGTGCATAAAAGCTATTGTGTGAGGCTCCTGTGTAACTTTGGTGTGAGAAGAGGATCAGTGAGACATTGGTCTGTGTATTTTTGTTCTTTTTATCTCTCTGGGCTACTGGTGCTGCTGCTGTACATTTATGGGGAGGGTCTTTTGTTAATAAGCCCACTTGCCCAACAGGTAGTGGGGTATAAATAAAGTTTTATTATTATTTATTCTTCTACTGATGTGACGGCATGAGTGGCGCCACCTGTGTGTAGAACTTTAAAGTGCAAAGGTTTAAATTGTATAACATGCCCAAACTTGTCTAGTTTGTAAATGTATAGTTGGATCGATTGGTTATTTATAGCTGTCAATCAATGTTGTTTGCACCAGTTATTTTGCTTCCTCAGCTCAATTGCTTGGCTCCACCTCTTCCTGGAGGAGGGCAGAGCTTTTCCTTTTTCATTCTACCATCAAACTTTCTATCAGATAGACGTGAGAAAGAGACTTGGCTCTAAAGCCCTTAATTAAGTTACCTCTCATCACCAATTTTTACCCTTGGGACTCATACTTCATGTCCAGATCACCCTGGACAACGTTGAGGAGACCCAAGCACCTTTAAACCGGTCCTGTGGCACCAGAGCAAGGCTTCGTGTCTTCAAATATAGCCCATTTGGATTGGGACTGTGAATGTTGAGGCATTTGCAGCCATTGAGAAAGAGGGAACCTTGACTAGCTTCTCAGCTGTGAAATCTCCTTGGACCCAAGACAACCAGAGACTGTAATGTATATTTCCTTTACCCCTTTGAAACTTCCAGCTTATTGCCTTAAAGGGATAACTCTTTGTGAACAATAAAACCTATTTTGAGTTATCTACAGTGTTTTGGTCCTTGGGAGTTCAAGTTCTTTAAAGGAAGGCAAGAAGCAATCCCCTGGGGGAAAGATGTCACGTCTATGTCTCTTTCACTAAGAGTTATAGCCCTCAGGCGCAACGGCATAACTGACTATTATAGGTCTGCTCTCAATGTGACTGATCATTTGTTGTTTGTTATAACAGTTTTAAAAGCCTACTCCTCAAGAACCCAGACCACAAGAATATATAAGAAAATGATAGTTTCCCTCAGATTGTGTTGTTGAAGGTTTTCATGGCCAGAATCACTGGGTTGCTGCAGGTTTTCTGGACTGTATGGCCATGTTCCAGAGGCATTGTCTCTTGATGTTTCACGCACATCTATGGCAGGCATCCTCAGATGTTGTGAGGTCTGTTGGAAACTAGGCAAGTGAGGTTTATATATCTGTGTTTCCCTCAGATTATTTTTATTGTGGTTACAAGCTCTTGGAAATGAAAAGACTCTTTTAGCGTGATGATTGCAGAACCTTTTTAGCAATTAGAGTCACTCACAAGGAAAACTTGGAAATTTCTTTAGGTTACTACTATACAGCAAAGTTATGAATGAAGAAAATGTGGGCAAGTATTTAGTTCAATCTCCCCAAAAGTCCCATCCCCTCAACTCCCAAAAGTTCCTCCATACAGCCTCCAGGTCTTCTAGACTGAGCCAATTCATCTTATCAGGTTCTTATCAGGTTCCCACACAGAGCTCTTGATATTTCCGCTATGTTTTCATTCTTCAACCTTGGCTGTGAACTCGTGGCATGGAGATGTTATGGTGTCTTGAACACACTAGATAACACAGTCCATGACACTTAGAACATTTGAAAAAAACCCATTACAATCATAATGCTAATAAAAATGTCTCATTGCCTGCAGTGATGAGTTATATCTGGCTATTATCCTCAATAAAGATGTGATCTTTCATGAAGTTGCAGACCACTCCATCGTCATGAAAACTGGAAATGATGTGAATCAGTGCTGTTTGGCTCATCATTGGGATATAATGCACAATGACTTTGGATCTGGGAAGTTCTCCAAACATGAAGTCTGGTGAGAGGTGTTGGCATGCCGCCTGACAACTGCTAATAATACGGAGTGCTGTTTAAACAAGAGCAACACATATATACAGATTGTTCCTAAGCAAAAACTCTTAGAGGTGAAATCTATCAACACAACTTTTATATAGTGTAAATGATTTACCAGCCATGGAGGGCAGTTTATTGTATTATTGCTTGCAATAATTCCTTCAAGCCAAGGGAGCCATTCCCATATCACACAGACCTGCACTAAATGAGATCTTATTGTATTGTATTTCATGGCCAGAATCACTGGGTTGTTGTGAGTTTTCTGGACTGTATGGCCATGTTCCAGAAGCATTCTCTCCTGACTTTTCATCATTGCCCAAGTCAAGAAAGAAACATAATTAAAGCACTGGCAGACCGTGCAAAAATAATCTGAGAACCCCACCTCTTCCAAGGTGAACTGAACCACCTAAACTGGGTTCTACATGCCAATGGATACTCCATTACAAGCATCAGAAGAGCTGCAAGACTGAGAACAAGCCATGAGAGTAAAGACAAAGATTCACCCAGAGGAAAAGTGTGCTTACCACACATCAAGGGAAACACTGACCACATAGGGAAGCTGATGAAGAAGCACAACCTACAAACTATCTACAGACCTACTAAGAAAATCCAACAAATTCTACATTCAGCAAAGGACAAGAGGGATCCTCTCACCTCTGCAGGAATCTACCATATACCATGCAGCTGTGGACAAGTCTACATAGGGACCACCAAACGCAGCAGCATTGCCCATACACGAATCAAGTAACATGAAAGGCCCTGCAGACTAATTCAACCTGAGAAGTCAGCCATAGCAGAGCACTTGATGAGCCAACCTGGACACAGCATATTATTTGAGAACACAGAAATGCTGGACCATGGAACACAGAATGCTACACAGAGAAGCCACTGAAATCCACAAGCATGTGACAATTTCAACAAAAAAGTAGAAACCATGAAAATGAACAAAATCTGGCTAGGTAAAGGTTTTCCCCTGACATTAAGTCCAGTCGTGTCTGACTCTGGGGGTTGGTACTCATCGCCATTTCTAAATCAAACAGCTGGTGTTGTCCGTAGAAACCTCCAAGGTCATGCGGCCGGCATGACTGCATGGAGCGCCATTACTTTCCCATTGCAGTGGTACCTACTGATCTACTCACATTTGCATGTTTTTGAAAGCTAGGTTGGCAGAAGTTGGGACTAACAGTGAGAGCTCATGCCGCTCCCCATATTCGAACCTGTAACCTTTCATGCAGCAAGTTCAACAGCTCAGTGCTTTAGCCCACTGCACCACTGGGGCTACCAGTATTAATAAATCTCTATATCATAACAGTACATAAAGAACAACACTCAAAAACAGAGGAATTCCAGACAAGAAGCAATCAAGGCCAGCTAATCACCTCCCAACAAAGGATTTCCCCAGGCAGTAAGAAGCCAGACCTTGAAACTGCTAGGCCATTAAATGCTAATCAAGGTGGCCAAGTGAAACATTCACACCTACCTTGAACAGACAAGAGTTCTTCCTCCCACCTGGACATTCCACAGATATATAAACCCCATTTGCCTAGTTTCCAACAGACCTGACAACCTCTGAGGACGCCTGCCATAGATACAGGTGAAACGTCAGGAGAGAATGCTTCTGGAACATGGCCATACAGCCTGAAAAACTCATAACAATCCTGAGATATTATTAACTACAACAGTTATAGTTGCTGCTTCTCACTTTGCATAGATGTCACTTTGGAGTATGCATATACCTATTTTAATTGATTCATTGCTGTGCTACGAGCTTTGCAATGATGCAATATTTCATTCCTAACTCTACAGAAACATCTCATTTTCTTACCACAATGTGTGGTATTAGAGTTTCTTCACATTTTATCTCCCACAAAAGAAGCAAAAAGGGAATGGTGTCCATCAACCAGTGTATCATCAGCATAGCTCAGGCAGTGCCTGGATACCTTTGTGTTGAGACGCACCAGAATGTTTTAAACTGGTGCTGAGATATTGCTTTTCAGCCAAAACAAGGAGGCAATAATACTGTCAGGCTGTCCTGGAGTTTTTCAAAAATCCTTTGGGAATACTAGCAACTAGCAACTATAATTGATTCAGCAGACCCTAGCAAATGGGGCATAGATTTATGGCGTAGAACAGCTTTATAGCCTGCAAGTTAAGTATAGTTGGACATAGCCTAGAGGTAATGATCATACTTTTGCTTTGACCACCAACAGAGGTTGCTGCCTTTGACTGACTCTTGACCCATTCCCCCCACAGCTGAGGAAGGCAATAGCAGCTGTAGCTATATCAGGACCTTGGAAAGACCCTGAGAAGTGTTCGCCATCTCTTAGCAAGGATCTCACTATTTGGAAGCAAGACCATTGGCATCAAAAGCAATTGGTAGCCACCATTTGTGTGGGGAAGAAGGGAAGCTAAGACATATCATATTTTAAAAATAATAATAAATACAATAAAAATCTGTAGCGAAGAGCATCCCACAAAGAAGATGTCCTGTCTATAAAGTTGACCCTCTGCACCCACCAGTATTGTACCTACATTTTCAGCTAACTATGGTTCAAATATATATATTTAGACACTAACTGCTATTTATCCAGGCCAAAATCTCATTGGCTATTTTGTCTCCCCTCCCACTTTGATTGTCTCCCCTCCCACTTTGTGGGAGCTGAAGTCCAAAATACCTGGAGGGCCCAAGTGGGCCCATGCCTGATGTAGATGCCCTTGTGCGTGTCTGTGGGGGAAGTGGTGGAACCCACTGTGCCAATGGGGCTACCAGTATTAAAAAACTTCTAAAATCATAACAGTACATAAAGAACAACACCCAAAAACAGGGGAATTCCAGACAAGAAGCAATCAAGGCCAGCTAATCACCTCCCAACAAAGGATTTCCCCAGGCAGTAAGGCACAAGTCAATAGACCAACGTTTCTCAACCTGGTGGTCTGGAACAATGGGGGATGGGGTGGCAAGGGTTGTCAGAAGAGTTACCAAAGACCATCAGAAAACACAGTGTTTCCTGTTGGTCATGGGGTTATTTGTGGGAAGTTTGGTCCAATTATATTGTTGGTGGAGTTCAGAATGCTCTTTGAGTGTAGGTGAACTAGTAACTACAACTTCCAAGTATCAAGGTCTATTTTCCCCCAAATTCCACCAGTGTTCACATTTGGGCATATTGAAGATTTGTGCCAAGTTTGGCCCTGATCCATCATTGTTTGAGTCCACAGTGTTCTCTGGATGTAAGTGAACCAGGAAATCCCAACTGGATGCCCCCCCCCCCCATGAGGGTCTTCCTCCAGGGGCAAACCAAGAATGGGCAACTTGGAAGTCCCTAAATAGACTCAGAAGTGCAGTGGGCAGATCAAAAGACAACATGGCAAAATGGCACTACTTAAAAGAATCCCAAACCTTGTGTGACTGTGGAGCAGAACAGAGAACCCCAGATCTGTATGCTTACCCACTGTGCCCTGCCTCATGTACAGAGGAAGAATTGTTGGAAACTACAGACAATGCCATTGCTGTTGCCCATTTTTGGTCAAACTATATTTAGCCACCTGCACTCCTTCTATTTTTATCGCTTTTGACTAATTTATGCAATGCTTTTGATACAAAACAAATAACTCCAAAACTCAAGGTCAATGCCCACCAAATCCTTCCAGTATTTTCTGTTGGTCATGGGAATTGTGTGTGCCAAGATTAGTTTGATTTCATTGTTGGTGGAGTTTAGAATGCTCTTTGAGTGTAGGTGAACTATAAATCCCAACAATTACAACTCCCAAGTGACAAAATCAATGTCCCTGCCCAACCCCACCAGTATTCAAATTTGGGGCGTGTTGAGTATTTGTATCAAATTTGTTCCAGTGAATAAAAATACATCCTGCATATCTGATATGTACATTATGATTCATAACAGTAGCAAAATTACAGTTATGAAGTAGCAATGAAAATAATTTTATGGATTAACAGGCAAAGATTTAAAATTAGATAGAAATGAGGACATTTTATTTATGTAAAATCACCACAGCAGCATGAATAACTTTTGCCAAATACTGGAGAGCTGAGCAGATTCCAAAAATAGAACAACGGCTGCATAAACTGTCAGAGATAAAAGATATGGATAGACTAACTTTCCTTTTGAGAAAAAGTACAGGAAGACCAATGAAAGAAACAGATTGGACAATGTTGGAAGAATAAAGAGAAAATAAATAAATACACAAGGGCACCTAAAAAAAAAAAGAGGTAAGAGAGATATTGACCACCAGAAAGAGACATATGGGAAAACTCTCTGGATAAACAATGGGAGAAAGACAACAATGGAATAAGAATGGAAGTCTATGGGACTGTGGCGCAGCTGTCTGCATTAAATCACTTCTGCATTAAATCACTTCTGACCAAAAGGTCATGAGTTCGAAGCCAGCCTGGGTCAGAGTGAGCTTCTGACCAATTGTGTAGCTTGTTGTCGACCTTTGCAACCCGAAAGACAGTTGGATCTGTCAAGTAGGAAAATTAGGTACCACCTATGTGTGGGGAGGCTAATTTAACTCATTTATGAGGCCATAAAAAAGACTCCAGCAAAAGCATGCGGGGAATGCAGAAGTACTTCATCAGTGTCGCAGATGGACGATGAAAGCGACAGCTCCCCTGGCGGCCAGAAAAGTTAAATAGCCTCTGACTGTCTGTCTATATCTGTTGTGTGTCTTTGGCATTGAATGTTTGCCATATATGTGTACATTGTAATCCGCCCTGAGTCCCCTGTGGGGTGAGAAGGGCAGAATATAAATACTGTAAATAAATAAATAAATAAAATAATGTTTTCTTTTTTCATTTTTTATTATCATTATCATTTTTTAATTTTTTTAAGTTTCTTTTTCTCCCCCCCTCCCCAAGACGGTGCCATACTCAAGTTGGCTATATTCTGGGTTCCCAACTCTATCCTTCCCCTCTCTACTCCTTTCCCTTTTTACCCCATTTTATTGATTGTATTTGAAAAACCTTAATCTACCGGATACCACACAGCTGTGGACAAGTCTACATAGGGACCACCAAACGCAGCATTGCCCAAACACGAATCAAGGAACATGAAAGGCACTGCAGACTACTTCAACCAGAGAAGTCAGCCATAGCAGAGCACCTGATGAACCTGCCTGGACACAGCATATTATTTGAGAACCCAGAAATGCTGGACCACTCTCACAACCACCATGTCAGGCTACACAGAGAAGCCATTGAAATCCACAAGCATGTGGACAATTTCAACAGAAAGGAGGAAACCATGAAAATGAACCAAATCTGGCTACCAGTATTAAAAAACTCTAAAATTAGAACACACAACAACAGAGAGGAAACAATCAGGGACTTCTAATCACTTCTCAATAAAAGGTTGCCCCAGGCACTGCCAGGCCATCAAATGCTAATCAAGGTGGTCAGTTGAAACATTCACGCCTAGCTCCAGCAGACAAGAGTTCTTTGTCCCACCCTGGTATTTTTTTTTCATGTCAGGAGTGACTTGAGGCACTGCAAGTCGCTTCTGGTGTGGTCTGCAAGGACGCTGCCCAGGGGACGCCCAGATGACTTGATGTTTTAATCATCCTTGTGGGAGGCTTCTTCTTCCATGCTGGAAGCGTGCTGGAAGAAGCAAAGACCACCAGCATTGAAGCGATGGTCCTCTGCCATCAACTCCGCTGAACCGGTCACGTTGTCCGGATGCCCGACCACCGTCTCCCAAAGCAGTTGCTCTATTCTGAACTCAAGAACGGAAAACGGAATGTTGGTGGACAGGAAAAGAGATTTAAAGATGGGCTCAAAGCCATTCTTAAAAACTGTGGCATAGACACTGAGAACTGGAAAGCCCTGGCCCATAACTGGTCCAGCTGGAGGTCAGCTGTGACCAGCAGTGCTGTAGAATTTGAAGAGGCACAAATGGAGGGGGGAAAGAGAGAAACGTGCCAAGAGGAAGGTGCGTCAAGCCAACCCCGACTGAGACCACCTTCCACCTGGAAACCAATGCCTTCACTGCGGAAGAAGATGCAGAGCAAGAATAGGGCTCCACAGCCACATACGGATCCACAAGAACACTGGAAGACAATCATCCTCAGAAAGCAAGGGATCGCCTAAGGGAGGCTTCTCTCATGTCCCCGCATGAGGAGCTGGAGCTGATAGAGGGAGCTCATCTGCCTCTCCCCAGATTCGAACCTGCAACCTGTTGGTCTTCAGTCCTGCCAGCACAGGGGTTTAACCCACTGCGCCACCAGGGGCTTCTAATAATACAGTGGTTGTAGTATTTAAACAGGGAAATTCTTGGGCATTTGGAACAATTTTATATAAAACAAATGCAAGGTAATCCCAACTTGACCCACCCTGGTCATTTCACAGATATATAAACCCATTTTCCTAGTTCCAACAGACCTCACTACCTCTGAGGATGCTCGCCACAGATGTAGGTGAAACGTCAGGAGAGAATGCCTCTAGAATATGGCCATATAGCCTGAAAAAACCTACAACAACCCAGTGATTCTGGCCATGAAAGCCTTCGACAATACATACTCAAGTTGGCTATATTCTGGGTTCCCAACTCTACCCTTCCCCTCTCACTCCCTTTCCACTCCTTTCCCTTTTTACCCCATTTTATTGATTCTATTTGAAAAACCTTAATATGGATATTTAAAATAATAAAAATTCTACAGTGTAGATGCAACTAAATAATAATAATTTTATGGTTGGGGAGTCACCATAACATGAGGAACTGTATTAAGGGGTCAGGGCGTTAGGAAGGTTGGGAACCACTGCAATTGACCAACAGCCCCCCCCCCCCAACCCCCTCCTGAAAAGACCCAGCACCGCTTGGAACAATGAAGAGTAAGGCAAGAGGAGGGCGACTAAAATGATCAAGGGTCTGGAGAACAAGCCCTATGAGGAGCGGCTTAAGGAGCTGGGCATGTTTAGCCTGAAGAAGAGAAGGCTGAGAGGAGATATGATAGCCATGTATAAATATGTGAGAGGAAGCCACAGGGAGGAGGGAGCAAGCTTGTTTTCTGCTTCCTTGGAGACTAGGACGCAATGGAACAATGGCTTCAAACTACAAGAGAGGAGATTCCATCTGAACATGAGGAAGAACTTCCTGACTGTGAGAGCCGTTCAGCAGTGGAACTCTCTGCTCCGGAGGGAGTGTGGTGGAGGCTCCTTCTTTGGAAGCTTTTAAACAGAGGCTGGATGGCCATCTGTCAGGGGTGATTGGAGTGCTATATTCCTGCTTCTTGGCAGGGGGTTGGACTGGATGGCCCATGAGGTCTCTTCCAACTCTTTGATTCTATGATTCTATGATTCTTTCGCTCAGCCTTCCCTAAGGTCCAGCTCTCACATCCGTAGGTGACTACAGGGAAGACCATGGCTTTGACTATGTGGATCTTCGTTGCCAGTGTAATGTCTCTACTCTTCAGTATTTTATCGAGATTGGTCATTGCTCTCCTCCCAAGAAGTAAGCGTCTTCTGATTTCCTGGCCACAGTCTGCGTCTGCAGTGATCTTTGCGCCTAGAAATACAAAGTCTGTCACGGCCTCCACATTTTCTCCCTCTATTTTCCAGTTGTCAATCATTCTTGTTGCCATAATCTTGGTTTTTTTGACGTTTAGCTGCAACCCGGCTTTTGCGCTTTCTTCTTTCACCTTGATTAGAAGGCTCCTCAGCTCCTCCTCGCTTTCGGCCATCAGAGTGGTGTCATCTGCATATCTGAGGTTGTTAATGTTTCTTCCAGCAATTTTCACCCCAGCTTTGCATTCATCCAGCCCCGCACATCGCATGATGTGTTCTGCATACAAGTTAAAAAGGTTGGGTGAGAGGATGCAGCCTTGCCATACGCCTTTCCCAATCTTGAACCAGTCTGTTGTTCCGTGGTCAGTTCTGACTGTTGGTACTTGGTCCTTGTACAGATTCCTCAGGAGAGAGACAAGGTGGCTTGGGATGCCCATCCCACCAAGAACTTGCCACAATTTATTATGATCCACACAGTCAAAGGCTTTAGAATAGTCAATGAAGCAGAAGTAGATGTTTTTCTGAAACTCCCTGCCTTTCTCCATTATCCAGCGGATATTGGCAATCTGGTCTCTCGTTCCTCTGCCTTTTCTAAACCCAGCTTGAACATCTGGCAACTCTCGCTCCATGTATTGCTGGAGTCTTCCTTGCAGGATCTTGAGCATTACCTTACTGGCATGAGAAACAAGGGCCACTGTATGGAAGTTGGAGCAGTCTTTCGCATTTCCCTTTTTTGGTATGGGGATATAAGTTGCTATTTTATCGAGATTGGAGATGCAACTAAATAATAATTTTATGGTTGTGGGGTCACCATAATATGAGGAACTGTATTCAGGGGTCAGGGCGTTAGGATGGTTGGGAACGACTGCAATAGTCCAACAGCCCCCCCACCCCCTCCTGAAAAGACCCAGCACCGCTTGGAACAATGAAGAGTAAGGCTTGAGTCTGGGCACCTGGACCCTCCCTCACTCCCCCCTCCCATTCCCAGTCACCTAACGAGCCAATGGCTGCCTCCCTTTACCTCGTTATGCAAAACCAAGTGGGTGGGGAGCCAATCGGGGCCAGGACCGTGCGGGCAGCCACGCCCGCTCCTCCTCCTCCCTCCCGGGGACCCCCTCCCCTCCCTCCGACGGCTGGGTTAAGACCCCCGGCGAGTGATGGGTCGCCTTGGCCGGAGTCGCGTCTCCTTCCTCGGCTGCTGCTGCCCGCCTTTCCGAAGCGGCTCCCTTTCTCCGGTTCCTTCTTCCCGGTCCACCTGGGCCAGCATGGGCGAGCCAAGCGATAACGGAGACGTATTGAGTCCTATATAGAAGCCGTGAAGCAGCGAGACAGAGCTCGGGAGGGATTGGCTTCGTCCCCTAAAGCGAGCCATGGACGCGGTGGCGAGTTTGCACCCTTCTCTCTTCCTGGACTAGAGATCTTCACCCTCCTTCTCTTCCTCCTCCAGCAACAACGGCGTTACCAACGCGTTACCACTCCGGAGAAACGTGTGAAGGAGTGGGAGGGGTTCCCTCGACGGCTCCGAGTAATTTCGCAAACTGCAGAAGAGTTTGGGTTCCTTCTTTAGTGGACGGGCTTATTATTATTATTTGAGATCGCCTTCCTCCCCCATCCTTGGGTCTTCCCCCATTTTCCTTGCTTCCTCTTCTGCATTTGCCTCAATCAAGGTGGAGGAGGACATTCGGAGTTCATGGAGCCGGGATTTCTGCTCTTTGTTGGACTTTCCATTTTCTCCAGCACAGGTAAAAGGGGAAAGGAGACCTCTTGAGGGGTGGGCCCGGGGGTCCAGATACTTTTTTAGAGATTCATCTCTTCAATGTAGTCTTTGCTATCCTTCTTGTCCCATGAAGAAACCTGTGAACCTTGAAAGTCAAGCTCAAGCTTGAGCCAAGTTGGGTTCTTCAGGGGTTTTGGACTCCAACTCCCACCATTCCGAACAGCCTCAGGCCCGCTTAAGCGGCTGAGGGGGAAAAGGAAGGGGCCTGAGGCTGTTCGGAATGGTGGGAGTTGGAGTCCAAAACCCCTGAAGAACCCAACTTGGCCCAAGCCTAGTCTATCTTGATGAGTTTTGCACACTTGGCTTGAGCTAACAAGGAGTCCACTAGGGAATTTAAGTCCCCTTTCTACACAATTCTATGAAATCCACATTCTACTTTGAACTGGATTATATGGCAGTCTAGACTCATATAATCCACTCCAAAGCAGATCATGTGGACTACCTGCTTTGATCATCTGGATTTATGGCAGTCTAGAATACCCCCGGTGGCGCAGTGGGTTAAAGCACTGAGCTGCTGAGCTTGTTGATCGAAAGGTCGCAGGTTCGATTCCGGGGAGCAGCGTGAGCTTCCGTCGTCAGCCCTAGCTTCTGCCAACCTAGCAGTTCGAAAACATGCAAATGTGAGTAGATCAATAGGTACCGCTCCGGCGGGAAGGTAACGGCGCTCCATTCAGTCATGCTGGCCACATGACCTTGGAGGTGTCTACGGACAACGCTGGCTCTTCGGCTTAGAAATGGAGATGAGCACCACACCCCAGAGTCAGACATGACTGGACTTAATGTCAGGGGGACTACCTTTACCTTAGAATACCTATGATACTATAGGCTCTATTTCAGAGGAAAACCATCTCTGGGTCTTCCTTACCAACCCTATGAAATCCATGAGATTGCCATAAGTCTGCAGGTGACTTGAAGGGCAACCCTAGAGAGTAATTCTGCAAAGGAGGCATAGCACCCATTGAATGTCATGCCAGTCGCTTCTAGGCAAGGGGATAGAATTCTGCAGACTTCCATGCAGAGCTTGAGATTTTACTATTTTGTATTACAATGCCTGATGCACTTGTCTCCTCCATGCATCAGAAAAGGTCAGGGTTGCCATCTGGGAAGACTAAGGTGTGGATTATTTTAGGTTTTTCGGGCTATATGGTCACAACCTCTGAGGATGCCTCCCATAGATGCAGGCAAAACATCTGGAGAGAATGCTTCTAGAACATGGCCACATAGCCCGAAAAACCTACAACAATTCAGTAACTCCAGCCATGAAAGCCTTCGACAATATATTACTTAGGTGTGTTGTCGAAAGCTTTCATAGCCAGAATCAATGGGTTGCTGTGTGTTACTGAAAACTCACTTCAAACCAACTTATTTAGGCGATCCCTTGTAGTCCGAGGATGATAGTCCTCCAAGTGTAGTGTCTTGGTGGTGGGTCCGTAGGTGGCTGTGGAGCCCTATTCTTGATCAATATGTTCTCCCACAGGACTTAACAAACTTAGGTGTGTTTGTTTATAAGGTGCCATTTTTTCTGTCGTGTCAGGAGCGACTTGAGAAACTGCAAGTCACTTCTGGTGTGAGAGAATTGGCCGTCTGCAAAGACATTGCCCAGGGGACGCCCGGATGATTTGATGTTTTTATCATCCTTGTGGGAGGCTTCTCTCATGTCCCCACATGAGGAGCTGGAGTTGATAGAGGGAGCTCATCCCCCTCTCCCCGGATTCAAACCTGCGACCTGTCGGTCTTCAGTCCTGCTGGCACAGGGCTTTAACCCACTGCGCCACCAGGGGCTCCTTAAGGTGCCATGAGACTCCACCATAGTGTTAAAAGTTATTAGAGCCCCCTTTCCTGGTGAAGTAAAAAAGTAACTTTTGCAAGAACTGCTTAAATGCACTTGCCTGGGAGTAAACCCTACTAAAGTCATAGCATAGATACTGAAGGTGTTGTGCTGTAAAGCAGGGGTGCGGCAGAAAGTAGACGACAGTCAACTGGGTCAAAAGCTGGGATTGAAATGGATTATCTAACAATCAGTCAATACATCAATCAAATAGTGGGTGATCTGCAATACATCCACGCTGGTTGCTTATTCTTAGGTAGTGTTTCCAGAAGGAAACAAAGAA
Source organism: Anolis sagrei (assembly GCF_037176765.1). NCBI lineage: Eukaryota > Metazoa > Chordata > Lepidosauria > Squamata > Anolidae > Anolis > Anolis sagrei. The sequence goes on from NC_090024.1 coordinate 229,278,882, forward strand.
TAAACTACTCGCATCCAAATCACCCCTATGCTGAAAGGGAACTCTTGCGCGCAGGGGGGTCTGCTGTGATGGGGGAACCAGAAATTGATTTTATGCATCTGTGAGGATTTTTCATTTTGGATGTGGTGCAGAATAGCAGTTCTACAAGACAGTTTTGTGCATGCCATCACATGTGATGCCATCAGCTAGCTAGCTTTGCCACCCCGATGTGTGACGGGAAGTTTCTGCTGTGAGAGAAATAAGCTTGAACACCGTGAAAGCCCTCCACTGCATGGCTATCCGCCTCCTCCCAGTAGACTTAAATCAAGGAAAAACTTCACGAGAACCACCACTCCTCTTAATATTCCCCTAGCAACAGCAAGAGTATCCCTCAGGGCAGCTAAACCAGAAAATCCCAATTGGATGGCCCTCCAGGAGGAACTTCCTCCAGGGGCGAATCAAGAATGGGCAATTTGGAAGTCCGTGAACAGACTCAGAAGTGGAGGGGGCAGATCAAAAGACAACCTGTCAAAATGGCACTACTTAGAAGAAACCTCCACCTTGTGTGAACATGGAGCAGAACAAACAACTCCACATCTGTATGCTTGTCTACAATGTCCTGCCTTATGTACAGAGGAAGAATTGTTTAAAGCTACAGACAATGTAGTCGCTGTTGCCCATTTTTGGTCAAAAAACATTTAGCCATTTGTACTCCTTCAATTTTTATCAGTTTTATACTTATTTATACAATGCTTTTGATATGAAATAAATAAATAAAAAGCATGCAATACTCAACAAAGATCTTCTTGAGCCATTACTTTGGATTTGGCTTCTCTTAGTGGACTTTAGGGTGGTGATGGTGACAATAATAAGAAAGGAAAACAACTATGGTACATTTCACAAGACTGAAGTCTATCCAACTTTCTTGGTCAGTGTTGTGAAAAATGCTAGTAGATCCAGAAAGTCTAATGCTTTGTTATTAATAATTAGTAATAATGCATTTCTTAAATGTGTGGAAAACAATTTTTGGACTGTAAAGAGTAAGATAAGAACAACAGAGTCTTAGTTCGGGCATGTAACTTCTAAAAAATTGAGCCCCTGGTTAAATCTGTGTGCTGGCAGGACTGAAGACTGACAGGTTGGAGGTTCAAATCTGGGGAAGAGTGTGGATGAGCTCCCTCTGTCAGCTCCAGCTCTCCATGTGGGGACATGAGAGAAACCAACCACAAGGATGGTAACACCAAAAACCATCTGAGCCCCTGGTGGCGCAGTGGGTTAAACCCCTGTGCCGGCAGGACTGAGGACCGACAGGTCGCAGGTTCGAATCCGGGGAGAGGAGGATGAGCTCCCTCTATCAACTCCAGCTCCTCATGCGGGGACATGAGAGAAGCCTCCCACAAGGATGATAAAAACATCAAATCATCCGGGCGTCCCCTGGGCAACGTCCTTACAAGTGGCCAATTTTCTCACACCAGAAGTGATCTAGAGTTTCTCAAGTCACTGTTGGCACACACACACATTTCTGAAAAATGTGCATCTCCTCTCTTAAAAAAACATTTTGGTGAAAAAAAATGTCAATATATTGGGCACAATTGTTATTTATCTTAAATAAAATCTCTACAGAGTTTTCTGCAGTCCAGGAAATAGTGACAGTCAAAATACAATAAAACCTAGGATGTTTTTGAGACATCTCATTAGACAAGTATCTCTTAGTGGAGTTTGGTATTTTCAAGGTTGAACAGAATTAAATTCATTTTTATACTGGGGCTGTGATATTCAGGAAAGACTCTAGTCTGAGTATAATCTCTGACACAAACTTGTGTCTGTGGAAAAAGCAAAAAACATCCTTGATATTGGTCAGAATTTGGTGATAATATTGGGATTTTCTCCTTTGCCAGATAATGGGGGATTATATTGGAATAATCCGAAGTGCTTTGAAGTTGGGAAAAAAAGCCCCACAATATTAAGCCCAATAAAGTTTTTTGATGTCACATTTGGCACAGTGTAAAAGTAGCAGTCAGTTGTTTTAGCAGGCATGGGCAAACTTTGGTCCTCAGGTGTTTTGGACTTCAACTCCCACAATTCCTAACAGCCTCAGGCTCTTTCCTCCTTCGCCCTCAGCCACTTAAGCATCTAAGGAGGAAAAAGAAGGGGCCTGAGACTGTTAGGAATTGTGGGAGTTAAAGTCCAAAACACCTGGAGGAACAAAGTTTGCCCATGCCTGTATTATAAGGATGCCTGCAGTGTTACAGAGAAAAAGATGCTGGTGTGTTGCTCCACTGATGCCCTTAAAAATATGGTTGCAGGTTTCTTGTGCAGATAAGCTATCTCTGACCTTTACCAAAATCCTGCGCATGAGAATGACCTGAGAGGATCCTCTCACTTGCATGTTGCAACATGTAAGACATTTTCATAGTCCATACCTCTGTTTGCTCATTTCTCATTATTCAAGGAAGCTTGGGAATGCCTCCTGCAGTTTGAGATCTGGAAGACGGGGTTAAATTGAGAAACTGCAAGTCGCTTCTGGTGTGGGAGAATTGGCCGTCTGCAAGGCCATTGCCCAGGAGATGTTCAGATGTTTGATGTTTTACCATCCTTGTGGGAAGCTTCTCTCAAAGGGAGCTGGAGCTGACAGAGGGAGCTCATATGTGCTTTCCCCAGATTGGAATTGCTGACCTGTTGCTCAGTAGTCCTGCCAGCACAAGGGTTTAACCCAGTGTGCCACCGGGGGTTAATTTTATGCTAGTTGTGAGTTAAAAACAAATCTGGAAGTCAGTACACAAGATTAGTCTTCTTATTGTATCAGCCACATGGGATAACATAGCGCTTTTAAAATATAGCAAGACAGACCAGTTTGGCAGCTTTAATGTATTTGTACCCTTCTAGCTTGCTCCTGCTCCGTTTCCTCATTTCTTCCCCTTGCCGATTCTTTGATTAAGTATTGCTGTTGTTAAATAGGTCGACAGCTCCTGATTTGTTGTTAAGCATAACTGTCTGTCGAGGTTGTCATTCTATATGTTCAGTGCACAGATGCACAATTTATTTCCAAGTCCACATGCTGAGGATCATGAACTTCAAAGTGGTGGGGTCACACTCCAAAAGGCAGGGGGTCTGTCTTTGAATTTTCCCCCAGATGTGGCCCATTTTCAGCAGGAACTGACTCGGTGTCTTTCCCTCCTTGACTTTTAGGCTTCTTGTTGCCCGTCTCTCGACCCCTGCTGCCTCCCAGCGGCAACGGCAGCGGGCTGAGGTCACCAGGGCTGCAGGAGAGAGTTGGCAAAGAAAGCGAGGCAGCAACGGCAAGAAGGCCACTCTCGGTGACAGAAGCTGACCCGGCAGAAGTGCACCGCCGACCCAAACGCTGCACTTGCTACACCTACAAGGATAAGGAGTGTGTATATTACTGCCACTTGGACATCATCTGGATCAACACCCCAGAGTGAGTGTGGAGATAGTCCTTGTTCTTGGTTGAGAAAAGTGGCTAGTGTTAAGTTCAGTGGAGCAGGGGAAGGCATTGCTTGGGTTGGGTCCCATCCAAAGGAAGTAGCAGAACCTCTTCTCAGCTTTGAAAGTGCTTTGACCCTCGATGATTGATATTTGTTTTTTGCTGTTGTGTGCCTTCAAGTTGTTTATGATCTATGGTGACCCTAAGGTGACTTTTCCAGGGCTGAGTGTATGACTTCTCTACAGTTACCCAGTGGATTTCTAGGGCTGAGTGGGCAATTGGACATAACATGTGCCTATGTTCAGACACAATTTATCACAGAATAGAAAGAGAAACATAGTTACAGGGTTGATTTGGTTGCTTTCTGGAAATATTTGGTTGGCTACAATTGGAAACAAAGTACTTGCCTAGGTGAACCTTTGAGCTATTTGCAGGTTGGGTTCCCTATTTTGAGCTATTTGCAGGTGGGTTCCCTGTTTTATGTGTCCAAAGGCTATGTCCAGCTATTCTGTCTGTTCCACTTTATTGATATATGTCTTATTTATATTTATTCTATTCTATTTTTTGTGGTAATGAAAAAGTCAGAAGGAGCTGGAAGAAACATGAGATGGTTACAAGAGGAAAACTTAATTATTCCTTTCTCCTTCTGTGTAAAATTGTTTCAGTGCCGCAACGTCTCTGCATAGTTAAAGCTGTACTTGTAGTGCATTTCCTCATCAGATCTAGTACAGCAGTGCTCTTGTCACAAATAAGAAAATATTGAATGATCAATATCATGCTGATCATTTCAACAGTTTCTTAAAACTGGTAATTTAAACACTTTCTTAAAACTTGTCAAATTTAAACGTCTGAGAGCAGACAGATGTGAATTCTAGTAGTAATCTTCCATAGGAAAAAAATCCTGCAGTTCTGAGCTCTATTATAGTGTGATATGTACAGTAGCAGACTAGGACCATGAATACAGTTTTCCAGTTATAAGGCAGAGACAAGTAGACATGAGGCTGGCAAGATTAAGTTTCCTTTTGGCCAGAACCCTGAGGTTCACCAGCAGAAGCCGAGTTTGCAACATGACTGTTGGCTTTTTCATGACCATTATTACTTCTGGTGCTGCAGTTTATTTCTGTCACTCATTTTTAATGTCATTCTATGACAGTGCTTCTCAACCTTCCTAACGCTATGACTGATTAATACAGATCCTCATGTTGTGGTGACCCCCATCCATAAAATTATTTTTGTTGCTACTGTTGTGAATAATAATGTAAATATTTGATATGCAGAATATCATTCACTGGACCAAATTTGGCACAAATACCCACTACACCCAAATCTCAATACTGATTAGGTTGTAGTTGTTGGGATTTATAGTTCACCTACAATCAAAGAGCATTCTGAACTCTATCAATGATAGAATTGAACCAAACTTGGCACACAGAATTCCCATGACAAACAGAAAATTCTGGAAGGGTTTCGTGGGCATTGACCTTGTGTTTGGGAGTTGATAGTTCACCTACATCCAGAAAGCACTGTGGACTCAAATAATGATGGATCAGGACCAAACTTGGCACAAATACTCAATATGCCCAAATGTGAATGCTGGTGGATTTTGGGGAAAATAGACCTTGACATTTGGAAGTTGTAGTTGCTGGGATTTATAGTTCACCTACAATCAATAGCATTCTGAACCCCTCCAATGATAGAATTGTCTAAACTTCCCAAACAGAAACCCTATGACCAACAGCAAATACTGTGTTTTCTGATGGTCTTTGGCAACCCCTCTGAAACTCCCCTCATGATCCCCCTGGTTGAGGAATGCTGTTCTATGATATTCTATAATTATTGATTTTTTTTATTGGTATGGGGATGTTTGGCCACTTTAAAAAATCTTCTTGGAGTATTTTTCAAAAATTCTGCATGCTTCTCTAAAACCCACTCCCTAGTGTCTCTAACTACTGTATATACTCATGTATAAGTCAACTTCACGTATAATTCAAGGTCAGGTTTGGGGGCCAAAACTAAGGATTTTGATATGACCTGTAGATAAATTGAGGATCTTTGCCAGAGAGGAGAAAGCACCAATGCTGCCTTGGATGTTTCTTTGGCTAAAATTTCTAAACTTCTTCAGGAGTGTATAGCAGCATTGGCAAACTTTGGCCCTCCAGGTGTTTTGGACTTCAACTCTCACAATTTCTAACAGCCGGTAGTTCCTTAAAGCCTTTGTCTCTTGTCTTTTTCTTTTTTGAAATCTTTCTCTACTTTTTAATTCCTCCCAACACTTCTCCTGCTTTTCTTAAGCCATATGCGCTGCCAGTGATACATACCACTGTGTCAATGGCCTGTATTCGCAATGAGAAAGAAGCAGTCAGGTCCTTTAGTATCAACTATCACATACAACTTGTTTATAAAGTTTAGCAATCAAATATAAAGCTTAGCAATCAAAGAGGTAGATGCAGTGGTGGCCACTTGCATTGTGTGAAAAATGCATGGTGTGTAGAGACCTACGCTGCAGAGTTTTTCTCAAAAGTCAACATGTTTGTCCTCCTCACCCTTTTGCCCCTCAAAAGTAATATTATACACATCATGATTGTTATACTAACAAATTACTTGCAAATTCTAAGTAAGAACCAGCTGCAGCCCCATGGCTCATGCAAGCAGCTTGGTCTTTGCCATGAATTAAAGAGGAAAGTGCCTCTAAATGCACATGTGTTATTGCCCTTTGCAAATTCTGTAAATATTGAATTTTCATGAAGCCTGCTGATTTGTTGTTTGTACACGAATGGTGTCATTTTGGCAATATGGGAGTCAATGTTCACCTGTTTTGGAAGCATAGAGAAACAGTTGAGTTCTGTCTGGTGAACATTTATACTTCACCAGATTCATCTAGGACAGTGGTTCTCAGCCTTCCTAATGCCGTGACCCCATAATACAGGGTTAGTCAAAATGCATAGGCCAATAAGCCATTCAATTGAATGGCTTATTGGCCTATGCATTTTGACTAACCCTGTACAGTTCCTCATGTTGTGGTGACCCCCAGCCATAAAATTATTTTTGTTCCTACTTCATAACTGTAATTTTGATACTATTTTGAATTGTAATATAAATATCTGATATGAAGGATGTATTTTCATTCATTGGACCCAATTTGGCACACATTCCCAATACGCTCAAATTTGAATACTGGTTGAGTTGGGGGGGATTTATTTTGTCATTTGGGACTTGTAGTTGCTGGGATTTATAGTTCACCTACAATCAAAGAGCATTCTGAACTCCACCAGTGATGGAATTGAACCAAACGTGGCACACAGAACTCCCATGAAAAACAGAAAATACAGGAAGGATTTAGTGGACATTGACCTTAAGTTTTGGAGTTGTAGTTCACCTACATCAAGAAAGCACTGTGGACTCAAATAATGATGGATCTGGATTAAACTTGGCACAAATATCAATGTGCATAAATGTGAACACTGGTGGAGTTTGGGGGAAATAGACCTTGACATTTGGGAGTTGTAGTTGCTGGGATGTATAGTTCACCTACAATCGAAGAGCATTCTGAACCCCACCAATGATAGTATTGCACCAAACTTCCCACACAGAACCCCATGACCAACAGAAAATGCTGTGTTTCCTGATGGTCTTTGGTGACCCTTCTGACACCCCTCATGACCCCTCCAGGGGTCTTGACCCCCAGGTTGAGAAACACTGATCTAGGACGCTGATCTAGGACCTCAACCATCATATATCAAACATGTATCTGCAAATGTAACATATGAATGTAAATATATCTCATATTCAGGTTAATAACTATAGTTGGTAATATGGCAAACGAAACTGTGAATAATCTTCCCCCCTTCCCCCATTTTTTAAAAGATGTACAGTCACATGTGGCATGCATATTGTAATCTGCATTAGAATACTGAATTGGGAACCGATTATTATTCCAGAGGACTAAATCTGAAATAAGATACTGCACTAATTCCCATGCATCTATTTTTTGTTGTGTTATGCAAACTCAGGCCTCATCTGCACTGCTGTAACATGTAGTTGCAGAATGCAGTTGTGTTGAACTGTGTTATATGGCAGTGTAGACTCATGTATCCAAGTTCAATCTAGTTAAATTGGAGAGGTTACTTTTTGGAACACAGTTCCCAGATTTTGGGAATAACAGGAACTGTAGTCCAAAAGGTAACCCTCTCAAGCTCTTATCTCCTTGTGTGCTGTTTGTAGGGATTTAATTCTTCATTCGTTTTCTTCTCAAGGAAGCCAATGAGTGATGTTAACAATTTTCTTCCTTCTGTGGGAATGCCTTCAAAAATGACACAGCCCAATACATTTTTTCTTGGTGCCCTGGTTTTTTGGCCTTGCTCTTGGGGTTAATTGAGGTGCTGATTCAGAAAATTGAATTGGATAGACTATATCAGCTCTAGTTTCTTAGATGTGCTTATCATTGTTTTCTATGGTTTAGCAGATGATGACTGGTATATAGCATATGATCTGTATTTCAAAAAACTAGAGCTGATAGTAACCAGCAGGCTAAATATACCCCCTCCCCCCCTCCAATTTTTTTTTGAGGCACCAACATGTGTGTTGGGCAATGTTATAGGTTTCAAAGCCTATTTCAGGACATTTTCTGTTCACAAATTCACACTTTTTTCTTTCTTTCTTAACAAGAAATGGCATGTCCTGTGCAAAAATGCTGTTTTCTGTTCAAAGCAGTCATGTATGTATTTTGCACCTAATTAAGTCTCAAGCTGTGAAGGTTTTCAGTAGTCCAAGATTATTGAAAATGTTTGAAAAATATGTTTTTTTTCAAAACCTATTTTTCAAATGTTGTCATCCATCCTTTCCATCCCTAGTTATCATATTTACTTGTATCTAAGGCTCACTTTTTTGCTTAGCCAAAAGTGAGGTGTGCATTAAATTTGATGGCACATTACAACCATTCACATAATCTCACCTGCACCCCTCCAGGGAAGCCAGTCTTCCCAACTGGCTTTATTCATGAGACCTTCAAACCTCCCTGTGTGTTTTTAAGGCCTAGTGAATGAAGGCTTAGTTGGGAAGATGTCATCTGTCTATCAGACTGAAACTGGCAGATTTGCCAGCCTTGGCCTGATGAAGGGGCATAAGTTTCCCTTGCCTGGTGGCCATTCCAAGACTGGCAGCAAAATGACCGATAGTCAAGGGGAAACTACACATTACATTTGACAACAAAAACCATTTTTTTTGCAATGTGCACCTTCAAAATCGAGGTACACATTATAATCAATGGCGCGTTATATTCAAGTAAATACGGGTGTTTGTGTTGCTGTTGTACTGACTTTGTTGACACTTTCACTTTGAACATTGTGCTTCTGTACAGATGTACATAGTTGTCTGGGGTGTGTGTACCTGTGTAGACACAGCCCACATTGCCTCACCTAGGAGGAGTGTGTCGAAAGCAAGTAGCAGAATCAGATAAAATGAGCACACGAGAGGGAAACCTACAAGGAACAAAAGGGTAAAAGAATCCCTATGACGGACTATGTACATCAGCTGGTTAAAGAGGTAGACTTTGAGCAGTAGAGGTAATCAAGATGACTAGTGTGGGAATTCTTTCTAACCTTAACTCTGCAAATATTTGCTTTGCTTATCTGGTGCTGCATTCTCCATATGTGCAAAAGGCCTTAGGGAGAGTCAGTTTCCCTTGTTTTTATAATGGTTTTGGGAAAGTAAGAATAATAGAGTATAAGACTTCTTTGGGTACATACTGCATTGCTTTCCCTATATGGAAAGTGGAGATGTAAGTCCTTAGCTGTTTCATCTTCTCATGAAATCTATTTTTTGTCACTGCATAATATTCGTCTCATATCTGAACATCCCAAGTGTTACATGGATTCTTTGCAGAAATCCACATTTTTGTGCGCAACAAATTGTGGTTTTGTGTTCAAAAGTGTTCTTTATGAGGAGAGATCCTTTTTGTGTGGAAACCATGAGGGGTTTGTGTGTGTGCAGAAAATGGTTTTTTCATACAGAAAACATATGCATATAGCAATGTAGAATAATCACTTTAGGATGTTAAACCCTTAGGAGGAAACTCATTGCTCTGTTATCCTTCCTTTTGTGGCCAGTAAACGGATAACAGACAACATTCTTTCCATCCCTGGCAGAAAGCTAGCATGTGCAAAGAAAACTGGTAGCATAAGATTTGGAAACTGATGTTGACTCAACACTGTAGAATTCATGCAGTTTGACACCACTTTAACTGCTTTGGTTGAATGCTATGGAATCAGAGGAATTGCAGTTTGGTGAAGCACTCTTTGGCTGAGAAGGCAAACTCTCATGATTCCATAGTATTGAGCCATGGCAGTTAAAGTGGTGTCCAACTACATTAGTTCTAAAGCAGTGGTTCCCAACCTGTGATCCAGTGGTCTGCAAGAACCAGTGTGGTCCAGTGGTTCACAAGAACAAAAGTGTGGTCCATGGCCTCACCATTACTACACCGCTGTCTCAAAACCACACAGAAACAAGAGCAACTGGTCTCACAAAACCCTCTTATAGTGCCGAGGCATCGGGAATGTTGGGAGGAGAGAGGCTGACTACCCACAAGAGATCATTACTACCCCATCAGCTCTAAATTATTAAACATGGTTTTCTGTGGGCAAGCAGATGGCGACTACTGGATGGCATATGTTCTGCATCAGAAACTAGAGCTGATGTGGTCTATCGAATGTAATTTTCTGAATCAGCACTTCACATAACCGAATCTAAAGTTGACCAAAAACTGATTTGTGACCCTTTTGGTCCTAATGTTGGAGAGTCCCTGGTCAAAGTGGTCCCTGGTCAAGTGGTCCCTGGTGAAAAAAAAAAGGTTGAGCCACGGTTCTAAAGTGTAAATGACACTAGAGTCACCTTCTTCCATTAGTTCTCTCACTTAGTTTGGAAGGTGCTACAAGATCCCTTTGAATATCAATATTCCAGAAAGTTAGTGTGTTACTCAGGATCCTACTTTATCTTTCTCCCCCAGTGCTTCTGTGAGTCTTCTATATCTGAAGAACTCTTTTGCATGAGTGCTGTGAAGTAAGTGGGGCTGTGAACTTTCACTCTTGTAACCTTAAAGAGCCTTAATAATTAACCACTTGCCTGGAAGCCATCGGCAACCCGAAATTGCAAGTGAGTGGTTGGAGCTCAGTGCTGGGGAGTGGACTGGCATTCCCTCCCTTTTCTCTTCATCATAAAAATTGAGTGGCCTCCACCCATGCAACAATCTGCCCCACCTTTCATAACCTCCAGTAGGATGGTGATTTCCTTAAGCTTACGTACTAAGTTGTCATTGGAATCTGTTATTGATGCCTGTTGATGTATGTTCATTTATGATGTCCTAGTGCTATCAGTCGGAATCCTGTTAGTAACAAATGCAGTTGTATGTTCTTTTATGGTTTCCTAATGCTATCAATTGAAATTCTGGGCCCGTCCAGACAGTACCTTTATTATGGTATCTACCGCAATAAAGGAGGGGCTGTCCAGACAACATTCTGGACAGTCCTGAATTAATTCACTACAAATCAGGAAAACCCTGGTTTGTAGCAAAGTAATTAGATAGTGGGTATATTCCATGCTTTCTTGGAAGGTGTGGGATAAACCCACTATTTCCGGTTCTGGACTGCAGAATACTGCAGTCCAGACAGTATTCCCACTGTAGGAATACCCACCCACCCCTCCCCCAAAGCCAACAGACCTCTTAGAAAGGTAAAATAAACTTACCCAGCCTCCAGTGCACTCTCGTAGCAGCTCTCTTGGTGTGCCGGGGGGGGGGGGGGAGGAAACCCCCCCTCTTTCCTGGCATGTGGCCTTCAGATGTTCTTGGGGGCCAGTCCCATGAGAGCATCTGGACACCCACCACAGAAAGTGCACGCTTTCTGGGGTGGGTGTGGACAGGCCCCCAGGAAAATCCACGTTTTTCAATCCAAGTTTGTTAGTGAGACACGTTATATGTCCCTCGATGGTCATTGTGGATACAAGTATCCAGCCCCTCCATCTGCACTGATTTTTATCTACTTAATTTCCTTCCCTGTTATGGGGCACTCTCCCTGTGGCCATTGAGTATTGGGTTGGCCAGGCAATGCTAGACTGTGTTTCTCCAACTGAATGCAGAAAGAAGTGGGCATTCTTTGGAGGTCTTGGAAGGTCATGCCATCTATGTGTGTTACTTGTGATTCAGGAACACAACCAGCTTGTTGCCTTGCCACATCCTATTCCCTGTTTGTTAAATGGCTGGTGTGTGTTTGTGTGTGTGTGCATGGGCAGGGTGAAAGATATGGAGTTCTGCAGTGCAGTCTCCAACATCCTTAAGTGAAGGCTGCACACATACGTAAGGATGGACCTATCCGTTCCTCTTCCATTTGTCTTCCATCTTAAGTCTTAAGTTCTTTCTGCCATTTAAGAAGACATTTGTGCATTTGATAAGTTCTTAAAAGAGAACCCGTCTTCAGTAGGTACAGTGTTTCCAGTGTGTTGAAGACAATATTGTATCTTCCTGCTATAATAATAAAAGATATTTTAAAAAATACCATGTTGTAATTATTTAGGATGAGAGAGAAGGAGTCAACTGTGGTTGGATATACAGCAATGTAAAGCCAGATTTTTAAGAGCAGAGATTGCAAAACTCTTTACCTGGGTGGTTGGGTCTGTTTTTTTTAACTTTTCTTACAGTTGCTTTGTTTTATAAAGAGTTCTTGAAAATAGCCAAAAAGAGAGAGTCTATTTTAATAGCATCCTTATATAAAGGTGAACCAAACCTCATGTTCCCTTGGCCCTGTTTCTCTTGTAGCCTGAGACTCATTTGTTCGTTTGCAGCCAACATACTTCTGCTATTAGTTAGAAGATTTATTCCAACATTCAGTAGAAAGATCCTCAAAGCAGCTCTAAGATTGAGATTACTGAGATGGAGCAACATAAAACAAAATGCAAATTCCATCCCAAGACACACAGTTCTGTGGTTGTGAGACCTCTGGCTGACAAGTAGGACCACAGAATCCTTCCTTTCATCTCTTTATTTATGGGAGAAATGTTGTTGGAATACATAGTGGAGTGTGGGGTGGAGGAAAGAAGATCTCTGTGACCATATTACCTATGGAGACACTGGCTGTTAGTAACGTTTGAGCATCTAACTTCAGCGTATATGTGAGTCTCTTTAGGACATGGCAGAGAGGGATGGTCTCTGGTGTTTAGGTTCACATGGTCACCCACACTCAGCCATGCTGCTTCTTACCAGAGGTGAAGCAATTCAGACCAAATATATCTGGCTCCTCAGAGCTGCTGAATGAAGAAGTGGATGCATTTGAGATCCTGATCTCATTTCTCCTCCTCAGCTGGGCTACAGATATCTACTTCATTATGGTCTTAATCCTGCTCTCCCTGATTAATAAATAGGACTACTATATTGAAATCTGGAGGTGGCTCCCATACCTTTGATGGTTATATACAAGAGGGGATTTCAGCAGGTATTGTTTGCCACGCAACCAAGTAATAAGTAACACCTGCTGAAATTCCCTCTTCTACACAAAAGACATGGGAGCCTTTTAATTACAGGTATAAGAGCCCTTTCCAGATTTCACTCTGATAACCCTATAAGCAACAGTAGCAAGGGGGCTTCCCAGTGATAGGCAACTAAGCTTTGAATCTGGAGGACCTACCAATTCCCACAGAAGTGTTTTCTCTAGACATCTAGCATGATTTTATGGTCAGTTTACACCAGAAGTTCTGCTGGAATCATAGAATCATAGAGCTAGAAGAGACCTCAGGGGCATCTTGTTCAACCCCCTGCCAAGAAACAGGAAAATTGCATTCAAAGCACCTCTGACAGATGGCTATCCAGCCTCTGTTTAAAAGCCTCCAAAGAAGGAGCCTCCAACACACTCCGGGACAAAGAGTTCCATGACTGAACAGCTCTCAGTCAGGAAATTCTTCCTCATGTTCAGGTGGAATCTCCTTTCCTTTGGTTTGAATCTGTTAAGATCATTTTGAATTGTGCTTCTGTCTTCTGGGCTATTAGCTACCCCTTCCAACTTGTTGTTGTCTGCAAACTTGATGGTCATACCTTCTGACCATTCATCTAAGTCATTAATAAAGATATTGAGCAGGACTGGGCCCAGGACTCAACCCTACTTATGGCACTCCATTCATCACTTCTTTCCGGGATGAAGAGGAAGCATTGGTGAGCACCTGTTAGGTTCATTTGTTTAATCAATTAGAGATCCACCTAACAGTAGTTTTGCCTAGCTCACATTTCATTAGTTTTTTTTTTTTTGCCAGAAGGTCATGTTGAAGGCCTGACTGAAATCCAAATACACTACATCCACAGAGTTCCCTGCATCTACCCAGCTTATAAGTCTATCAAAAAAAAAAAAAAAAAAAAAAAGAGAGATCAGATTAGTCTGGCATGACTTGTTTTTGATAAATCTGTGTTGACTATTAGTGTTTGCAGACCACTTCAATCTTTTCCAGAATCTTGCCTGGTATTGACGTGAGGCTGACTGGACGGTAATTGTTTGTCTTGTCCTTTTTCCCCTTCTTGAAGATAGGGAACACAATTGCCCTCCTCCAATCTACTGGAACTTGTCCCATTCTTCAAGAACTCTCCAAGATACATAAACCCATTGTCCTATTTCCAACAGACCTCACTACCTCTGAGGATGCTTGCCATAGATGCAGGCGAAACGTCAGGAGAAATGCCTCTAGAACATGGCTCTATAGCCCGAAAAAACCCACAAGAACCTACTCTCCAAGATTATTGCCAGTGGTTCTGAAATAACTCGCACTAGTTCCTTCAATACTCTTGGATGTAGTTAATCTGGCCCTGGGGACGTGAATTCGTTTGGAGTAGCCAGGTATTCCTGGATGACTTGCTTCCCTATTGGGGTTGGATTTCCCCTAATCCTTTGTCCACTCCATGTTGCTGAGGTTGAGGATTGCTTTTTGTGTGTGTGAAAAAACTGAGGCAAAGAAGGCATTAATTAGTTGACCATATAATTGTACCAGAGATATCTCCAGATATTTGTAGATCCTTCAGTGATAGTCTGTGGTATGCTTTGGCCGAAAACCCAATACATTATTCATTATAGGTAAAAAAAAATAGGGTTCCAGATTGTATGCGAAAATCATATGTGAAAAATCTGTTCCAGGATGCTTGCTATGGCAGTTGTGTGCATGACTTCACAAGTTAAACGTATTTGAGTAGCTAAGGGAATGAATTCAGAACCAAGATGTTCCAAGCTTAGATGTTGCTTCCACCACAAGTTCACTTACATCAAAGGATTTTTAAGATAAATGTATGCAAAGTACTTTAAAGTGCTGTATAAATATTGAATGTTGCTGTCATTGTGGTACTAGAAAACAGCGGGTTGCCTAAAGGCAGTCATTTATTTGTTTCAGACAGCCAGGGAGCAACTAATTAAAGGATGCATTTAAGTAAAACAGAAATAGTAATAAACATGCCTGTCAGTTTTTTGAACTAAATAATGGCTGAGATCCTGGATAAGGAGATGTATTACGAAATTCCACAAAGGCATCCCATGCATTGCTGGGTGGTGGAACAGGGCTAAAGGCAGCAGGTTAAAGGGGAGCTGAGCATGATTGCTTGTTGCTCCAGAAACCGAGACTCAAACTACAAGAAATGACTACATAAACATTAGGAAAAACCTAATAGTAAGCTCTGTTCATCAATGGAATATGCTGTCTTGGACTGTGGTCGAATTTCCTTCTCTGGAGGTTTTTAGGCAGAGGCTGGATGACCATCTGAAAGGAGTGCTTTGGTTGTGTGTTCCTGCATGACAAGGGGTTGGACCAGATCACCCTTGTGGTCACTTTAAACTACAATTCTAGGTGCTTGCTGCTACTATGCTGCTATTTCCAACATCAAGCTGTACTATGGAGTATTTGTGAATGGTCGAATTTTAAAATAGGACTTGAAAGATTTCTTGCAAGAAAAATGAATATAATAATGTGTTGAGGCCAAATGCAATTCAATCATGGTGGGAAAATACTTTTGAACCCACTGCTTGTTTATCAACGCTTTAATATGTCTTAAAAAGGAACTTTCCAAGCTCTTCCCCAGTGCATATTTCTTTGATTTTCTTATGTGAATATTTGAAAATAGTTCCATATTGGGAGCTATCTTGATAATTTCATATATTATGTACATTTTTGAAACCTTGAGCTTGATATTGAAAAACCACCTTGAGCTTGATATCGAAAAACAGCATACAAGTCAACAGGGATGACAATAAATGTAGAATGTGAAAAGAAGAACTAGAATTTTAGCTGTTTTAATGGAAATTTAAGTTTGATTTTTCCCAGTGCCATTCAATAAATTTGTAGAATTCTATTAGAATTCTGCAGTGAAGAACCAATAACTTTGTATCTTAGCTATTTTTATGGTTTGAAACTAAGCCATAACTCAAAGGGCCTGAGTCTTATAACAGCAAAATAATAGTAATATGTTATTGATCATGCACAGAATTTTTTTGCTTTTCTGTCCCTTTTTATTTAAAATGGTTGCACAATGTTTTAAGTTATAGTCTCTTAAGAATATATACAGTAGAGTCTTACTTATCCAACATAAGCGTGCTGGCAGAACTTTGCATAAGTGAAAATGTTGGATAATAAGGAGGAATTAAATGTCAAATGATGTTATAATTTGACATTAAATGTCAAACCACGTTATAATTTTACAAATTAAGCACCAAAACATCTTGTTTTATAACAGATCGATAGAAAAAGCAGTTCACTACATGGTAATATTATGTAATAATTAATGTATTTATGAATTTAGCACCAAAACATCGCAATGTCTTGAAACAGCTGTGGATCCTGGTGGGAGGCAGACTGTGTTGGATAATACAGAATGTTGGATAAGTGAAGGTTGGATAAGTGAGACTCTACTGTTCTTGAAATAGCTTTAACTCCTAAAAACAGGAAAGAAGAGTGCATATTCATGTGACTTGCTTTTATTCACAGTATGTGCAACTGCAGCTCAAATATGCTAGTATTGAGCTTCTGTAATTAAATATTTCAAATCCCTTTAGAAATTTGCACGAAGGGCTTCAGCATATTTCTGAATTAACTATAAACTCCTGGTAAAAACTTGTAACATGTCCCCTTCCCACAACAGAAAAAGAAAAAAGTCAATGTTCCTTCATCCCATACATAAAGTCATCAACCATGGATTTTTTTTACCCTCAAATTAGTGTTACATAGTTTTCAATTCTAAAAATAATAACTGGATTTGCTACTTTTCTGGAATAATAACATCCAGACAAAGAGTTCTATAACTTTATTTATGATTTTGTAACATTTGGGTCATTAATAAGGGATTATCTTGTTAGTACAATTTATTTTACATTTTTTTAAAAAAATGCTTCATTGCTTAGTTATGAATTAACTTACCAGAATTTGTTTTCTTGGAAATTTACGTTCAGTATGAGTTGACAACCAATGTGGTGCAATGGTTTGAGCATCAGATTATTTATCTTATCACATGGGGGTGAAATCAGTGGCAAGTGCTGGTTTGCCTTCTCCTTTAAGACATAGCCCACTGGTTTCCATTATAAGATGCACTGCAGCTTCCACTGGTGCTCCAACTTAAAAGAGAGGGCAAACTGGCACATGCTGCCATGGCGGCAACATGGGAGGCTTCCCGTATTGTCTTCAATCAATGGGGGAAGCCGGGTGTCAGGCACTTCTCCCTGTGGGATGGGAACATGGGTAAATCAAGCGATGAGGGTCGTGGTGTTCCTCACATCCCTAGACGTGCACCGCTGGATTCACCACAATCCGTGGTGATTCTGGCGGCACACATGAAGTGGTCGTATGACTCTGGAGACCAGGGTAATCAGTGGCTGTGCTTCAGATTGGAAGGAGGTCTTGAACAGAGTGCTACAGAGTTCTGTCCAGGAGCGGACACTCTTCAGTATTTTTTATCAAAGATTTAGATAACGAGGAGAAGAGAGTCCTTCTCAGATCTGGAGGCATTTCAAAACTGCAAGGGGTAGCTAGCTACTATATTGAAAGATATGAGCAGAACTTAAAAGGATCTCAATAAACCAGAGAACTGGGCAGGACTTAATATAATGAAATTCAACAGACACAGATGAAAATTCTACACTCCAGTCACAAATAACAAAAGCACACATATAAGATGGCAGATATTTGGCTCAGCAACCCTACATGTGAAAATGACATTGGGATTATTGTTGATGATGAGCCATCAGGATGCCACTGCAAACAAAAAAAGTCAAATGCCATTTTAGTCTGAAAAATGTAACAGTCTCCTTATATTATGCACTGATCAAGCCTCATCTGGAGTAGTGCACTCTACTCTGGGTTTCTAATTTTAAGGAGAATATAGACAAGTTGGAGCAAGTTCAGAAAAGGGCGGCATGGATAATAAGAAGCATGGAGAACAAAACTTATAAGGTGGGCATGTTCAACTTGGCGAAGAGAAGATTGAGAGGTGACCTGCTTGACCTCTTTAGATCATGCAAAGACTGCCATAAAGAGGAAGTTACTGGCTTGTTCTTTGCTTCTTAAGTTAGAAGAGAGTAGATTGTGAGTGAACATTAGAAAGAACATTGACCCGTGAGAGCAGGTTGGCAGTGGAAACAATTGCTGAAAGGTGGTGAGGTCTCCTTTTGTGGACATCTTCAAAAAGAGGCTACCATCTGGGGATTCTCTAGCTGGAGATCTTGCCTTGAGCGGAGAGCTGGACTTGATTCTTTATGGGACCCCATCCAAGATTGTACAGTTCTATAATTCTATAGAGACATGCATTTTCAATTAAAAACTCCTGTGTAATAGCAAGCAACTTCACAAGGTAGCTGCAGATGTTAGCCCCCCTTTTTTAAAAAGGCTGCAATATGCACTCCATATGTATTTTCACTGTGGCATTTTTATGTCAGAGGATATAAATCATCTAATTTCCCAAAGTGTGTATGTGTGAAGACCTACAATGGCACCAAAGAACATTTTCATTGAAATCTCTGAGCTTGGTGTGAATTCTACTTGCATGCCTCATTGAAGGTTTTGGCTAGATAGATAGTACAGTGTTCAGAAATATAACTTGCCATCCACTTTGCTCTGAAACCACCACCTGGCAAGAGGCAAGTAAACTAGATTATCTGGGATTTTGCCTTAACTTCTAAACTGGAGAATATACTAAGCTGTGAGCAATTATGGTTGGTGCTTCATGTGTAATGAGTAAACATCAGAGGCTGGGATCGTCCTCAGTATATGGCAGCAGCTTTTCTTTGGAAAATACTTACCAGGTGAAGGTAGATCAACTGTGAGTTTTTATGTATGGCTCCTTTCTTCTTTTAACATATAATTTAGATGTGAGAGTGCTATTACAGCACATATGATGAACATGTGTTTTGTTCTCTGGAAACTGTACAGAAATCGAAAGCTATTAGCAGTGAAGTTGCACTGTAAAACTCTCTTTCACTAGGATGGGGCATTTTAGTTTCCCAAAGTCAGGTTTTGTTGAACAATCCAAATAGAACTAGATTTATAAAGTAGGCATTCTGGGGCATTGTGACTTGGACAATAAACAATAATTTTCCTAAACCTCTGTTACTTGCCACATAGTTCTTTGCTTTCTTAAAACAAGCAAACAAATAAAAAAGCTAGGATAAAATGTGCCAAAAATGGCCACTGAAATACATTTTGGGGATCTCAACCTGTATTAACTTAGTTGGATAATAACATATTTCCCCCTTTTTTGATGCAGCAAAGCCTGATGCTATGAAACATGATGCAGTGAAGCAAAATTACCATATTCTGATTGCTATTAAATTGATCCATTCTGGATTTATTTAATTTTTCATGGGGATGTATTAGAATTTCTATCAGGGTCAAGAAATACTTCATAGCAGAGACATTGCTTCCAATTTTAGCACTAACACACAATACATTGGGATTAGAAAATGTGCCAAAATAATATGACAATATCTGCATTTTCCCGTGACAACTAATTTGAATTTTAAGGGCCTCTTACAGGGTAACATTCCATATGAATGGAGAAAGGGTTGGAAAACCAGCCCTTTCTCCACAGGCTTTTGAGAAATGAATATAGCTATACATATTTCTGTGTTTTAGTTGCACATTCATACGACGTGTGCACGCAATAGGGTATATTAGGCCCACTAGATTTGCAGGGGTTCTCTGGGATCTCTGGTGGATGCCAAAAAAGGCACATGATCGTGTCCCATATTATTAAATGACAGCAACATCCATGTGGATGCTTCAGCTTATACACATTGACATCTTATGTGAATAGGATGTGATGTATAAGATATGATGATCTTTGGTCTTTGGAAATCATGAATCTGGAGCCTATGGATGTGGAAGGCCCGCTGTGCACATGGCATACCTTGTCAGGTCTTGTTGATGTTACCTATCACAACCCTTCACTTAGATAATTTTGTTCTTTATATTTGAGTATCAAAGGATATGTCTTGCTAAATTAGATTGAGCTTTTAGTACAATTCATATATGTTCTTGTGGGTTTTTTCGGGCTATATGGCCATGTTCTAGAGGCATTTCTCCTAAATGCCTCTAGAACATGGCCATATAGCCCGAAAAAACCCACAAGAACTGAGTGATTCCGGCCATGAAAGCCTTCGACAATACAAATTCATATATGATTACTAAAATACTTAGATACAGGATGGAGATGCTGATAGAGAAGGTGCTGGGCATGCTGTTGTTGTTGTTGCTGTGGCTCTGTGCTTTCAAGTCATTTCTGATTCATAGTGACACTAAACTGAATCTATCCTGAGGTTTTCTTGACAAGATTTGTTTGCCATTAATTGTCCTTGTCCGTGGCTGACCCTTGTCTCCACAGTTGTAGCCCAGCATTCAGTCTGCAATATCATACTGGCTCTTTGTGCATGTGAATGGGCATCATAATACAGGCTTAGCACACTGAATCTATAATTCCAATATCAGAATTACTCCAAATTCAAAAAATGTTTTTGTAGGTGACTGAGAAAGTGACATCTTTGCTTTCTGATGCTTCAGTGTACACAAAATTTGTTACATGCACAAAGATTATTACTAATATTATGTATAAAATTACCTTCAGGCCGTGTGCATGAACCCTTTGCTGGACTGGCCATACTGTCCGAATGCCAGATTACCGTCTCCCAAAGCAGCTACTTTACTTTCAGCTCAAGAATGGAAGAATGTTGATAGACAGCAAAAGAGATCTTAAGGTGGGCTGAAAGCAAACCTTAAAAAATGTGGAATATACATCAAGAACGGGGAAGCCCTGGCCCTTGAGCACTCTAACTGGAGGTCAGCTATCACCAACAGTGCTGTGGATTTTGAAGAGGCACAAATAGAGGGCAAAAGGGAGAAATGTGTCAAGAGTCACATCAAGTCACAGTGTATTTGCTTTAGTCACATCTCTTCTGATAAATGTGCTGAAGAGAGGGAGCTGTGTAACTGTACCCTATGTGTTTTTCATCTCCTGAAGATGTCTTAATATTATGCATAGCTGGTGTAATGCTGTTGCATTGAGTTTAGTCTTCAACTTGTTTCCAGTTAAGGGAGACCTCAACCTGTCATAGGGATTTCTTGGGCTGAGAGTGTGCAACTCGACCAGGGTCACTCAATGGGATTTGAACCATGGTCTACAGCATGGTCACACTTTGGCCCTCCAGGTGTTTTGGACTTCAACTTGCTGTTAGGAATTGTGGAAGATGAAGTCCAAAAGACCTGAAGGGCCAAAGTTTGCCTGTTCTACAGAGTTGTATTCCAACACTGAAATTACTACGCCTATAATTCTCTTAATTTCTCAACCAGAATGCCTATTGGCAAGTATAGTTTGAAAAGTCACTTTTCTAAGCTCTGTAAGAATCCCAGCCCAGATGTTGCATCTAAATAGGCAAACATGAGTTAGTCACTACACTGTTTCTACTGCACTGTTTGCTGTGAAGACCACACTGGAAAACCACATCGGCCACCCTCAGCTTCTGGGAAACATGACTGTAATTAACAATTAATAATTACTAAAAGGGATATGGGTTTTGTCTCTTAGCCCCTCCTTTCTCTCTACTGACATCCAGCTCTGAAATAAGTATGTTTTCTGTAAGAAGCTTTCCTCTTTTGAAAATGGCAGAAATGATTATCTTGGTCCTGATCCTGTTCGTCCAAATCATACTTGTGGCTGCTTTGAAAAAAACTAGAACAGACATGGATCTTCAAAATATTGTAGCCCATAACTTTCTGTATTCTAAACTCCTTGACTCTTACCATTTTGGGATTTTTATCATGGTTCAATTAGTCATCTCATTTCATGACACCAATGATACAAGTAACTGTTTGGTTTTCATGGCATCCAATGTTCGTTGAAAGCTTCCTATTCAGAGCATACAAAGAGGATTGTTTCAAATATATCCTGAAACAACTCTGCACAACAGCTCCCTCCTCATAGCCTGTGGAAATAGTTCAATATTACATATACATCCAAGCTGGTATGGTTATTGTTAGAAAATATATCCTACATACATTGCTATTTTCAGGGAATGGGAAATAACTAGGTCGACAAGAATGGGAAATTCCTTTAAATGTGTTAATATGCAGACACAATGGAAGCAGTAAGCATGTGTTGCTTATTGGGCAGTGTTACTCAACCAATTGGTTTGGCCAAGTTGTGTCTTTTCGATGTGCCTGGCTGCCTTAGCAACATAGCGAGAAGCAGCTGATTAGTTTGCATTCTAAAATTCCTTCCACCTTTTTTTTTATTCCAAAAGCTCAAAGGAGATGATGCCATAATTCATGAAGGGTTTAGGTACATAATGTAATTCAATCAAATGTGAAGCTGGCCTCATTAATTCTGGCTGCCAAGCTGCCAGTAGCCAATCTGTCAGACTGTGGGACTGATCACTTCCCAGAAATGCATAGCACAAGCCTTTGCTTTCATTTCTCTTTTCGTAATTAAAGGGGGAAATCAGGAAACAAACTAAAGGACTTGTAAGACTCAACACTAAATACAAGAATGTTTTTATTGTCTATTCTTCTGAGAAGTTCTGACATGTCTGCTTTACAGTGGGCCTTCCGGATCCTACGGAGTTTAGTTCTAAGACCTTCTGTGGATACTAAACTCCATGGATGCTCAAGTCCCATGACATACAATGGTACAGTAAAATGGTGTACCTTATATAACATGGCAAAGTCAAGGGTTGCTTTTCAGAGTTTTGTTTTTGGTGGGGAATATTTGCAAGTTGTGGATAAAAGAATCCACGTATGTAGAGGGCCAATTGTATTTGTCAACATAGGTATGACTTTTGAAAAGTCATAGCAAACTAGACAATTTAGGTTAGAATTGTATAATTAAAATGCTCTTCTGTCTTGCGTAACCTCTTTCTGCTTCTAGAGGAAATTTGTTTGACAGTCATAAACCAGCCACAGAGTGTGCTGATCTCAGTCTGTAAAAAGAGCACGCACAAGTGAATTAAAATTTGGTTTTTATGTGACTGTTACTAGATTCAAAAGTGAGACACGTGCAGAATCTTTATGCATCTAAAGCAGGGGTGGGAAGCATATGGCTTCCCAGATGTTATTGGACTACAGTTTCTAGCAGTCCTAATGAGTGCAGGGATGAGGAGATAACGGCAGTTTCCAGTGTGGATAGTGGACCAGGTTGATCAGATCCTATCCAGGTGAACACATTGTGCTGAAATCAAGGGGTTGTTTTAGAGTTTCAGACAAATTCTAGTGCATCCCATGCCTTTTCTTAATACAGGGCTAAAGTGGATTAACCTAACTTACCTAGTGATACCTACCAGAAATGGAGACAGCCAGAACTAAATACACGGTGAGAATGGGTTACTAGGGGGTATGTAGACGAGCCCTTAGTCAATCTTATATTCTGTTTTCTGAGCAATTAATTCATCTCTCACTCTCTTATGCTACTCTTGTGACTACCTAAGATGCTAGAGCTTAGGTTCAGAAAGTAAGACCAGGGCCCCATCCACACAACTGTATAAAATCCACATTGCACTGGATTATATGACATTGTGGACTCAGATAATCAAGTTCAAAGCAGATATTGTGGATTATCTGCCTTGATATTCTAGATTATATGACTATGTGTAAGGCCCTTAAGACTGAGGAGTTTCTCTTGGCTGAAACAAACATAAAGACACTGGCACTGATTTGGAGAGGGAAATTTCTTAAAGAGCAGAGGCAATATTATGATCCATTTCAGCTTGCAATTGTAAAGTCATGCAATTCCTTATCCTTCTTTATGGCAACAGATGTCTCTGTGTTATGTTAAGGTAGAGCATTCAAAGATACTAGTCTTGCTTCCTCTCCAAAATGGATGTTCATTTTAATCACTTTCACGAGAACTGTAGCTGACACCAAAAGAGTAGGTTTCTAGATGTACAAGAAGGACTGCCCTGCATTAAGCTGCAGATATAGGAAGTTTGGGGAAGCTTATAGTAGGATTTCATTCCATTCCATCAACTGATCTAATGTTCAGCAAGGTGTTACTACCAACAAGCTATAGATGTGCTTTGATTCCATCTAAAGATGGTCTTTTACATTTGCAAGTTTTAACTTTTGTGAAATTGATTATTCTCATTCTCAGATTGGACTGAAGTGTTCTCTTTATGAATCTCTAAACATTGCAGTGAAATTTTGTGTTCAACTTCCAAGTTGTACTGGAGGACCTAGAGATTCCTAGAGAACATTTAATTCAAATTTGCAATGGCCTTCCTAGAAAGGTGTTATTTCAGATTTTAAAAACCAGCATTTTTCATTTGTGGCTTTTCACTGGGGGTAAGGGTGAATGTGGAGGGCTGAATGTACCATCAATAAGGTATTTTTGGAGAGAGATTTTCATAAATCTGCGGGTTTATGATACAGAAACATATTGACGTCTTTTTGGTATTTATGACATTGTAAACCAATTTACATTAGTACTGTTTACAATTGTGGCAAGTCATAATGGTCATATTACCAGAAGGAGAACATTGTTGTAGCTTTGTCACCAGAATCATTAAACAAACAGAGCAAACAGCATGGCTATTCTACATTGGTGTAATAGCGACGTACTTTGAGGGTTGGGCTGTTCTGGCACAATGACAGCACAAGGAGATGGGAGCAATGGCCCACAGTAGAGCCACAAGGCATTGGTAATAGAGGACAGAGGACATTGGTGAAAATGGGTATCCAGAACCTGGCTGGAAAAATGTCTCCACCTTTCATGGTGATCTGATGTGGTTGGGTATCATGTCAGCAATGTAGCTCCGCTATTGTAAATTTACTCCTCATAGTCCGTGGTGCCAGAAATTGACCATATTTGAAAACAATGGTTTTCAACCTGTGGTTCTCCAGTTGTTTTGGCCTACAACTCCCAGAAATCTCAACCAGTTTACCAGCTGTTAGGATTTCTGGGAGTTGAAGTCCAAAACATCTGGGGACCCACAGGTTGAGAACCACTGTTCTAAAAGGTTCTATGGGACTGAATAGCACCATTTTTGATTATCCCTAACATAGATTGTGAATATGAAAGTATATCACTAGGTCACCAAAGGTCATGGTAAGCTTTCACTAAGAGTTTTACATTGTTAGGAAGCACAATTGCCATGGGGTGCATCATAGTTTCCCCTTATACAAGTAAAAGCTTACTCATACGGCGGAGTCAGCCCTGGCCCTCATGAAAGTGATTAAAACCCACATCTAGCTTGTTCCATTTTGGAAAGGAAGAAAGGCTAACATGCTTGAATGCTCTGCCTTAGCTTAACACAGTTTTCTATACCAAGAGAACTGTTCCCTTATAGAAGGATAATGAATTACATGAGCCTACAGTTTTGGAATGAAATGGTGCATGATAATTGCCTTTGTTGTAAAAACAGCCACTCTCAACATCAGTGCCAATGTGTTTTGAATCATTTCAGCCAAAAACAATTGCACACAGCTGTATAAAATCCACATTGAACTGGATTATATGTCAATGTGGACTCAGATAGTCTAGTTTAAAGCCGATATTGTGGATTATCTGCCTTGATATTCTGGGTTATATGGCTGAGTGGAAGGGCCCCTAGTCTTACTTTTGGAACCTAAACTCTAGCATATTTTCTCTTTTTTTTCTTAATAGTAGAATTTGGCACCACCTAGTTACTTTTTTATGGAGCACAACTGTGACTACAATTTCCATAATCCCCAACTAGTTTGGTCGCTGTGGGATGAGAGGAGTTGAGGTGCAAAGATGACTTTTTCAAGTTCTCTTTAAGTATTGATTCAAGACAGATACAGGGTGTTTAATATACTGGAAATGCAGTCGGGGAAAGAGTTGTTGTTTTCAAATATATATAATCCCTTTGGATATAATAAAAACCCTGTTGTGTGAAGATTCTGGGAGTTGCTGTCCAATAACAACTTTTTCCAAACTCTGTATCCAAATTGGTTCAGGACAGGAGAAGTATTTTTTAACAATATTTTTCCCTAGATTCTCTTTGCTTGAAAATCTTGTAAAAGGAAACATCCATAAAAACAATGAATAAAGAACTATTTAAAACTGTATATATTACCCTGTCAGACCAAGTATACATTCTCTAGCTAAAATAATACAGTACCTGTGAAGTAGTGCATTAAAAAACATCAGTTTCCTTCCTTTTCACACATCACTTACTTAACAAATGGTATTGGCTACACTAAAACATGGTGAGTGTCAGTGGTTTATATAGCCTGAAGCAGTGGTTTAGACAATTTATGTAATGTGAAGAGCTTTTAACTGTAAATGTTGTATAAACATCCATGCTGAGAAGCAGATAAAAGTTTTATGCCCTTGTTTCCCTGCTTGCACATTTCCTAGATACTGGACCATTGGTCGGGCCAACAGGGCAGTTTATATGTTTCGGTGTTAGTGGAGATTTGAGGAGCAATGGGCCACCCCAAATGTTGCTGACTGCACCTCCCAGCATCCAACATCACTAAACAACCCTTTCATATACCATATCCCTCTCATAATTAAATCTCTGTTTCCCACCTTTTCCAACTGCTCTTAAAATGTCCAATTTTCTCTCTTTTCCTTTCACATTCCCTTTTTGTCCTTGGCTTGCTTTAAATTACACTCAGCAGGCGAAAGAGCAGAGGAGGTGGCAGAATTTTGCCCAGAGTTTTACCCAGTTGGGGCAGGCAAAAGCAAACTTCTAGAGCTTTTATGTTCTTCTGCATGGATAACGTTTGCCAACTTGACTACCCTGTGATGTAGCTTGGACTCGTGTGTCCTAGTTTTAATTTTTTAACTGTTGAAAGGCATGAATTCGTAATGCTAGTTAGTTGTATGAGACCTTGCTGACTATCTGGATGATAAAGTAACCCTAGCCTACACATATATCTGGCTGAAATTTTGCCCTAGAGTATGAGTTTACATTTGTGGATTTTTGCAACACCACCACAGTACATTACTGTGCCATGTTCACTTGTGCACACCGACACTGAAAATATAGATTTGATTCTGCAATTAAACAGTTAATATGGCTATATTACACTAGATAAAAATGTTTGAATACCTCCACAGAGGAACCTATACATACATAAAAGTCCAACAGTATGTTGACTGTTGGTGGCAGAAAAGGTAGAGTCTATCTAATAATGTATTTCCAAATACTACACCTTGATTATATTTTACATTTAATTATGCCCATGTTACAGGATACTCTGGCTTGACAGAAGCATCATCATCATCACTATCACTATCATCATCATCATCATCATCATCATCATTATTTAATTTAGATCCTGCTTTTCTTCCCCATTGGGGATTCAAAGCAGCTAACAACATGGTATAAAAACATACAGGAACATTGGGACAAAAAGCAAATAGACTATTAGTAAGACAATTAAACCATGATAAAACACATTACAGATTAAAATACAATCAGTACTTTAGGTATAGTTAAAAACTAAATCCTGTACGATTAACTCCTATCTAGTTAAAAACTAGATTCTATCCATGCCACCCGACTGCACCAACTGAAAAGAATCCATTTACTCAAAGTTTGACGCCAACATCGCTCTAGTCCTTGTCTCACTCGCTTCAATGCTACTAGTTCTATGGTATACCAAGGTGCTCTGATTTAGCTCTGCTCTGTGATAGGGGGATGCTCAGGAATGATTGTGTCAACTGCACTGGCCATTTCCCCTTTCCAGAGATTTGCCAGGGCTTTAACAGAATTACTTACCAAAGTGACAGGAAAGTCCCCAAGAGCCATCAGGAATCCATTCGGATCCATAAGCCTCTTGGGGTGGTCCATCTTAATCCTACCCCCTCACCGAAGTTTGGGGAAGCAGTGAGTCTAAACCTGATCAGGTAGTGGTTGGTACATGACAAAAGAACTGTAGACAGTTCCCCCACACAATCACCATCATCCCATCCCACACAAAAAACCAGGTCCAGTGTGTGTCCTACTAGATGGATGGGCCCTGATACCAGTTGGGACAACCCTATGGTTGTTATGGAAACCATGAAGTCCTGACAGGGTAGTCTCCATGTGGATGTTGAAGTCTTCCAGCACTACTAGCCATTGGGACTCCAACACCAAACCAGAGATCACCCCGGTCAACTCAGGAAGGGAGACTACTGCAGCGGGGTGGGTGATACCCTAACAGAATCCCTATTCTGTCCCAACAACCCACCCTCAGGTAAATGCACTTGAACCCTGATGACTGTGGGATGGGGCACCTGATCAAGGAAATGGAATCCCAGTAGACCACTGCTACCCCTGCTACTTGTAGGAGGGGACAATCTAGGGACTACACACACTTGAGATGTTGGTATTGCCCCTGTCTCCTCCACCCACATCTTCCTGTTCCCTGTACTGCCTTGATGGGTGCCCCCTTCCTCTCCCAGACACATTCTTCCCATACAGAGCAAGGTACTAATGGTGGTAAGTGTCTAGGTGCACCTCTCTTCCCTCCTCCCTCTAGCAGTTGCCCATCCCCCTCCTATGGCCCCTTACCTTTCCCTTATAGGTCTTGGTGAGCTTTGATGTGAATAAGTGCTTAGATCGCAAGAGCCAGATGGCCCTAAAAACACAACTGGAAAGGGTCTCCAAGGGGCTGATGACAACAATAATAGTTAATGGGGCGGGGGAGGTTTAGTCAAGAAGGAAATGTCATTGGAAGTAATCAAGAGTTCAGCTCCAGTAGTCTCCCAATATCATCTTCTAGAACCACTATAATAGTGTTTTCAAATTCTAAATTTCTCAGAAGGGTATTAGGGTCAACCATTTGGAACATCACTGAGACTCCCATCAGAACTGTGGCTCAATGTACAATCTTGAATGCTCTTACTTGTGCCTGATTTTGGAAGCAAGGTCAACTTAATACCAGAGATCTCCATGAAAGAAAGAATACTGCATGAATTTCTCACTCTTGTCAAGTAGAACTGACAGTCCTGGGCTAAAAAGACCAATGATTTACTTAATGTAAGACAGTGTGATGTGTTCCCAATTCAGAGGAATGAATTGTTCCAATTCCTCATTCATCCATCAAAAGTACAAAGAGCTATCTTCATGTCAACACAAAGCCTGAAACTGATTAGAAGGGATCTAGATAATCAGCTTCATTCAAAAATGTCTGGAGTTCATAGAAATGTAGAGCTGTAACACTGGAAAGCACAAGAGGTTCTAGTCCAACCCCCGTTCAATGTAGATTTGGTAGAGCTCTGCAAATTCTCTTTTATCCACCGTTGTCATGGCTGCACCCCTCTTTTTCCACCTAGCCACCCTAGATCTGTCTGTTCCATTGCCTGTCTACTGAAATAAAAAAATCAGTTACTTTTGCCTTTGAACAGTGAATAACATTTCATACAGCTGTTGTTGCACATATGTTCTTTGTTGTAGATTGTAACATTTCCAACTAAAATTGTCTGCCAAAGCCACAAATGCTGAAAATTCTTCCCATTACTACCAATCTGATTTCACATGCCATCGCCAATGGCTTTTTTTGGTATCATTCCTTAGAAAAATGATTTTAATGCTTTGTACTCATATATTGCCTTGCTATTTTGTAGACTGATATGGAACAATCTCTTCTTTTTGAATAGGGTGGAAAAGTTATTTGGTTTTTTTTTTTTGAAAGGGTGTTAAAGTTCGGGAGCACTTTCTTGTCTTTTCATAAACTGGATAGTGGGCTGCTGTGTGACTTCCTTGCACTTGGTCATCTGCTTCAAAGCTCTGGCCTAGGACCTAACCCATGTTGTGTGTGTGTTTGAGTGTGTTTGTGTATGTGTGTGGGGGGAGCATCATATTACTGTGGTGTTATGCCCATTAGCATTATAAAGGAATCATAGAATCCTAGAGTTGGAAGAGACCTCGTGGGCCATCCAGTCCAATCCCCTGCCAAGAAGCAGGAAAGTCACATTCAAAGCGCCCTCGACAGATGGTCACCCAGCCTCTGTTTAAAAGCCTCCAAAGAAGGAGCCACCACCACACTCTGGGGCAGACAGTTCCACTGCTGAACATCTCTCACAGTCAGGAAGTTCTTCCTAATGTTCAGATGGAATCTCCTTTCTTGTAGTTTGAAGCCATTGCTCTGTGTCCTAGTCTCCAGGTCTGCAGAAAGCAAGCTTGCTCCTTCCTCCCTATGATGTCCTCTCACATATTTATACACGGCTATCATGTCTCCTCTCAGCCTTCTCTTCTTCAGGCTGAACATGTCCAGCTCTTTAAGCCACTCCTCATAGGGCTTGTTCTCCGGACCTTTGATCATTTTGGTTGCTCTCCTCTGGACACATTCCAGCTTGTCAACATCTCCCTTCAATTGTTGTGCCCAGAATTGGATACAGTATTCCAGATAGGGTCTAACTAAGGCAGAATAGAGGGGTAGCGTGACTTCTCTGGATCTAGACACTATACTCTATACTCCTATTTATGCAGGCCAAAATCCCAGTGGCTTTTTTGCCACCACATCACATTGTTGGACATCCTTCCATTTCTCATTCTTCTTAATACATTGTCTTTTTTGCCAGTTTTTCTGAAATTATAACTTTTCAGATTTATCCCACAAGCCAGTGTAGTCTCTGTCCACTCAGTGTTTAAAAGAAAAAAAAGGTAAATAAAGCTTATGGGACACTTGCCTTTCCCCCCTCTCCTCTATCAGTCTACAAAATATGAGTGATATATGAGTACAAAGCAGCTGCTCTTAAGGAAACCCAACTTCCTTCTCAGATCCCAATATTCTACAGTAGACTCAAGCAGCTGATTTCTTTATTTATTTACTATATTTATAAAAACATAAATTGAGAACCTTAGACAGATGGTTATGTATAACATTAATAAGACTCTGAGCTACAGTCACTCTATTTACATTGTGTTTAGACTATTGAATAGATGGAGAAACCAGGAGAAAATGATTAAACGCTCAAACGTACGGAGGTATTTAAAAAAACCCATAAACATTAAAAGTCAATTACACCAGACCCCACTTGAGGGGAAACTTGACTTTAGAGTTTTAAAATAATTTATTAAGTAACAAGTAGTGCAAGGATCAGAGCAGCAGGCAGTGGGAACCGGGCCACCTGGCAAGCATTGAGTAGTTGCAGCCAAAGTGGGGTAACTGGTGGGATAATAAAGGAGTAAAAAGGGGGTTACACCTTGTGGTGGTGTTGGAAGGAAATGGGAGGTGTTGGAAAGTTGGAGGTTTTTGCGAAGGCATTGGAAGGTTGGAGTTCTGAGAGGCTTGTGGCTTGAGGAGACGAACTGGACTCTGTATATGTTTTTGTATAAACTTTGCTACAAGACATGTGTGTGAGTTTGCTCTTTGGTTGGAGGGAGAAAGCTTTTGAGTCTATGTGTGTCTACACATTAATCTCCATTGTGACAATGCCACGTTCATGAAGCAGGATTTTGGAAGAGAAATTTCAAGGCTTTCTAGGGGACGCTCTCTGTCACTGAAGTGATTCAACCCAGGCAAATTTGACAGCTCCTATCCCACGTGTTTTTGTGTGTTTTCTCCAGTTATCTGAGTCCAGAATATGATCTCTAGCTGCCTCCCTCCCTTTTTTATGACTGTTTCTGAAATCTCTTTAATGAATCCTGACAGAGCTGACAGGAAGTTCCCCTGCACCATGGGAAGAGCTCTGTCATAAATCATACCCTCAATGGATTAGAAATGTTTTAATGAAGGGTTGGATAGTGGTGGTGGGATAAGATTCCTAGGTATGATTACTATCGTGTCCTTTTGCTAGCCTTCAACACTATTATACAATGCAGTTAATGGAATATGAACTCTTTTATAGCGTCCTAATCAATTGCGAAGAATGGGTGTGTCTTTAATGGCCCATTAAACCAATATTAAACTGAAAAAAGCCATGGCAAAGCACACTTGAATACAAGGCAAAGGTATGATTACTAATCTGTGAACATGCAGATTAGAACTGTGGCTAACATTTAGCTGTGCCATTCCATTTGTATAGATAATATGGGCTTGAGGACACTTTGTTCTGAGTTGTTTGCAAGGAGGGAAGGACTCCAATAAAAATTCCAGATGTGCAAATCCAGTTGTAGAAGCAGTTGGGGAACCTATTGCACAAGCAGTTGAATAACAGAAGCATGGCCACAGACCACAAGAACAAGTACACAAGTGGAACAACCAGTGATATTTCTCTAGCATGTGGTTTCTTCTTTGCTAATACTAGTTTGGATTTAGGCTACTGTTTAGTTTTGGAGTTTGCTCTATCTGAGTAGAAAAATTCAAGAATTCACCTTCTGAGAATTTGTGTTATAGTATTACTCTAGTATGTCTGGGAAATACCTTCTTGGACTTCATATGAATATGTGAAACTTCAGATAATGGTGAATTCTATTGAAACAACAGACCTATGACCCATGAATATCATAGAATCCTACTAGAAGACTTAGAAAATGTCTAGAGAGGACATTCATTGAGTCACATCAATGTGCCTTGATGTGACTCAATGAAACCATGGGTACTGCTCCTGTGGATCACACTACATTGCAATACAACTCTTGTATGGACCTCATCAGATGGCTCTTTGTAAGGCAGGGGACAGCGGGGGAAATTGTGGGGTGGTGTAGGGAACCTGTCTGGCTGCGTTCCCTACCATCAGGGTCCATTCTCTGCCTTCCCATGATGTTTCTCTGCTGTCTCCCACTTTCTCTTCGGCTCTTTTTTGGATGCCGATATGCTTCCCACACTGAACTCCACTGAAAGTAGCCCTGCGTAATGTGAAGGGCTCCAGGGGACTCTGTGCCAGCAGCATATAGAAGTAGCGAAAATATGGTTTCATGTTGAGAGAAGGAATGATTATGCTTTATTAGTTTTTGTTATCCTATGCTGTTAAGTTCATGGAAATGTATGAGGAGACCCTAAAGTTATTTATTTTATTCATATCCTGCTTTTCTCCCATGACCTGGATTCAAGGCAGCTTCCAATATATATTTATATTTAAAAATCTCTTGGGGAGGAAAAAAACTACCAGTGAAACCCATTGATTTAAATTCCAGTTAGTTCCATCGAGAGTAGACCAAAAAAGTAAAACGGATTTACTTATGTGTTGACTCACGATTGAAGCAGCAAAGTACAGTACGTCTACTTTTATTGGAACTAGCCCACAGGTTTCTGGCCAATAAGTTATAGATATTAAAATGCAAATTAAATTGGTTTTAACCTAAGTAAAAACAGTTTGAAATTCCTCAGGAATAATGAATAAAACATGAAAAAATCCAGATCATCTCTCTCTGTATGAAACAGTAATTGTTGAAGGCATATCTGAATAGAAAAGCTCATTGGAAGAAAGGTGGGGAAGAAGCTCATTCAGCTTTCTTTGAGATGGAGTTGAATAGTTTGGCAGTGACCGTTCAAAAGTCACTGTCAAAAATCAGAGATTTTGTTGGGTTCTCAACAAAATCTCTGAAGGAGGTGAGACTGAAGGACTGAAAGCCCAGACAAAGTTGTTTCAGAAATCCCCATCTTTCAGATAGCTTTGGGCCAAGTTGTCTATGCTTCGTGGGTCATAAATAGCCCTTTGAACTAGCCCTCATGCTCACTCATTTAATGTGGAATCTCTGTTGCTATTAGTCTCCATCTGCCAGATCCAGTCCTTCAATACAGTATTTGATGGATATATGTATGATGACTTAAATTTATTTATCATGTGATGACTTTGGATATATGTTTCATTTGTTGCTGGGTTTTTTTTATAAAAGAAAAAACTCAGTCAAGATGTACTACCCATCCTAAAGAAAAATACAATATAGACAGTTCCAAAATTACAACCAAGATAGGTTCTGCGGGTTTGTTCTCAAGTTGAATTTGTATGTAAGTAAGAACAGGTACATTTTTAAAGTTTAACCCCAGCCATATTTTTTTTAGCTTTGGATAGAATAGGGAAGGGTTAACATCCCTGTGGTGTTCGTTTTGCTGTCTGTGTTCCTGTTCAGAAGATTTCACCTCACTTTTTGTTTGCATGATAATAAGATTTTTGGAAAAAAATGGCTTCCTGTGGAAACAAGGATTGGGGATAAAGCTTTCTGCAGAATAACTCTTCCAGCAGTGAATTTCCCTTCTGAAGGGTAGATTCCTTTCACTTCCTGTTGTAGATTCCTCTCACTTCCTGTTGTCTCACCCCCATTTGTAACTATGAGTATTTTTAAGTTGGATGTTTGTAACTCAAGAACTGCCTGTAGATACGATTCTAAACTCAAAATTACATGTACAATCATGACTGTTCCCCCCCCCTCCTATCTGTTCCCTTCTTCATCTCTCTGTTGTTGTTCATTCGTTCAGTCGTCTCCGACTCTTCGTGACCTCATGGACCAGCCTACGCCAGAGTTCCCTGTCGGCCGTTACCACCCCCAGCTCCCTCAAGGTCAGTCCAGTCACTTAAAGGATGCCATCCATCCATCTTGCCCTTGGTCGGCCTCTCTTCCTTTTGCCTTCCACTTTCCCCAGCATTATTGTCTTCTCTAGGCTTTCCTGTCTCCTCATGATGTGGCCAAAGTACTTCAACTTTGTCTCTAGTATCTTTCCCTCCAGTGAGCAGTCGGGCTTTATTTCCTGGAGGATGGACTGGTTGGATCTTCTCGCAGTCCAAGGCACTCTCAGCACTTTCCTCCAACACCACAGCTCAAAAGCATCGATCTTCCTTCGCTCAGCCTTCCCTAAGGTCCAGCTCTCACATCCGTAGGTTACTACAGGGAATACCATGGCTTTGACTACGTGGATCTTTGTTGCCAGTCTGATGTCTCTACTCTTTACTGTTTTATCGAGACTGGACATTGCTCTCCTCCCAAGAAGTAAGCGTCTTCTGATTTCCTGGCTACAGTCTGCATCTGCAGTAATCTTTGCACCTAGAAATACAAAGTCTGTCACGGCCTCCACGGTTTCTCCCTCTATTTTCCAGTTGTCAATCATTCTTGTTGCCATAATCTTGGTTTTTTTGACGTTTAGCTGCAACCCGGCTTTTGCGCTTTCTTCTTTCACCTTGATTAGAAGGCTCCTCAGCTCCTCCTCGCTTTCGGCCATCAGAGTGGTGTCATCTGCATATCTGAGGTTGTTAATGTTTCTTCCAGCAATTTTCACCCCAGCTTTG
Organism: Anolis sagrei; assembly: GCF_037176765.1. NCBI lineage: Eukaryota > Metazoa > Chordata > Lepidosauria > Squamata > Anolidae > Anolis > Anolis sagrei. Next base: position 229,313,906 of record NC_090024.1, read on the forward strand.
CATTCATCCAGCCCCGCACATCGCATGATGTGTTCTGCATACAAGTTAAAAAGGTTGGGTGAGAGTATGCAGCCTTGCCGTACGCCTTTCCCAATCTTGAACCAGTCTGTTGTTCCGTGGTCAGTTCTGACTGTTGCTACTTGGTCCTTGTACAGATTCCTCAGGAGAGAGACAAGGTGGCTTGGGATGCCCATCCCACCAAGAACTTGCCACAATTTATTATGATCCACACAGTCAAAGGCTTTAGAAGAGTCAATGAAGCAGAAGTAGATGTTTTTCTGAAACTCCCTGCCTTTCTCCATTATCCAGCGGATATTGGCAATCTGGTCTCTCGTTCCTCTGCCTTTTCTAAACCCAGCTTGAGCATCTGGCAACTCTCGCTCCATGTATTGCTGGAGTCTTCCTTGCAGGATCTTGAGCATTACCTTACTGGCATGAGAAATAAGGGTCACTGTACGGAAGTTGGAGCAGTCTTTCGCATTTCCCTTTTTTGGTATGGGGATATAAGTTGATTTTTTCCATTCTGATGGCCATTCTTGTGTTTTCCATATTTGCTGGCAAATGGCATGTATCACCTTGACAGCATCATCTTTTAAGATTTTAAACAGTTCAGCTGGGATCCCATCATCTCCTGCTGCCTTGTTGTTAGCAATGCTTCTTAAGGCCCATTCAATCTCACTCCTCAGGATGTCTGGTTCTAATTCATTCACCACACCGTCAAAGCTATCCTCGATATTGTTATCCTTCCTATACAGATCTTCTGTATAGTCTCGCCACCTTCTCTTGATCTCTTCAGCTTCTGTTAGGTCCCTGCCATCTTTGTTTCTTATCATACCAATTTTTGCCTGAAATTTACCTCCAATGTTTCTAATTTTCTGGAAGAGGTCTCTTGTCCTTCCTATTCTGTTGTCTTCTTCCACTTCCATGCATTGCTTATTTAAAAATAGTTCCTTATCTCTTCTGGCTAACCTCTGGAATTGCGCATTTAACTGGGCATATCTCCCCTTTTCACTGTTTCCTTTTGCTTTCCTCCTTTCTTGGGCTACTTCCAGTGTCTCAGCAGACAACCATTTTGCCTTCTTGGTTTTCTTTTTCTTTGGAACGTACTTTGTTGCCGCCTCCTGAACAATGTCGCGGACTTCTGTCCATAGTTCTTCTGGGACTCTGTTTACTAAATCTAGTCCTTCAAATCTGTTCTTCACTTCCACTGTATATTCGCTAGGAATGTTAGTGAGATCATATCTAACTGGTCTGTGTATTTTCCCTGATCTCTTTAGTTTTATTCATCTCTCTACTTTGGCCTAAAGTGGATCTGGAGCATTTCCAATCCCATCAGAGAGAGGTTTTGAGGATACCTTTCCCCCTCTTTCCCCTTTTCAGATATGCTGTATCTTCCTGTTCTATCAAATATTGCATACTGGCCAGAAAGAAAGAATAGAATGATTGTACTAAATGTGGGAGGTCTCCTTATTTACTAGTTTGATATGATGATTGGTTGTTACAAGCCTTCATATAGTTTACATCTAATGGTAACTTTAGGATGGAGTTGTTTAGTTAAATTAGAGATGCAGGGTTGGTGAGAGAAATCGTGTAGTTATGTAAATGTTAGAAAAAGTAGTTTGAGTTTGTTTGTGTTTATGAATGTATGGGTGTTGTTATTTTCTTTATGCTTCTTTCTGTTAAAAGAAGAATAAAAACCCATAAGGATGGGGTTTTCTGGGAAAGATTTTTTCCTTCTCAGTTTACAGGAGTGTGACTTGTCCTTGTTTCCATGGCCCAGGGAGGATTCAAACCATAGAATGGCAAACTGATTGTTAATATGATGTGATATTTTTGTTGTTTCCTGATATGCTATATCTCCATCCACAACTGGACTTTGCAAAGGTGTGCTAGGAATTATTGTGCTGTGAATGGTGAAAAAGCCACATCAAGTTTTTGTATTTGGTTATGCAGGTTGAGGATGATGGGAGTTGCTACTTAAAACATCTGGAAGACACGGCCAAACTACACCTTAAGGTTGCGAAGATCCACCTGATCCTATCTTACCTCTTTAAAATAATTTGATTAGGCTGTAACATCTGATTTGGGACCTTGTTAAAGCGTAGTGCTCTTTGGGGGAGACTTGCGTGAGAGAATTCAACAGGACTGGTCTCCCTCCGCACATGTGCTAGTTGCTTCGCCTGAGAGAGAGACGGGCAGAAGGATTAAGAGTGTATGAAAGTCTCAAGCTATTAAAAGTGAATAATGAAGAGATTACGGCTCCAACTACTGATGGAAAATACCGCAGGCAAAATAGACAGAGGCTAATCCTTTTTGGAAGCTACCAGTTCTGCCTGACTGTCCCGAGACAGACTTTATTTGACATGTTGCATGTGAATTGCAATATTTGGTTCTTCTCAGATGTTAGGGAAAAGGATAAAGTGGGATGAGGTTGAAAACTGAACTTTGTAGTTATGAAACGAGGAATGATTGTCCCAGTTTTTGCAATGGAAAAGTGTGGCGGAGATTGTACATATAAGGGTAGCCTCTAGCCAAAATGGTCACTGGAGGTGATGTAGGAGTCTGAATTCTGATAACTGTGGTTAATATATTGCTGAAGATGGAGTGATATTGGAAAGATTTGGAGTTTCAAGAGGGGAGGTCTATGGTATAGAAGAGTGGTTCTAGGGCCAAAATTGCATCCTTGGGTCAAAGTCTGCCTGTCCTTAACTGAAGATTTTTGGTCAGTCTGTCATTTCATTTGTTGTGCAGTTTGACATGTAGACTGAAGACAGTTTTTTTTGTTTTTAAAGAAAACATGGCATTGGTTTTAAACTGTTTTAATATTTTAATCTATTGAAAAATAATAGGGTTTTTTTTTTTGCACAAGTTGGGCTTTTGATTTTGTTTTTTTAGGGACAGGGAAATGAAGAAGTGTGTGCACAGCAAATGACTTAGATTTGGTGAAATTTTTCACAGCTTTTCATGGAAAACTTGGGGAATTGAAATGACTTAGCCTGGTGAGTGAACATTATGCAGTTGTTGCTCACTCTTACAAAAAAACTCTACGCTGGCCTTTTCTGTAATATACTGAACTCTGGTGGTTTTATTATAGCAGTGTAACAGAGTCAATTGCAAATGAATTAAATGGTTCCTCCATATTTCACAAAACAACTACTTGGTTTTATAAAAAACCTCAGACATCACTCTCGACAAAAGTTGTACAGAAGAAAGTAAAATCTCCATAAATTTTGGAAAGATGAAGAATACATGCTTTATAGGTTGAAAAATCACTTTATTGATTTATGAAGAATATATAATTTGGCTTGGCATAAAGTTATTGTGTTTGATATTAAAAACATACTCTATTCAGAATACAAGACCTCAAACTATATACAAATATATTTTTCTTTTTAAAATGATTTTGGGGCAGCAAATATTTGGTCATCCTTTCCTAAACATTGTATATTATCATTGTCAAAGAAAACAAAAAAAAAAAAACCTTTTGGATTTTTTAAATCCTGGAAATAGATGTTTTCATGAGAAGGCATTTTTCTTAAATTTCCCGTTATTTTTTTTTTAAAACTGTATCTTTGTACCTCTGTTTGAAGAGCAGTTTGCTTTCCAAAAATCATGTATTTTGTTAGAGAAAAAAACATGAGCTATGGACCACACACAAACATTTAAAAAAAGGAAAATTATAATGAAAGCCAATTGATAGGAAATAATTTCTAAATACATGAAAAAATGGGAGATTAAAATCATGAACATCACAAAAGGATAAAACAGCTGGTTCTCTAAGGGTGAAATAGGTTGCTATCTACTTCTAAATCTCTAATGATTTGCAGTAGATAGTAAATGCTTTTAGATTTATAGCTGTCGAACAACAAAAATAATTGTTCAAATGAATGCTTTTCAATTTCCAAAACAAATTCCCAAGCTCAGAATTCTTCAGCTCTGCTATGAGACACAGAGAAAATAAGAATCTGGCAGTTAAGCCAGTATTCCTGTTTAGGCAAATGAATTGTTTAAACAGTCACTTTATTAAATGTAGTTAATTTGCTGACAACAACATAGTAAAAGCAAATACAATGAGAAATACTTTCAGTTCAATATCACGGGGAGGGGGCCTAAAAGAAATAGATCATTTAATACAAGCATATAATTAATGACTATATGGGGTCAATAGCTATCTTAAAATACAAGTTCTCTTGTGGCTTAAATATCAAGAAAAACAATACACAGCAATTTAAATTAAATAAGTAATGGAGTGGAAAATTGAATTCAAAGACAACCAAATTAGTATGTTTTAATAGGCAAAGGATCTTGTAGAACCGTTGAGATGGAGAGAAAGGACTTTGGAGCATAAGCTTTCACAGACTGAAACTACTTCATCAGATGCATGGTCTGAAGTGCCTACGGTTAGACATTTCTGCTCATAAATGAGTAATGGAAAAGTAAAAGGTGTAGGTATGATGATGAGTTGACCAGTTTTAACTAACTATGGTTAAGGGTGTACAAAACTGGGAGGAAAGGTATTGCCTAAAGCCAGGATGGATAAATCAACATACAAATTATGGATTGAATTCTTGGAACGTAGTGTGAGTACCAAAAATTAGTTGTGATAAAATGGGCAAGGGAGTCCACATAAGGCTGAGATATTATCTAGTGTTACAACACCTGTAATGTGCCAGGAAACCGCTGTTTGTATTCAGCCCACTACCAATGGGTTGTGATATGTAGATATATCCCAATCCTGCTGTTTCTCTTTTCAGCCTGTCATTTGTCGTTTTGTTTTGTTTAAAGACCATTGTTCTGAAGCCAGGAAGATTGAAATGTTTTGCTGTTGAATTTTTTAATATTTCCTTTCCCAATGTCTGATCTACATCCATTTATCCTCTGGTGCTTCGGCTGGCCTGTCTGCTGAATGTACAGTGCTGAAGGGCATTGTTGATAGAGGATGGCATATATCACATTAGAGCAGTGGTTCCCAACTTTTTTTTACTAGGGACCACTTGGCCAGGGGCCACTTTGACCAGGGACCACTCTCCAACATTAGTACAAAAAGGGTTAAGAATCAGTTTTTGGTCAACCTTAGATTTGGTTTGGTTATTTGGGGTGCTGATTCAGAAAATTGCATTGGATAGACCACATCAGCTCTAATACAGAAACTATGCCATCCAGTAGTCGCCATCTGCTTGCCCACAATAAGCTTCACCACTATAAGAGGGTTTCACGAGACCAGTTGCTCTCTTTGCAACAATGTAGTAATGGTGAGGCTGCAGGCCATATTTTAGTTCTTGCAGACCACTTGTTGTCCATGGACCACAGGTTGGGAACCACTGCATTAGAGGATAGTCAGTACCTCAATGTTGTGGGTGATGTGATTAGGTCTTGTGATGACATTTTCTAAGTAAATGTCTGGGCAGAGCTGGCATCTGGATATGTGGCAAAAGGCTTATAGCAAAATAATTTGTGAAAGGGGGACAGTATAAAAACAGTGAGAAAGAGTCTTCTACTCTACCCTATGAGAAAAAGAGACTGGGATATTTTTGGTGACACAAAAGTGTATGTAACCAAGGTTTGTTTCTGTCAGTGTGGAAGGACATATTTGCTGCCTTCTTGTACACCATCTATTGCCACAGCAGCTGTAGAAGTGCTTGGAGCAAGGTGCTTGGCTTTGGACCCACTGATTAGTTGAAGGAGGGGAGATGCCCAGCTGCAATTCTCCAGCCAGAACAAGAAAGGTGACCTTGCCCTCCTTGCTTTCCATCAAGTTGCTGAAGATCCAGGAGGATGACCTCAGACCTCCTCTACTGTCTGCAAACATCATCCAGATGTTTCTTGGTCATTTTTCTCCTCCGCTGTCCTTGTGGGCTAGTACACAGCTGTGGCAACAAGCTTGAAGGCTGGCCACTTTGAAGCTGCCTTCTGAAGACAACAAGGATGTATAAATGCATAGATTGTGTCCACAATATACTATTTTAAACTCAATTGGCAGGAATAACAACAACCCAATAGAAATGAGTCATGAAAGCAAATTTCATTATATATGTTTTTAAACTTTTTTAATAAAAGGAAATATTTGGGAACTAATAACAAACAAACAAAACATTCACTATATAGAAAGTTCATAACATAATCTGAAAGAAGCATAAGATAAAGTGTTGTTTCAAAGACAGGGGAATTCCTTAAGTAGTCCAGAAAAATATGAGCACAGTTGTTTTAAAAACCAACATCCCAGAAGGCAGAAAGATAGTTTGTCTAACCCCAGTCATTGTTTTTTCTTCAAACTCTGCTGTTTAATTTTCAGTAAAAAGAGTAGCCACAGTAGAGATGAAATTTAATTTTTTTTCAGCTACTTGGTAGTGTTTATAATTATAGCTATTGTTCCACTGATCTCCAACAGTCTGAGGCCAAAAGGAAAGCATTTTTAAAACTCCTCCGCTTTGTAGTAGTTAGCATTCTGTTAGTGACATGTGTGTATAATTCCTGTTGTGTTTCTTCAAGTTATTTCCAACTTACAGTGATTTAAGACAAATCTATCATAGGGATTTCTTGGCAATATTAAAAAGAGGTTGCTTGCCATTACCATTTCTCTGGAGCTGAGAGACTGTCACTTGCCCAGTGTCATCCTGTGGGTTTCATTGGCTGAGCCACAGTTCAAAACATGGGCTCCAGAGGCAGAATCCGATGCTTAAAACACTGGAACACACTGTAAAAAGGACTATTCTCTTCCCTTGTCCTTGCCCTCCATCCACTTCTTATGCCCTGCTTAGACCATAGAGACACATTTGTCTTCACACAGAGCATCCAGATCATTATGGGAATTTCATTCTTTTCTTCACTTGTAAGTGGCTCTTATCTTCTTCTTAACTTAGGCCATCCCCTGTTGTCTGAGTAGGATTTTCTTCCAAGATCAGTGTACTTATCACAAGTCAGAAACAACATAAAGGATATACACGAGTATCCATCTGATTATCACATGGAGAATATTTAGAAACCAGGACGGTTGCGTTCCCCACACTCAGACTCAGTTTGTGACAATCTCATATGGACCTTTTGCTGATAGAAACTGGAGAAAGAATGGCAGAGTGGTAGGCCATTTGGGCTCAGCCATAAAATCTAGTGCAACCTATGTATAATTTGAACGTGGACAAATCAGTCTATATGTGATCCATGACATTGCAAGATCATTTCTAACCAGTTTCTATATCAGTCCGGGAAATCTTTTGAATAGCATAATATATCCCCCTACCAATTTTCCTAAATGTTTGCATTTTGATACACAACTTTGTATCAAGCGAAGGCTATCATGGCTGAAATCACTGGGTTGCTGTGAGTTTTCTGGTCTGTGTAGACATGTTCCATGTTCTGGCACATGGCCATATAGCCCAGAAAACTCACAGCAACACAACTTTGCTTAATATTTATACATTTTTGTATTTGTTGTTGTTGTTCATTCGTTCAGTCGTCTCCGACTCTTTGTGACCTCATGGACTAGCCCACGCCAGAGCTCCCTGTCGGCTGTCACCACCCCCAGCTCCTTCAAGGTCAGTCCAGTCACTTCAAGGATGCCATCCATCCATCTTGCCCTTAGTCGGCCCCTCTTCCTTTTGCCTTCCACTTTCCCCAGCATAATTGTCTTCTCTAGGCTTTGCTGTCTCCTCATGATGTGGCCAAAGTACTTCAACTTTGTCTCTAGTATCCTTCCCTCCAGTGAGCAGCCGGGCTTTATTTCCTGGAGGATGGATTGGTTGGATCTTCTCGCAGTCCAAGGCACTCTCAGAACTTTCCTGCAACACCAGAGCTCAAAAGCATCGATCTTCCTTCGCTCAGCCTTCCCTAAGGTCCAGCTCTCACATCCGTAGGTTACTACAGGGAATACCATGGCTTTGACTAGGCGGATCTTTGTTGCCAGTGTGATGTCTCTACTCTTTACTATTTTATCGAGATTGGACATTGCTCTCCTCCCAAGAAGTAAGCGTCTTCTGATTTCCTGGCCACAGTCTGCATCTGCATTTTTGTATTACACTTTTTTTATTTATTGTATCTGGCAACCGAACAGTTGTATTACATTTTTGACAGAACAAACAAACAAACATACAAAAGACACAGAGTTTGCAAGCTTGGTAGTTGATTAAATGTCCTTTGACCAGTATCTGGCCACTTGGAGTGCTTCTGGTGTTGCCGCAAGAAGGCAACATTTTTGTACATAATGATGAGTTAAAAACTGCACTGCAAAATTCAGAGAAGTGCTCTTCCTTGAAGGATATTCTAATCTCCATTTGAGTCTAGGATGTGTAAATTAGGTCAGTTAACTTAAAAATACTGATCAAATGAAATTGTTTCCCTGCTCCTTAATGTAACAATGGTGCATTCTATTTCTGATGTTGCTGAGCATTATTGTATAAGAAAGTACCAAGTGCTGCTTTTCAGTATGTGGTTATTTAAAAAAAATACTCTAGTGGTTTCTATTAATATTGTGTTCATTGTTGAAACAAAAGCTCTTCTTTATGTTATATTCTCCCTTTTCAGATTGATACTTATAGAAGCTACCCCTCCTTGTCTTCTTTTGTATTACCGGAAATTCTGTTACTTGTTTTATGAGACCCAGTGAGACAGAAATTAATTTCTTATGCTTTGATTTTGAGCCAGATGTCGCAAATCCAGAATTCCATGTGGGAGACTGAGAGTGACAAAGGATGGGATCTGTGCATAGAACACAGGGAAAGCAAGGGACTAGGAAGGAAAGACATTTTGTACTAAGGTCTTTAAGGTTTTCCATGTAACTTTCAGTTCAATTGGATCTGGTTTGAACATCCAGCATTTTCCATGCTTCCCTACTAAAATACAGTCATCTTGTGCAGAGAATAATTGCACGAACACTCTCATGGTATAATCCCAGACAGGCATGTAACCGGGGAGGGGTGGTGGTCTCAGGATGGTCCGCGAGAAGGCCTTACTGGTACATTATTTAAACTGTTATGCTTATTCATATCATGATCTGATCACCATGCTCAATATATCCCATATGCATGGGGCTATTGGGATAACGACACAAAAGGTTTGCTAGGGTAGATCCTCACTCCCCCCCTTTGAATCAAACTCACCCCTCCCCCATCAAACTTAGCACCCTCGAATCAAAATCCTGGTTACGGGCCTGATCCCATAAGTTTTCTGATCATAATGCCTCTGTTTCACTGGCTGCCAGTCACTTTCTGGGCAGAATTCAAAGTGCTGGTTATAACTTACAAAGCCCTACAGAGCTTGGGTCTAGATTATCTGAAAAAATACACTTCCCCATTCGATCTGACCCAATTTCCAAGACCATTGGGAGAAGACTTCATCTTGGTCTTATCATCTTCATAGGTATTATTGGTGGATGTGCCCAGACTGTGATACTTCCTCCATAAGAGGTTCAGTTAGCCCACTCCCTGCCTGCTTTCCACCAGCAGGTTTGTTTATTTATTTCGTTACTGCATTTATATCCTGCCCTTCTCACTCCAAAGGGGATTCAGGGCAGCTCACAATATAAGCACAATTCGATGCCATGAATATATATATATAGAGTAAAACACCATATACTTTAAATCACATAATTAAAACATATAAAACTTAAAACAATTACTTAAAATCACATGATCCAAAGGCATATTCCAGGAGCCATTTCAGTTGTCACTTGCACTGGGAATCATTGTTCAAAGGCTTGGTCCCACAAGTATGTCTTCACTTTCTTCCTGAAGGTCAGGAGGGCAGGGACTGATCTAATTTCACTCAGGAGGGTGTTCCACAGCTGAGCAGCCACCACTGAGAAGGCCCTGTTTCTTGTCCTCACTAGTCACGCCTGTGAGGTGTGTGTGGAGCCCCCGGTGGCACAGTGGGTTAAACCCCTGTGCCGGCAGGACTGAAGACTGACAGGTCGCAGGTTTGAATCCGGGGAGAGGCTGATGAGCTCCCTCTATCAGCTCCAGCTCCTCATGCGGGGACATGAGAGAAGCCTCCCACAAGGATGATAAAAGCATCAAATCATCCAGGCATCCCCTGGGCAACGTCCTTGCAGACGGCCAATTCTCTCACACCAGGAGTCACTCCTGACATGACAAAAAAAAAAAGCCTGTGAGGTGTGTGTGTGTCTGTGAGATTGAGAGCAGGGCCTTCTCTGATAATCTTAACCTCCAAGATGGTTCATAGAGGGAGATATGTTCGAACAGGTAAGCTGGGAAGGAACCGTTTAGGACTTTATAGGCTAAAGCCAACACTTTGAATTATGCTCGGTAGCAGACTGGCAGCCAGTGGAGCTGGCGCAATAGGGGGGTTGTGTGCTCCCTGTACCCCACTCCAGTAAGAAACCTGGCTGCCACCCGTTGGACTACCTGAAGCTTCCAAATAGTCTTCAAAGGCAACCCCATGTAGAGCACGCTGCAGAAGTCTATTCGAGCATGGATTACTGTGGCCAAATCTGACTTCCCAAGGTACAGGCACAACTGGCGCACAAGCTTTAATAGTGCAAAAGCCCCCCTGGTCACCGCCAAGACCTGAGGTTCCAGGCTCAGCGATGAATCCAGGAGAACTCCCAAGCTGCAAACCTGCGTCTTCAGGGAGAGTGTAACCCCATCCAACACAGGCTGTAACCCTATGCCCTTTTAATTTTTTTACTTAACTTATTTATTATGTACATTATTTTTATCCTGCCTTTCTGTCAATATAGGGACTGAAGGCGCCTAACAATAAATATAAAACTATGCCTCTTAAAACAATGTGGTTGAAATCATATCTGGATATAAAATATTTTAAAAACTGTTAAACCGTTTGTGTCTCTTAAAACCATTAAACATTAAAATATTAAAATACATCCAAATTCCACATATGGCAGGATAGTACTCAAAATGGAATGCTCTGTTTTTGCTTTGTATGTTTTTAATTATATCTGAAATGCATGCTTTTAATAGAACGGGTGTTCAATTGTTCTTTTATTTTTTTATATATATAACAGAACATTTAAGCTAAACTCTTTGTTGTAAATTTCGTCAGCCCACTTGGGTCGTTTGGCAGGAGAAAGGGAGAGTATAAATTGAACAAACAAAATAAATAAACAAGCAAATAAATATGTGTTCTTTTTTAAAGTGAAAGAAAAGAACTTAATTTGGAGAGCAAAGCCTTTGTCCCTGTACATCACAGCAATTGTCATCTCTTTTTAGGGTGATGACAATGGTACACAACTCTGTTGATTTTTCATAAATGGGTATCTGTGTTTTGTGAATCTTCTCCATGCATCAATAGTTGCTGCCAGTTTAATCCATGTTGCTTCTCACAATAACACTAATATAACGAACATGGATATGCTCAAATGGTGGGAATTTTTTTTTGGGGGGGGGGGGAAGCATGCTTTTGTAGTGAGATGTTAAATGAAATGTTACCTTGGGAATGATCTTTTGCTTTCTAGTAGAAGTGTTCCTAGATTAGGGTTGGTTTTGTTTTACTTGAGTGATGTTACATGATACAAGTGCACATCTTAACAAGACGATACAATAAATTCCTTGAATGCCTGTTAGGAAGCAAGCAATTTTTGACCCCTCCAATTGCCCTCAGATGCCCTTCGGGGAATGTAGAAGGCATTTCCAACGTGTTGGGAGGTCTCACAGAGATCAAAGAAGAATTTTTTAAAATTGGATTTTTTTGCCCCCAAATGACCTCTAGGTTATTATTGGGATATTTCCATGCTGTTTCGGCAAATCCAGGAGAGTTTCTTTCCCCTCAGCAGTGCAACTATAGCTTGCAGTACTTCTTTTTATTGTTTTGTAAACTTTTTAGCATTCTAATACTTGCATGTAAACTGATGTTATCCTGAAAAGTAGTTTATGATGATGACTGATGAATTATAGTAATTTCTTCATATGGTGTATACAGTGAGTCTTTAGCAACCACCGGAGTTTGGTTCTGGGACCCCCACTGGATACCAAAATATGTGGACGCTCAAGTCCCATTATATACAGTGCTGTAAAAACATTGCTTACATAAAACAGTTTTTTATTATTATTTTCAAGCCATGAATGGTGGTGGTATCCATGGAGGCAGAAACTGGACACAGAAGACTGATTGTGCTCCAGATATCAGACAAACATCTATAATAGATGGTTACATAAACCTAGTCATATTCCCTAGTTGTGCTTTGATTCTAAAACCTAATTAGACATGTTGGCTTGTAACAAATGTGATTTAACTGCCTGCTAATTTGCAGGCTCAAGCCCAAAAGTAGGATTACTTGCAGCATTTATCTGTTCATCGAAAGCAGATCCCATTTTTCACATTACTTTCCTTTCAGTCTTTGCTTCCATAAACTCATGTTGAGTCTGTCCTGTGCTACTCCCGCATGTTGCCTTGATTTCCCCATTTTCCCCTAGGAACACATCTCGTTTGATTCATTGTTTTCAGCCTGTCTTTCATCCTCCTACACCTTCAACTGTCAAATTCTCTGTCTTCTCATTTTGGCACCCTCATTGCATAACTGTATCCAGTTGGCCCTGTCACTCTCAGTATTATTAAGAACCATGGATTTATAACCTTTTGCAGCAATTGGATTCAATGATCCATCTCTTTTGGCCTTCTAAGTAGGATAGAAAATGTACAGTGGTTTGTTATGGGGCCAAAGTACATATAATAGGCTGCTCTGTGCTTCTATTTAATTTTGTAAAAATGAAAAGCAGCTCTTGTGAGGCTCAAATCAGAAGCAGAGACAGAAGGCTTGCTTAATTTTTCCATTTCCTGATTTTTGACCACTCAAATATATTGTTTCCCTAGGGTTTCCTGTCTGCCCTTTCCTGGTGTCTTCAAATCATCCATCAATGTATGGCAACACCATGAATTTCATGCACTTTTCTAAAGTAAAGAATATTCAGAGTTGGTTTGCCGTTTCCTTCCTCTGAAATATAGCCTACAGTAACCATTCACACTGTGCAAGTGCAGCAATATTGTTCTACTGTAATGATTATGTTTCCATCCTATGAAATCCTGAGGTTTGTAGTATGTCAAGGCATTGGGGTGTCCTTGGATGGTAATTCTAAATGCCTCCCTCCTCTCCAAGCTGCCAAGGCCAAGATGTCATAGGATGAAACCATGGCAGTTGAAGTGAAATCAAAGTGCTATAAATCTGTTGTATAAATGGGCTCCTGATGTTCCTTGGCAGGCATTTATCAAAGTACTAACCAGATCTGACTCTGATTGGCTTCCAAGATCATGATTTGATGCCTTCTGTAAGGAACAAAGCTTATTCAAAGCTTCTGCATACATGGATTCAACCAACCATGACTCAAAAATATTTTGGGGGGAAAAGTCCGAAAAGCAAACCTTGATTTTGCCATGTGCTGAGTACTATGCAGAAATGTACACATAGCCTGTTGTAGTCTCCTGCCATTTCTTAGATCCTTTGACTTTCTTAAGGTCTTTCTCAGATCCTTAGGTTCTTGCCTTATTCTGTCACCAGCACTTGTTTGACTTCTTTGTCCTTTTGCTACTCCTTTGTCTATAATAGGACTTGGTCATGTAGAGATTTTAGTATCCACAAATGTCCTGGAACCAAAGTACAGCAGATACCAAAGACCCACTGCATATATTTCAGAGGGATAAAAACAATCTGATGAAATAATGAGTTTCAGTGAATAAAGTGACAAGAAAAGATTAATGATCCCCTGCCTTCATTGGTTTCCTGTTGCAAATTTCAGCTGGTTCCGAAAATAGTGAGTACAGGGAAAGCTTGAACAAAGTGTTCTGCAAATTTGGAACACAACATTTCATTATAGGAAGAGGTGTGTAAGGTAAAAATAATTGAAATTGAAAAATTGTGGGTGTTTTAATTTTAGAATCATTGTAGATGTATATATGTCAGAAGCAGATACAACAGCAGGATGTATGACTGGTTGTTAAGTACACATCTTTTATATAATCAGGCAAACAATGCTCCTCCTTTCCTTGGCACCAGCAATGGTGGCTATGTGCTGCTTTAGACACTGCCAACAAGCAAACTTTGGCACATGTCGACTCTCTGAATAAAAGAGTTCCAAGTCACCTTATCACCACCAACCCTACTTGCTTGAGCCTATGGATCTCATCACAAAGGAACATGGAGTACTATGCATTGTGGCAAACTTATGGGTTCCCAGCAGGGGCATGGAGAAGCCATTACTCCACGCCCTGCATTACGCAACTTGTTTTTCCCCCATCTCATGGAGGGAAGCATTGCCTCCCGGCTTCCCACCATCTCTGGTAAGGCAACATGGGAAGGCTCCTGTCTTGCCGCACTGATGGCATATGCCACTTGCTCTACCTTTTCTGACAGAGCCTGGCTAGAAGTACATATGCTTTGTATAATAGTCTCCATCCTGAAAGGGGAGAACAAGCAGCGCAGGAGGGGCTGAGTAGCCCATCTGATGAAGTTGTATCTCTCTGCAATGTGTGATCTTCCTTTTTTCTGACTGCCTTCCTTCTTGCCAAACATTATTGTTTTGATTTTCCTCCTATCAGCTTTCTGGGCAGACCAACCTTCACAACCATTCATAGACACTGAAAATACAACAGCACGGACAATTCTACCTTTAGTATTCAATTATATATTGTTATATTTCAGGATCTTGTCTAGTTCCTTCATAGCAGCCCTTCCAAATCCTAGTCTTCTGATTTCTTCACTGCAGCCTCCATTCTGATTAATTTATGAGTCAGGTAGAAAATCTTTAAGTATTTCAATGTCTTCATCATTGACTTTAAAGGGATGTAAATGTTATGTGATCATTGATTTTTCTCTCTCTCTGAACTTTTGTCCTTGCTTATTGGAGAGTAAAACCTCTTAGAAGTTTGAAATGTGGGATATCTACTTTTCCACTTGTTGAGCTGAAATACGGTGGTTTAAATTTGAGACATCAATAGTGCCCAAGGCTGAAATAGCACTCAGCTTGTTTGAAACATTCCAGGTGAAGTATAACTGAAAGGAAGGTTTGATTCTTGAAATACTGTCTCTCTCTCTCTGGAGCCCCAGGGTATATGCTTCTCCTATGTAATTACTAAAGGTGTACTTTGTACCTTGAATTTGGTGTAAAAACTCTCTCATTTTGGGGCAGAATTGATGGCAATGGTACTGTACTGTGTGAAATTTGATCTGTTGGCAGGGGATCAATTTTGTGTCAGAGTGAATTCACTCTAAATTCTGTTCTGTACTTTAAATGTGCTAGGGGTGAAACATCATGGATCACTTTAGCAATACTCTGAGTAAAACAACAAAAGGTTTTGTGACACCTAGACAAAATTTAACTGGCACAAGTCTTTTATAAATAACACTGGACTATTTCAGAAGAATTTAGTAGATTATTGCCATTCTTGATCAACGTTTTCTTTGAAAAGAAGAAAAGAAAGAAAGCTTGGTTCATTTTGGAGCTATTCTGGAAGTGGAAAGGCTAGTCATTTGGGCAGTTTTCATGTTGAAAGCTTTCCTGATTACATAGATAATTAAATAGGTTTCTTGAATGGAAATATTGGAAGATGAAAGATATTAAAATACAACCTGAGAGGTCACCCAGGTATGTTTTCTGGTAACTAGCATTTATGTTGTTCTTGTCATTATCCTTTTTGGATTGAATTTAAGAGACTCTAGCTGAGTGGGGAGTAATCTTTTTTGAAGCATGGATCTCTTTGAGAATCTAATGAAAGGTTCTGAAAACTTCATCTTGTAAATATAAAAAACAAGTGCACAAATTTTGAATATAGCATATTTATATTGAATATAATTCATGTAGGCAGGCATGGGCAGACTTTGGCCCTCCAGGTGTTTTGGATTTCAACTCCCACAATTCCTAACAGCTGGAGGGTCGAAGTTTGCCCCTCACTAATGTAGAAGATGGTGTAGTTTGTTTTCTGCTGCTCCAGAAACTAGAACACAAACCAAAGGTTTCCAATTGTAAAGCAGATTCCATCTAAACATTAGGAATAACTCCTTGTCTGTAAGAGCTGTCTGGGACTGAAATACACTGCCTTGGAGGTTGGTGGACTCTCCTTCTTTGGAGATCATTAAACAGAGGCATTGTCTCTGAGTGTTTTAGTTGTATATCAATATAGTAAGACTGGAATAGAAAGGGAAAATAATTCTTTGTATGCTGTTCATTAGACCTCTAGAGACCTTCCATGGGCCCCAGTTTAAAACAATATTCTAAACTTTGGGCTTGATGAGAGAACTGAACATTAATTTTCTTCTGAGTTTCTTGGTTCACTTCTTTCACACTTTTAATGCACTCCTGTGGTTTGCATTTTCAGAAATAAGTCGCAGTTTTATTTCAGCCAGTGTTTCCCATGCAAAGGATGGCAGGTTCAGTCTGTACTCAATTAGTTCACTATCTTTTTTTTTTAGTTC